>NC_068546.1:16578476-16933476 GCF_026212275.2 Microplitis demolitor | reverse complement strand
CAGTCGTGGGCAACCTAGCGCTGGCTTTCCATCCTTGGCCCGAGATTAAACCAGAACTAGTAAGCCCAGCTCTGGCTTCCTAGTGTCGACCCTAGCTAAGGCCCAATCGTAGGCAACCTAGCGCTGGCTTTCCGCTGTTGGCCCCAAACGAGACCCAGTCATGGGTAACCCTGCTCTAGCTCTTCAATAGTGGCCCAAGCTTGAACCAGAACTAGTTCACCGAGCTCTGGGTTTCCACGGTAGACCCTAGCTAGGACCCAGCTATGAATAACTTCTACCCATACAGGAAGCCCCCGAGTTGAACGACGGGGCCATGTCTGGGACGTTATTGGGAAGCCTGTCTTGGCAAACCTATACTGTCCCATGCCTGGGCCATAACTGGTTAATTAGTATTGGCCATTCCAATGATTACCCAGGCTTGGGCCAAGACTGAATACCCTAGCTTTGGCCAACCCTAGAGTCACCCTAACATGGGCCAAGATTGAATAACCTAGCCTCGGCCGTTGGATGGTTACCCTAACATCGGCCAACACTAGATAACCTAGCCTTGGCCAAGCCGAGAGTCACCCTAACTTGGGAATTATGGTGGTAGAGTAAGATAATTAAGCTGGGTTCTTGATAAATAATCAATTAAATTTAATAAATTTTATTTTAAAAAATTATGTAATTATAATATAAATAATACGAAATTATTTTTTTCTTTCTTAATCGAAAATATAAATTAAATTGCTCTTTATATTTCATAAAACCGAGTGGTTGTAGTAAAATGAACAAGTAGAACATGTAAAAGTTTCAATTGAACGTTAGTAGGTTCATCCAGTAGCCAGCGTTCAAACCCAGCAATCAGAAGGACGGCAGTTCGCGCCCAGAGCCCAGCAGAATTTTCACCGAGTTTTTTTCACGTTATTTACTTCACTTAAATAGTTTAAACGTTAATGATCACAAACTCTAGTACTTTAATAATAATAAATTTTTTTTTTTTAATTGAATTTATGTGTTTTTTCGATGCATGGGCCAAGTCTGGCAACCAAGCATGGGCCAGGTCTGGCAAGCAAGCATGGGTCAGGGCTGGCAACCAGGCTTGGCACCCAGTTATCATTCCAGACTTCTACCAAGGCTGGGACAAGGCTGGCTTACAAGCTTGGTCCAGAGTTCAACATAGTTGAACCAAGCCTGAGCCAAGCCTGGGCCCGTCGTACTTTCCTATCTGGGTGATAGTTGAAATATTCAAAAAGTTACTGAAAGAGCAGAAGATTTCAGTAAAAAAGTGAGTTATTAGTAAAGTGAAATGGTGACACGACTGTTGATCCGAAGACAATTGATCTGCGACAATTGATCCCAGCGACAATTCATCCGTAGACAATTAATTCTAGCGACAATTCATTCGAGCGATAATTTATCCGAAAAAATTTTATTTGTATTATTAAATGAAGATTATCAAAATTAGACGTACACAAAATTAGTGAAAAAGGGCGTAATTTTTCACATTTATTTGTGTGTGAGTATATTTTTAAAATAACATACACACATAATTAGTGATGAGAAAATAAATACATCTATATATATATATATATATATATGATAAAAAAAAAATTATTAGTATTATTAAATGAAGTACGAAATGTCACATGGATCAATTATCGGCGGATGAATTATCGCTCGGACTAATTATCGTTAGGGTCAATTGTCCACGGATCAATTGTCGCTGGGATCAATCGTCCGCGGATCAATTGTCGCGGATCAATTGTCGTGGATCGATTGTCCTCGGATCAACGGTCAAGTAATCAAGTGAAATATATGCTATAAGTAATTTCTATGAAACTACAATTTAAAAAATGAAAACAATTCGAAATGAGAAAAAATTCACCAGTAGAATGCATCAGAGTTATTAATTTGAAAAGAATAGATAGTACTGAAAAAAAAAAAAATCGAAAAAAATGTTTGAATAAGATATTGATTCAAGAAAGAATAAATTTGAAGTAAAACTTAAAAAATAAAAAATTTTGTAAATAAAATTTCATAGAATAAAAAAAAATTCACATTAAAAAAACTTTGAAATTTAGTTTTTGAAACTTTAGTTTTTGAAATTGTAAGCTCTTGAAAATATACAATAAAGAATTATATTTGAATATATTTACTACAGTATTACCGATTAAATCCTAAAAAAACTTTTTTTATCGGCTGCAGTTATGTTTGACAAATTTTTCCGCTAATCAAAATCTGTTTTAAAAACAGAGATTTTTATTAATATATTTAACATTAGTAATTAAAATTTGAATATAAGAATAATAATTAAAATTATTACTAAATAAAACGTAAATATGTTTAATAAAATATCGCGTTACTAAAACCATAAGGGCGTATCTCAAAATATACGCCCTTTTGGTTCTGCAGAACCAAAAGGGCGTATAAAAAAACTTTTTTGCTTCAATCAATGTAAAAATGTTGACAACATTAGAATCTATTGAAAAAACGAAAGAAATTTTTTTTTGTTTTACGCCTTTTTGGTTTTAAGAAAAAATTTTTTTAAAATCATAAGGGCGTATCCTGTTTTTTCGATTTATTATCAATTATAGGTAAGAGTAAGAAAAAAAATTGCCAGCGTAATAAAAATTATCACTCCACAATTTAATTTATATGAACAAATATTTATTTAAGTGAAAAAACAAATAAAAAATAGAGAAAAAATAAATTCATCAGGGTATTAGTCCTATACCATCTCCATCGTCAGAATCATCTGTACCTAAGAGTATGAAAAAAATTTTTTTAATTTTTTTTAGAACATAACTTGACAATAATAAAAAAATTTATAAACTATTACCATCGCTGAAAATTAATCTTTAATAATATTGATAATATTTTTGTGGGACGGTGCCTGATGCACAAAAATGATTTAGGTCATTAAACTTGCTTTGATATATTGGTATTCTAGAACCATAACAATTCTCAAGAACAACGGTAATTGATTTTTGAAAATAAAAAGAAAAAAAAAAAACAGGAAACAGAAAATGAAACTTTGATTGAAAAATGAAAAAATGCACCTTTGAAAAATTGAACAATCTAAATGTGCATTTTTTTAATTTGATTAAATTAAATTTCACAGCACTCATAGAATTTAGAATTTTTTCGTTCCCGAATTATACATATTTTTTACATTAATTGTTGAATTAAAAAAATTGTGACAAACTTAAGATTCGATCAAAATTAAATAAAGAAATTTGGTTTTTTATTCAAATAAATATTTGTTCAGATAAATTAAGTTGTGGAGTGATAATTCTTATTACCCTTGCAATTTTTTTTCTTACTCTGACCTATAATTAATAATAAACCGAAAAAATAGGATACGCCCTTATGACTTTAAAAAAATTTTTGCTTAAAACCAAAAGGGCATAAAACAAAAAAAATTTTTTTTTCGTTTTTTCCATAGATTTTAATGTTTTCAATATCTTTACATTGATTGGAGCAAAAAAAAAAAATTTATACGCCCTTTTGGTTCTGCAGAACCAAAAGGGCGTATATTTTGAGATACGCCCTTTTGGTTTTAGTAACGCGATATAATAAGATCAAAAAATAATTTTTTTATAAGTATGTTTTATATTTAATAATAAATTTTTTATCTTAATTTATTTAATTATATAATATTTTTTTAAGGCAAAAACTCTTGAGGGTGTGTATAACAAATAGTACTGAGGTAGTAGAAATATTAAAATATAAATTATTGCCCGTCTGTATTAATAGTTTCACTCGTTTCACTTATGACTTGGTTCATATTTTCATCTGTAAATATTAAATTGTAATTATATAGTTCCACATATACCCAACTAGAAATTTTTAGGTGCACCCACTTGGGAACCAATTGGGTTGCCTAATGGGGACCCTACATTGGGATGTAACGCAGTAACGTACTTGGGTCTCGATCGGGCAATCCCTATAGATTCCCAATTGGATAAGACCTACATATTCCCAAACGTACGATCTCTATTAAAAAAAATGTTAAATTTCGAAAAAAAAATAAAATAATTTTAATTAGATCCAAAATGTAATCTATTGTATTAGAAGCGTTACTTAGAGGCATTATACTTGATTTTGATTGATGAAAAAATCCCGATGACTGTTGAGCTCGAACCTGCATCCTCCAGATCCAAAGTCTTTGATGCTATCCATTGCGCTGACCCACGTATGCGATTGCATGAGTGTAAATAGTATATTTATCATAATACCAAAGAATAACTTGAAGAAATAAAAAATCCCTTATGCAATAATCGACGTACTCTTTGTATAAATATATTAATTTTTTGTACGTTGTTTAATTTTTAGCCAGTAAACAAAATATTCATTAAAAAGAATCAAAAAATTTTACGGTCAAATGGATTATTAAATCAAAACCTCAGGGTACTTCAAGTTAATCAAGTGTTACGTTTTGGGAAATTACCCAAAATTAATTAACAATGAAAATTATTTTTAATTATTTAATTATATCCAGGTTTGTCCTCGTTAGAATGTCTATAGACCCCTGGTGGGCCGTGGTCGTCGATTATTTTATTAATTATTAATTTTAATTGTGTTTCGCGATTTAAAATTTTTCGGTGCCGGTTCCAACTCCATATTTTTATTGTAGCAGCAGGTGAATGGATGGAAAATCGGCAGGAAATTTGAAGGAAACCCGAACTGCTGTTGAGCGCTCAGGGTTATAGGACAGGGTGGAACTGCTAGTAAGCGCTTGCCCCTGGATATTAATAGGGATATGAATAGGTCATAGTGTAGGTGAAAATATAGGGGTGCCAATTGGCACCCCACAATAAGGTTAAATTAATTTAGAATTAATTATGGAGTTTATTAACTATATAGAGAGCAGAGCAGAGGTTCAAACTCTAGGAGCTCTCTCCAAAGACTGACTATTTAGTCGTTATAAAAATATAATAAAGTCAACAGAGTTGACAAAATGTTGACGCTGCATCTCAGGTTCCCTGTGAGAGAATCGTCGTGGCCCGGATCTCATGCGTCGTCATATGTTTAGACTATTCGCGATCCTCGGCGATTCCCTCATCGCAAGAGATTTCCGTTACATTCTTGGTGATCAATAAAATAATATCGCCAACAAAGTAACGATTTATTAATTTATTATTTATTTATGATTTTAAGAAGTGTCGAACCAATTAGTCGCCCACCGTGGCAAATAAATAATTCGAGACTTCAAAAAAAAATTTTCTAAAATTTTTATTTAAATTTAATTAGAGACAGAACGTAACACAAGAAAAAGTTAATTTAATCAAAATTGTAGTCAATCAAAATTATACTAGAAAGAATAGAAAAGAGGAGAGAGGGACACAAAACAGAATATCTTGTTCATTAGAAGTGAAAAATAATTTGATTTAAAAATTAAATAAATATGATAAAATGAAATTGTTCATAAACAATTTAAATAAATAAAAGAGTAATTTTAACATAAATATTGTGTACAAGCGTAAAAAACGAATTTGTTTTATTATTGAATTTTCGAACAAAAAATTTTTCAATAACAATTTTTGAGCATTTCAGATTGTATTATTATGAATCATAAAAGTTATTAAAATAATAATAATTTTTGCGTTGGGATATTCCAACAAGTTCCCGATCGGGTTCTGACTGGGATAGACCTACTGGACATGCCACAGCTATTCCCAATTGGAACCCAATACAGGGTGATCCAGAATTACTTTTACAGCGAGAAAATTTAGATAGAGGTGGTGATTCTAAGCATGAAGGTCCTTTGCCACTTTTGAAAATTTTAAGTAGTTTTGGAGTTATTCAACATTTTAATTGATCAATCATATATGATAACTGGAATTTAAAGAAATGTAAAAAACAATAAATATTAAGTTTGGCAACGACGCAAATGCTAACATCAAGTCATACATAAATTTTTTATTTCAAAAAGTTCGAATTCTGCAAAAGTTTGAAGAACGAAAACAAAACACGCAATCGTAACCTCAAAAATACTCTTATCATAAATTATTCAAATTTACTAACTGAGAATTGTGAATAATAATTCTGCTTTCATCATTAGAGTCAGGACCACGGACAATTGAAGCATAATTATGTTTTTGAGGCATCCCACGCTAAATCGATCACTTTTGAAATCAACCCTTTCTGATTTCGTGGATAATTTTTTTTTATTTTCTATCTCACTAAAGGTATTTCTTATAATTTTTTGAAATTATCTTACCCAATCAAAAAAACAAAGTTATGAATTTTTAAAAAAACTTGTTCTTTTATTTTCGAAATTCCATTACTTTGGCAAAAAAAGACTTATTAGGACGATAAAATACAAAATTAAAAATAGAATTAAATTAAAGTCTGAAAATAAGACCAAGTTAACGGCACAACAATACAAAAAATCGGTCTGTCGGTTGACCCTGTGGGCCAGCCCCAAAACTTCCCGCTCATTTCAAGCTCCTTGAGCTTGAAAATATTGTCAGGAATATAGTTTCGAGCTCTTCGAGCTCGAAAATACTTTTTTATGCCGTTGTTTTAGAAAAAAAAAACCGTTTTTTACCATTTCTTTCTCCTACGATATTTCATTGACAAATAATTTGATTTTCATTTTTGAAGTAGCAATCGACTTGTTTTGATAAAGTTTAAAGCTGATCAAATTTGAAATCGTTTGGTTTAGTTATTTTAAAGATATTTGCAAAAAACCGTTTTTACCATTTCTTTTTTCCACAATACTTTTTAGAAAAAAAACCCGATTTCGATGGTTGAGGTGGCAATCGACGCTTTTTACTAAATTCTAAAGTTGATCAGAATTTGGAGTTTTTTTCATTAGGTGTTTCAAAGATATGTTTTAATAAACTCGAAAGCTGATCAGATTTTGGAATTGTTTAGTTCAGTTGTTTCAAATATATTCGCAAAAAATTATTTTTTACCATTTCTATTTCCTACAATAACTCTAAGACGAATTATCCGATTGAGATGGCTCAGGGCGAAATCGACGCGTCTTATTAAGCCCGAGAGCTGATTAGATTTCGAAGTCGATCGTTTGACTTGTTTCTGAGAAATCAATAAAAAACTAAAAAAAATAATTTTTTTTTAGTAATTTGCCAATATTTTCGAGTCTACTTAATCAAATGATCTGAAATTTTCAGAATAGTTGATGGCCAACAAGCTCTTTCGATTGCCGCCTCAACCATCCAAATCGGTTCATTATTCAAAAAGTTATAGACTGGCCACACACACACACACACACACACACACACGCTCGGGCATCATTCTAAAAACAGTCAGAATAGCTACCTAAGACCTCACAACGTCGACATCTGATGATTTCGATTTTCGCAATTCGGGGTGAAAACAATAATTTCCCGAAATTTTTGAAAATCATCGATTTTCTTAGCGGGAAGTTAAAAATCAGACAAAATTGAAGCCTTATAAGAAGTCAAAATCAAAGAAAATATTCGAGGTTGAGAATAAGACAAATTTTAAGACCATAAATTAGATACAAATCAGAACTTAAAATAAGACAAAATTCAAGACAAAAAGTAAGACAAAATTAGAGACAAAAAAGTAAGACATAATTGAAGACAAAAAGTAAGACAAAATTCGAAACAAAAAGTAAAGAAAAAATCTACCACTGAAAATAAAAAAAATTGAAAACTGACAATAACCAAATCTGACACTGAATATAAGATCAAATTCAAGACAAAAAGTATTACAAACTTCACGATATAAAGTAAAAAAAAACTACTACTACAAAAAAGACGAAATTTAAGATTGACAATAATTTTTCGAATTCCAAGACTGAAAATAAGACAATATTTAAGACGAAATGTAAAAAACAAAAAACAAACGTCCTTATAAGTCTATTTTTGCCAAAGTAATGGAATTTTGAAAATAAAAGAAAAATTTTTTTCAAAAATGCATAACTTTGTTTTTTTGATTGGGTAAGATAATTTTAAAAAACTATAAGAAATGCCTTTAGTGAGATAGAAAGTAAAAACTAATTATCCACGAAATCAGAAAGGGTTGGTTTCAAAAGTGATCGATTTAGCGTGGGATGCCTCAAAAACATAATTATGCTTTAATTGTCCGTGGTCCTGACTTGCCCTGATTGAAAACTCCGATTGAAACTGATTGAAAACGTCCTATCAGATTTAATTGGAAATTTCTGATTGACATTCAATCAGTTTCAATTGGATTCAATTGGAAACTTCCGAATGATTCTGATTGAAAGTTAATCGGAAATTTCTGATTGACATTCAATCAGTTTTAATCGGAATCATTCGGAAGTTTCCGATTGAATCCGATTGAAACTGATCAAAAGTCAGTCGGAAATTTCTGATTGACTTTCAATCAGTTTCAATCAGATTTAATCAGATATTTCCGGAAGGTTTCGATTGTAAATTAATCAAAAAGTACCGATTCCCGGGAAAAAATAATTTTATATATTATTAAATGGTAAAAAATTAAAAAATCAAATATGTTAAAATCTAGGTTGAATCTATATTAACAAATAGATTTCATGTCATGAAGTAATATAGGATATACTATATTACCACCCAAAATGGCACTTGTCACACTGTCAAAGAACAGAGGAATGCTCGTGTCAGAATTGCTTCAAATTCTGGAATATAACACATCTGAACTACGTTTCTTACTAGGGACACTTCACAAGTGGTAGGCGCTATCTAGTGGCGAGCACCGAACTACTCCCACTGCTATTGCCTAGGGCTGGTGAATTCCCTCTCCTCTACATATATCTTTTCTCCTAAGAAATTTTTCTCTTGGTTCAAGCAACATTTTTTTCTATTAGTTGGAGCATACGAAACTCTTTGCGTTAAACACCCCCATGAAAAAAATTTATTTAAAAAATATAAGTTAAAATACAAAAAATATATTTTAGAATATATAAAAAATCAATCAGAAAACTATTTTTTTAAGAGCTTGACATTGAAATGAAAATAACTAGAAAAAAAAAGCGAAATTTTGAAAAACTTTGTTCATAATAATTTTTGAGAAATGAAATTACCTACAAAAAAGTTTCTATGAGATTTTCTGATAAAATTGATAGTTTTGCCGGAAAAGTAAGAAGATCTCAAAATTTTCTATAAATTTTACTTTAAGCTCAAATAACTTTTGAACAGTTAGATTTATCAAAAAATGATGAGATTTTTGTTGTAGAGCATTAAATATCCTACAAAAATATCTATCGTGCATAATAATTCGTTGATTGGCTTGTAAGTTAGAAAATTCTAAAGAATAAAAAGTTTTTTTCCCGTGTTATTTAAATAGAAAATAGAAAAATTGATTGACGCAAACCGTAGTATTATTATTAAGAGCTTGGATTGGTACCGAAATTTTTATTTTTAGGTAGACTTTCAATTTTTGAATACCAAAAACAAAAAATTTTTTTTTTTTTAACCAACTTAATATATATATATATATATAGTTTTTTATAGATGTTTCCTTTTATTTTCGTGATAGTTTTAAACTCAATCAATACAGTTTTTTAAAAAAAGTTCTTATATAATCCTGAAAAATGCTTGTTTTAACTTTTTATAAAATTAATTACATTGGAAAGACAGATAAAATTCTATACTCGGATATTTTAAAAATTGCTGAATTAATGATAAATGAAATTCATATCTGCCCAAAATTTAATAATTATTAATACTATCTGAATTGTTATTTTCCGATTGAATCCGATTGAAACTGATTGAAAATTTTCTGTCGAATCTAATCGGATTCAATTGGAAAATAACCGATGAATGAATTATTATTTTCTAATTGAATCCGCTTCGTTTGAAACGAAATTTTTTTTTCTAGCCGACACAAGAAAATTTTGATGTTTATATTGAGAAAAAAATTCCCTGAAAATTTCAGCTCTTAAATTTAATTTAAAGTACTTTCTCTCGAGCATCAAATTTTTCCATTTAAAAAGTATGTTAATTGAATAACATTTTTTTTAAATTGCTATAACTGAGCCAGATTTTAAGCTATCGTTTTGAAACCAGTTTTAATTTGCAGAGAATTTGTTGAATTTGAAAGTCTATAAAACAAATTGCTCTAACTCGATCTATGTCGATTCTATCTGCTCCGAAAGTCTTTTTTTCACTTGTTTCATATAATTTTGTTAATAATGAAAAAACAAAAAAAACGGCTCATCGTACGAAAAAGTTGCATAGCACCCATCTTTTAGAAAATTTCGTCCTTTACGGAATCGTTTATTATACTTCCCTGCTAAAAAAATCCGAGAGATTTTTATAGCTGTATGTATAAGGCTCTATACTTAACCATGTAGCACTTCTCATAGAACTCATTCATTCTCATAAAATCTCTATGGAAATGTATGAGAATCTATGAGATTTTCTAAACAGAGTGATATTGTTAAAGTGCACTGTTTATAAGATACAATCAGTAGAACATTCTACAGTAAAAAAGATTTATACTATATATTAAGCTTACAATTTTTATACTGTCTAATGTTAAACTACTCGTATCGCATAGATAATACGCACACCCCTATTAAAAATAAACGAGGGCCGCCACGTTTGTCATCTACCGTTGGCATTGATTCTAGCGACACTAGCCAGTGCCTCGTTTCATTTTTACTAAGGACTTTAGCTATATATCTAGCTCATCAGGAATATAGTTTAAAATCAATTAGAACATTCTACACGGAGAAATAAAAAACTGATCAATCGGGATAAAATCGAGAAATAAATTATCATTTTCCGATTGAATCTGATTGAAACTGATTGAATTTTTCTGAATCAGTTTTAATTGGTTTCAATCGGAAAATAATTTTAAAAAAATTATTATTTTCTGATTAAATCTGATTGAAACTGATTGAGATATTTCAATCGGATTTAATCAGATTTAATCGGAAAATAGTCGAAAATTAAAAATGTTATTTTCTGATTGAATCTGATTGAAACTGATTGAATTTTTCTCAATCAGTTTTAATCGGTGTCAATCGGACAGTAATTTTTAAAAAATTATTATTTTCCGGTTAAATCAGATTGAAACTGATTGAATTTTTCTGAATCAGTTTTAATTGGTTTCAATCGGAAAATAATTCTAAAAAAATTATTATTTTCCGATTGCATCTGATTGAAACTGATTGAATTTTTCTTAATCAATTTCAATCGGATTTAATCAGATTCAATCGGAAAATAATCGAAAATTAAAATTGTTATTTTCTGATTGAAATATTTCAATCAGATTCAATCAGAAAATAAAAAAAATTTTTCTCCGATTGAATCTGTTTAAAATTCAATCGGAGGCCTCAAACGCTCCCGAACATTTCTGATTGAAAATTCGTTTCCGATTGAAACTGATAGAATTCTGATTAAATTTCAATCAGATTCAATCGGATTCAATTGGAGTTTTTAATCAGGATCTAACGATAAAAGCAGAATTATTATTCACAATTCTCAGTTAGTAAATTTGGATAATGTATGATAAAAGTATATTTGAGGTTGCGATTGCGTGTTTTGTTTTCGTTCTTCAAACTTTTGCAGAATTCGAACTTTTTGAAATAAAAAATTTATGTATGACTTGATGCTAGCAATTGCGTCATTGCCAAACTTAATATTTATTGTTTTTTACTTTTTTTTAAATTCCAGTTATCATATATGATTGGTCAATTAAAATGTTGCACTGAGAGAAAAAACCGGTTTTCTGAACTAAGAAATCTTAGTTCACAGACGACTCAGCTATCGAAACCTAGTCTCGATAACTAATATATCACAGTAAATTGTACTACGACTACATAGTCGTTCTTACTATTTCCTAGTGACATATACTAAGATAGCGGTAAGCATAACTAATTCGGGAAGTTTTTTATTAATAGCAGTTTAAAGTTAACATAAATATAACTACTATTATAGTAAATAATTAATTCCTAGTCTACAAGACTAAAAATTATTATGATGTTAATAATGCACTCTCAGTTCTTCAAATCATGTATAATTGTAGGAATAAATACTTGTGCCTGGTGGTACACACTAGAAAATCAAGCTTTCTAGGATTATATTAATTTGGCTTATTCTAACTAAAAATCACAGATGTCATACCTATGATTTTCTATTGCGTAGAACAAACTAACTTATGGAACTGCACCGCAGATTTTGACTTATCACAACTAAGCATTCACAGTTGCTACTTCTATAAGTTTGTATTGCGAGAAATAAAATTATTTACTGATCAATACTGTAAATTTTGACTTATTTCAACTAAACATTCTTAGTTGCCATTCTTATGATTTAGTATTGCAAAAAACCAAATAATTTACTTAACTGTACAACAGACTCAGACCTATTGCAATCATACATTCACAGTTGCTACTTCTATAAGTTTTTATTGCGAGAAATAAAATTATTTACTGATCTATACTGCAGATTTTGACTTATTTCAACTAAACATTCTTAGTTGCCATTCTTATGATTTAGTATTGCAAAATACCAAATAATTTACTTAACTGTACAGCAGACTTAGACCTATTGCAACCATGCGTTCACAGTTGCTACTTCTATAAGTTTGTATTGCGAGAAATAAAATTATTTACTGATCAATACTGTAGATTTTGACTTATTTCAATTAAACATTCTTAGTTGCCATTCTTATAATTTAGTATTGCAAAAAACCAAATAATTTACTTAACTGTACAGCAGACTCAGACCTATTGCAACCATGCGTTCACAGTCGCTACTTCTATAAGTTTGTATTGCGAGAAATAAAATTATTTACTGATCAATACTGTAAATTTTGACTTATTTCAACTAAACATTCTTAGTTGCCATTCTTATGATTTAGTATTGCAAAAAACCAAATAATTTACTTAACTGTACAACAGACTCAGACCTATTGCAATCATACATTCACAGTTGCTACTTCTATAAGTTTTTATTGCGAGAAATAAAATTATTTACTGATCTATACTGCAGATTTTGACTTATTTCAACTAAACATTCTTAGTTGCCATTCTTATGATTTAGTATTGCAAAATACCAAATAATTTACTTAACTGTACAGCAGACTTAGACCTATTGCAACCATGCGTTCACAGTTGCTACTTCTATAAGTTTGTATTGCGAGAAATAAAATTATTTACTGATCAATACTGTAGATTTTGACTTATTTCAATTAAACATTCTTAGTTGCCATTCTTATAATTTAGTATTGCAAAAAACCAAATAATTTACTTAACTGTACAGCAGACTCAGACCTATTGCAACCATGCGTTCACAGTCGCTACTTCTATAAGTTTGTATTGCGAGAAATAAAATTATTTACTGATCTATACTGCAGATTTTGACTTATTTCAAATAAACATTCTTAGTTGCCATTCTTATAATTTAGTATTGCAAAAAAACAAATAATTTACTTAAGTGTACAGCAGACTCAGACCTATTGCAACCATGCGTTCACAGTTGCTACTTCTATAAGTTTGTATTGCGAGAAATAAAATTATTTACTGATCAATACTGTAGATTTTGACTTATTTCAATTAAACATTCTTAGTTGCCATTCTTATAATTTAGTATTGCAAAAAACCAAATAATTTACTTAACTGTACAGCAGACTCAGACCTATTGCAACCATGCGTTCACAGTCGCTACTTCTATAAGTTTGTATTGCGAGAAATAAAATTATTTACTGATCTATACTGCAGATTTTGACTTATTTCAAATAAACATTCTTAGTTGCCATTCTTATAATTTAGTATTGCAAAAAAACAAATAATTTACTTAAGTGTACAGCAGACTCAGACCTATTGCAACCATGCGTTCACAGTTGCTACTTCTATAAGTTTGTATTGCGAGAAATAAAATTATTTACTGATCAATACTGTAGATTTTGACTTATTTCAACTAAACATTCTTAGTTGCCATTCTTATAATTTAGTATTGCAAAAAAACAAATAATTTACTTAACTGTACAGCAGACTCAGACCTATTGCAACCATGCGTTCACAGTCGCTACTTCTATAAGTTTGTATTGCGAGAAATAAAATTATTTACTGATCTATACTGCAGATTTTGACTTATTTCAACTAAACAGTTTTTTTATTCAATAGTCAACATATTATATATCTGGTCGAGAATTCTGATTCACTTCAATAGAATTCAATGGGAAATTTTCGATAGAATCTTATTGGAATGAATCGGAAATTTCCGATGATAATATTAATTCCGATTGAAACCGATTCATTCGGATAAAACTCAATCGGATTTCTATCGGTCTCAATCGGAATCCTGAAACAGGAAGTTTTAAAAACCTGTCATATTCTTAAAAATGAAACAAATAGAAACTTTTTTATTTCTCGGTTGCTTTTGAATAAACTTTAAAAAAAATAGAAATAAATTATTCCAAGTAGTCTCCAGGGTCAACAAAATAACTTGATTTTAACTTTTCTGACTTATTTGACTTGCTTTTGACTTAATTAACTTGATTTTGACTGCTATAATGCTTTTGACTTAAATATGACTTTTTTAACTTAAAAATTTAACTCAAATCCAAGATAACGAGTCTTTAATTTGACTTGGTTGGCGTAAATGGGTACTCAGTAAGACAACTGAGTCGAAAGCAAATCAAAACCGAATGAATTTTCGTGTCTCAAAATATGAAGACACATTCGGTTTTGATTTGATTTAGACTTAGTTGTCTTACTTAGTACCCATTTACGCCTACCATGTCAAATTGAAGACTCGTTATCTTGGATTTGAGTTAAATTTTTAAGTTAAAAAAGTCATATTTAAGTCAAAAGAATTGTAGCAGCCAAAATCAAGTTAATTAAGTCAAACGCAAGTCAAATAAGTCAGAAAAGTTAAAATCAAGTTATTTTTTTGGACCCGGACTACTATTTTTCCCTATATTTTCTGAAAAAATCAAAATTTCCTTGAATACATCTCAGTACTTCAATATCTGAATTAGCTTTTCTACAGCTTATAAAATTATTTACATGCTCTTTCAAGTGCGTTACATATAAAAACTCTTAAATGATTTTTAGGTTCATGCAAAAATTCCAAATATTCATGAATATATTGATCTCTATATTTTTTATTAATAGTAATTGGTAATAACAGTCTTGACATCGAAATCTACAAGCCTGTTTTTTTCTTTTATAGCTAGGAAATAATATTTATTACAGAACAAACAAGTCATTCGAATATTCTTTGTAACTTAATTATTTTATCAAATCGCACTAGTTAACATTATTATTATTTAAAAATACTGTAATGAGAATACTAAATATAAGAAATGAAAACAATGAGGATATTTTTGTCGTCCTCAATATAAAAAGATAGAGCTATGTTATTTTGTTAAACACTAGATAACTTATACAAATTAAATTCTCTTTATATATATATATATATAGTTAACATAAATGCCAACAATATTAGATCTTACTTTTTTCATTTACATGTCATTTTAGTTTACTCATAAACTGGATTAGATAATTAAAATTATAGTATTTATTTGTTTACTGCGATACTTAAAATAATAATAGTGAATAAATTATGATATCACTATTTCGTAATTTTTGTATTGATATGTTATAATTGTAAGATTTGAAGTAAAAAGTAAGTATGTTTTTTATAATGTATGTTCACTAAAAGAAAAGTAAGTAAATTAAAAGTGATATCAACGCATGTGATTGTCATAAACAACAAATGCCTTATTATCTAATGGTAAATAAATATATATATATATATATATATATATATAGTTAACACAAATGCAAACAATTTTAAATGCTACTTTTTTTGTAATTTCTGTGTCATTTGAGATTACTCATACATGAGATAATTAGACTTTTTTGTCACAACAAAATTATGGTATTTGTTTTTTTACTGCAATACTTAAAATAATAATAATAAATAAATTATGATATCACTGTTTCGTAATTTTTATATTGATGCATGTTATAATTCTAAGATTTGAAGTAAAATGTACGTATGTTTTTATATAATGTATATTCATTAAAAGAAAAGAAAGTAAATTAAAAGTGATGTTAAAACATGTGATTGTCGTAGGCAACATATGCATTATTATCTAATAACGTTACTATATTTCGCGGTTCATAAAAATGAAGAGTTTGATAAGTTATGAACTCATATTTATGCATTTTTTTGAGTTCGTAACTTTGTAAAAGATCATTTTTTTTTAAACTGCTGTAAATATTAACGATGAAAGCAACTTTACATTCATCTATTTGGCTAATTTTTTCTTTATATATGCTACATATACGACCATATACAGGTAAGTCACCTGTAGTAAGTTTAATAATAGTATCCGTATTGTACTTGATATTCTTAATTGTTACGCTTTTAATTTGAAAATAATTATCTAAATTAATATGTGCAATATTTATGTTATGAGATTTAAAATTTTTATCAAGATCTTCATAAGTAATTGATGCTTTAAAGCTTTCGTTGCTATAAAAAATTTTAGCTGAAGAGAGCTGTTGTTTTATAGCAATTGTTTTAGGTAAGTTTATTGTATTCATTGAAACTAATGCTCCTTTTTTAACTGGTTGATGTTTCGCCTCAAAACGCATGGACCAAATATGAATCAGCGGACCTACTATTTTCATAATTGTTGAATAATGTAACATAAAATGATGTTTAGGCTTCATAGTTTGTTTAAAAAGTTTTACATACAAAATATGATGTTGCTTAACAAGTGTATCAAGTAACTGTATATCATCGTCACAAATTTCTGTTTTTAGTACAAGACAAACTATTTGACGCAATAATAAGTTTAGTTTCCAAAGATTTATATTTTTACGGGGGACAAGATCAGCCATTATTAAAGAAGCATGTAAAATAAAATTTTTCATTTCAGCTGCTGTCATCTTTAGATATTTATTTGATAGTTGAGTAGGAGTTATAGCTGGTGGTTTATTGACATTATTAGGATAATTAAAATGAATAATTCTGAAATTTAGCTCATCTAGTGAAAATAATTTATGAACGGTAATTAATTCATATAAAATTAACCCCATATCATAATTACAAACCCCTTCGAAAAGATCGTGCATGATATCAACGCAATAATTTTCCGTTACATGGAATCCATCAACATTATTCCATATACATTTTTCTTTAACTCCAGTTTCTTTTACATCATTTTCTAAAAGATCTGCATTATAATTAATCTTATCACGTAACAAACAATTATTGATATTAGATTCTTGACAAGACATATTTTTATCAATTTTGCAAAACCTACAAAAGTAATTTGAATTAAAGCTGTTAGTAAATCCGAGCATTGTGTTCAAACCTAGATTATCTCCAATTATTAACGTTAGTTTAAAATAAATTTTTATTTTGGTTCCCTCTATATCTATATCTACGCCATCAGAAGATAAAGCATTCAATTGCTTAATGATATTGTCATACACAATTTTAGATCCAAATCTTTTTATGTCACTAGTGTACGCAATTTGAACAAGAAATATATTGCTAAGTTGAGATCGGAATTCCGGTGGTAAACAAGGTATAGAAAGATACATTGCCGTCATACTCTGAATACCTGCATGCGAACCTAAAGGGTTTCCCGATTCGAACGCATCTTCATAAATAAAAACGGGTAAATTTAAGCATGTGAGATTTGAAATTTTGGATTTCCAAAAATCTGTCTGGATTATATTTTCAATTTTTGTTTTAATTTCTAATGTTTTCATATAGTTCAGAGTCATTGTTAACACGTTTTTCATTTCAAAATAATTCTTCAAAAATTTTGCTAATGGTATAACAAATCCTTCGCATTTTACGAGCTCTATAACATTTATACGCAGTTCTTCGCGATAGCCATATATTACCGGAATAGGGTCTATGAAATAATTTCGTTCGCGTAATTCTTTGAGGAACATATGCTCAGTACTTATATTTACAAAACTTGATTGAAAATTATCAAACTGCTTGTAAACATCATTCGCAAGTGTTGGGTTAACTGATTTTATGATAAACGCTTTTAAAGAATTTATTTCATTACTATTTAAAATACTAGTATTAATTATTTTTATGATATTTTCTGCTTGACTACGAGTTAAACTCAAGTCACCATATAAATTTGTAGCAATACCTAAAGCATTCTTAAAGAAAGATGATTTGTTTGCTTCTAATGTAGTTATTAATTCATTTACGTTCAAGCTGCTGCAAGGTATATTGTGGATTGGAGAGTTTGATGACTCTGGTCTCGAATGACAAATCGGCTCGAAATTAACATCTTCATTATTACAACTAAGTGAACTATCTGAAAGATCTGATTTTTGATGACTTTTTTTATTATGATTGCGTAAGGAACTTAAACTGTTAAATGATCTACAGCATGCGCTTTCAGCACAGTTGTAAATTGCAACAAATCGTTTATGAATGTATCTAAAGTGATCTGGTATTGATTTTGCTAATACTATTTGATGACATTCTGGGCAAGAAGCTTTCAAAGTATCCATAGTGCTTTGTAATTATTATGCTAATTGATATTGTTAACTTAGTTCTTGAGTAATTTTTCATAAAGTTACAGTGTTTTAGAAACTACTAATAAGTAAATATTTTTTTAGACTCAGTATTTTAAAATTAATTAATATTAATACTATTATTTCAAAATTATTCATTAATTAATGATGAATTAAAAAAACAATTAAGTACTTTTTACTTTAAAACCGTTTATCTTTCTAAACTATAAAATAACTTAAACAATTAGTGTTTTATAAAATATTATAATTTTGACTTTTATAGTCTTCAATAAAGTGAAAATAATAATAAATGTTTTAAATCTTTGTCAAAGATTTGTTTCAATTAAAAATTGTTCATTATAAACTAAACAGTATCTATTTTAAAATAAGATTCTAATCATAACTTATATAATTTAAAATACCTCGAGGAAGAACAGCGTCTTAAAGAATATTCTAAATTATTCATAAGCTATTGAATCTTTTAATTATAACATTTAACGAATTATTTATGTCACAAATAAGGTAGCGTAGCGATCACCAGATAAAAATTAAAGTTGTAGTGTTTTAAAAACTACTAGTAAGTGAAATATTTTTGTAGTCTAAGTATTTCAAGATTAATGAATATTAATACTGGGTTTGAAATGGTTCATTAATTAATAATTATCAATTAAAGAAAAAATTAAGTACTTTTTACTTCAAAACCTTTTCATCGTTTATCTTTCTAAACTATAAAATAACTTAAGCAATTAGTATTTTATAAAATATTATAATTTTGACTTTTATAGTCTTCAATAAAGTGAAAATAATAATAGATGTTTTAAATCTTTGTCAAAGATTTGTTTCAATTAAAAATTGTTCATTATAAACTAAACAGTATCTATTTTAAAATAAGATTCGAATTATAACTTATATAATTTAAAATACCTCGAGGAAGAACAGCGTCTTAAAGAATATTCTAAATTATTCATAAGCTATTGAACCTTTTAATTATAACATTTAACGAATTATTTATGTCACAAATAAGGTAGCGTAGCGATCACCAGATAAAAATTAAAGTTGTAGTGTTTTAAAAACTACTAGTAAGTGAAATATTTTTGTAGTCTAAGTATTTCAAGATTAATGAATATTAATACTGGGTTTGCAATGGTTCATTAATTAATAATTATCAATTAAAGAAAAAATTAAGTACTTTTTACTTCAAAACCTTTTCATCGTTTATCTTTCTAAACTATAAAATAACTTAAGCAATTAGTATTTTATAAAATATTATAATTTGGACTTTTATAGTCTTCAATAAAGTGAAAATAATAATAAATGTTTTAAATCTTTGTCAAAGATTTGTTTCAATTAAAAATTGTTCATTATAAACTAAACAGTATCTATTTTAAAATAAGATTCGAATTATAACTTATATAATTTAAAATACCTCGAGGAAGAACAGCGTCTTAAAGAATATTCTAAATTATTCATAAGCTATTGAACCTTTTAATTATAACATTTAACGAATTATTTATGTCACAAATAAGGTAGCGTAGCGATCACCAGATAAAAATTAAAGTTGTAGTGTTTTAAAAACTACTAGTAAGTGAAAAATTTTTGTAGTCTAAGTATTTCAAGATTAATGAATATTAATACTGGGTTTGCAATGGTTCATTAATTAATAATTATCAATTAAAGAAAAAATTAAGTACTTTTTACTTCAAAACCTTTTCATCGTTTATCTTTCTAAACTATAAAATAACTTAAGCAATTAGTATTTTATAAAATATTATAATTTTGACTTTTATAGTCTTCAATAAAGTGAAAATAATAATAAATGTTTTAAATCTTTGTCAAAGATTTGTTTCAATTAAAAATTGTTCATTATAAACTAAACAGTATCTATTTTAAAATAAGATTCGAATTATAACTTGTATAATTTAAAATACCTCGAGGAAGAACAGCGTCTTAAAGAATATTCTAAATTATTCATAAGCTATTGAACCTTTTAATTATAACATTTAACGAATTATTTATGTCACAAATAAGGTAGCGTAACGTTCACAAGATAAAAATGAAGATTTTTTGAGTTTTTATAAACTATTGTTAAGATAAAATAAAACAAAAAATTTCATTATTTTATCTAAGAAGTAATTAGCTATGCTGAAGATTGGTTACCTGATATTTAAAAAAAAATTATAGTCTCTTAAAAAATATTTGACAAGACAACAATTTCCCAAATTAAAGAAACTATTCCTTTCTTAATGAATCAATCTTCATTCACATCTGAATTATCTTCCGGTTCTAGAACTTCATTCGATGCTAAGTTTCGTAACACTTTTTGCAGTTTACTGACGCTTTGATAATTAATTTCCGAATTTTCGTTAGACTCTCTTTTTTTACTCTGAATGATGAAGATTTCCTTTTCTATAAATGACCAAACTTGAGCACTTGAAGTTGTGTACTGAGTATTAAGAGCAAAAGAAGCTTTCAAACAAAAATCAACTGCACTAGTAACACTATCACACTTGATTTTTTCATCATTTATGATTGTATAAGCCGCTACAATGTTCTCCAAAGGTCCCACAGCGATAACAAAAGGCTGACGTGTAATTTTATACTTGACACACAAAGTTTCTTGGGTTTTGATTGCATTATCTAATTGATCAATGGTCTGTAAAAGAACAAAAATTAATAACTGTAACAAGACCAAAAAAAAAAAAAAAAAAAAAATATCACTACGTACATTAATCCAAGTTATAAATCCATTAGCTTGTTCAGCATTAGATGGTCTCCACGCTTTTTTTACACCTACTTTCATTGATACTGGCTTCAATAAATAAGGCAACACTTGCCAAGCTAAAACTTCACGTGGTACTTGGTCAGTAGTAATAAAAAAATTCGTACACACTTTTTTAGATTTTGCGATTTGCAAAATTTGTTTGTGCAGTATCGGCCACCTATTCAATAATGCTTTAGGATCGGCAATGTCTAATAACTTAAAATCTAACTCTAACAATTCTTTCGCGAATGGTGTTCTGAGTTGCATATAATTTTCAAAGTAAAGGAAAATAGTATCAATGTTATCTCTTCGATACTCGTGAGTTTTTTCCCACAGATATAAAATTGTCTTTTTATCATCTAAAGACACGTTGGCTAATTGACGAATAAATACTTGACTGGATTCCACCAACTTCTGTTTTTTTTCTGATGCTTCTTTTACTTTTAATTTTTTAAATGTTGACCTATACTTGCTGGCAGTGTTAGTGATTCGGTTATATAATTTACCAGAAGGAGCTTTACGTTTATGGCCAAGTTGGTACCAATCTGTTACATTTTCATCAGGCCAAATAGCTTGAATTTCTTTTCTCCAGATTAAATATTGTTCTTTTGTTCCACTGCAATAAAAATAAAATATTTAAAATATCTAGAAATGCAAATTGCTAGCAGTTATTGTTTTTCAAAATTAATTAAAGAAGTTAAGGAAAGAGGCTGATGAATAAAAACTAATTATTTTAATAGCTTTTCGAGCTAAAAAGAAGTTCAATTTGATAAACTGAAAAAAAACAATACTGTTTTCAAGTTTCTGCGTGTTTGAATCCTCCCGAGTGTATATTTGTTCCATCATAGTAAAAATATACTCCAAGCAAGAAACATTTTCTTGATTTAAGAATTTTTATACTTATTTTAAGAAAATATTCTTGGTTGGAGTACATTATTACTAAGATTAAACAAATAATTTTCTCGGGAGGATTAAAACACGCAGATACTTGAAAACAGTATTTTTTTTTCAGTGTACGACTCTCCAAGAATACAAAAAGTTGAAAGTAATCATTGAGGATCCCTAGACAGCATTCAAGTTGAAATGACTGTTTTACGACGTCTTCTTGAAGGTGTCATTTTTAAGAACTCATAATTAATATTTCTTAAAGACTCCATAAATAAGACAGCAGTCTTGTGACTCATCAAGACGTCATTTTGCTATCTGGGTTCCCGAATTTTTAGGAAATCGACGATTTTCTTAGTGGAAAGTTGAAGAAGGTTTTGTACTACTTACTATATTCCTTTATTCTGAGATATTATATGATCCCCAATAATCTTCGCTAACTCGTCAGCATTCTCGGTTAAATGTGACTGATCAAGAATGCATTTTCCTTGGACTGATGACTTTAAAAGACTTTTCAATTGATTTCCAGGCACATATGCAATTTCTACTGGTGCCCTTGGTTCCTATAAAAACAATGTAAATTTAATTTTTATTTCTTCTATCAGCTAAAATAAAGTGTAAGCCTTTAGTAAAAACATTAATGATATTTGTCATAACAGATACGTACAAGCTCTTTTAATAACTGCTTCCTATTAAGTATAAATCGATGACGATCTCCATAAAGAGGAATGAGTTCTTTAATGTGATCATCTGGCATTTGTAGTAATACATCTTTGGTTATTTTTTCTCCTAGTGAAGGTGAATTTGGAAATTTGAAGGATATTTATTACTATCAATAATAATAATAATAATAATAATAATACAAATAATTTATTTGTATTATAAAAGTATTACAAATAAATCTTAAACTCTTGGAAATCAACCCTATACAATATTTAAAACTTGATGAGTAATAAATAGGTGTAATATTATTTATTTTCAAAGACTAATCTGCAAAAGAATTTTTTTTTTTATTTAATATGAAAAAGAACAAAAAATAAGTTCTGTAAAGAATCTATTTTCGAACCAAATTAGTTAAAGAACTGAACGCTGAAGAGCTATATCGATATACTCGAGTAAATTATATTTTTTTTATCAATATATGTTTATTGTTTTCCTACTACTATTAGCATTTTTCTATGATATATAAATAATAAAGTAATCTTTAATAATTTAACAATGTGTACGATTATTGGTAATGTCACAGTTCATAACATAAATGGCACGTGGCCCAATTGGGACGATAGCCAAAAGAAAAAACATAAATTAAAAAAATGAATTAGTATGTCAATAATGGGATTCTTATTAATAATAGAGGCTAATACTTTGCGTTAAAAAAAATACTATTTCTGATTTCATTAAGAACAACTAATAAGTAAGGTAAAAGCCCCTATACCCGCCCAGTACCATTAGTCGTTCACTTAAACTGTTTAAAGCGTTTTTTTCTAATTTTTATAAAAAAAATCTTAACTAAAAAAATTATTATTGATAAAAAATTATTTGTGAGTCTAAATATGTTAAAACATAATGCATCAAATAATTTTATAATAAATTATAATAAATCGGACTGACTATTTCTTATAAAATATATTTTTAAAATTTAATAAGTTTTATACTATGAAAAAATAAAGTGTTGATTGAATAATGGTACGTGACAACTTTCAGTGAGCAACTACGGGTAAACTCAAGGATCTTATTTCAAAAATTTACAGACATCAATTATCAACATTATTCTTCAAGCTAAAATTTTATTCTAATACTAAACACTACAAAAAATAACTATAAAAAAATATGATTATTCATTTTATTTGTTAATTTATATTAAGTGATTTTATCTCACTCCAATGAAAAGTGAGCTGGTATAGGGGCTTTTACCTTATGACCTTATTTTACTAACTTAAATATCAACACCTGGCACTTACGTTCGAAAATATCAACATATTCTTGAAGATTCCATTGAATCAATGTGTTTCTGAGGAAATAAGCCTCATGAGTATCATTTTCGACATAAGATGCAGTTGATGACAATTGATTGGAAGTTGATGCTGCATCAGCAGTTGAAGACGAAGTAGATAGATTTTGGTTGGCCACGTTTAATAAATTTCTCCGTTCAGGATCTGCCATTTTACAGTAAATCCTGTGGAAAAAGTCCATAAAAATTTTATAAAATGTAAACTAATGCATACATAAGACCTCTATTGGATCTCACAGATTTAAGATCTTAAGGGGATCTTATACATACATTTGTCACTATTTTGTAAATTTCAATAAACTTTTTTCACAGAGAAGAATTACAAGATTACGAACTGCAGATCATTTGATATTCTTCAAAAGTGCCAGTAGTAACTTAGCTGTAATTCCAGCTTTTTACTTGTGTCCGCTGAGGAAGTCATTTTTCCCATGAAATTGACATTTACTGACTTGCGGAACGTAAACCAATGAAAGTACACTGGAAACTTTAATAGGATTTCATAGGAAATTATATTCCCTTCAAAAAAAGTCCTATGAGTCAAGTCGCTAAAGTCCATAGTTTCCAAGTTATAGTGACATTAATAATTTTAAAAATTAAATATCAATTGTCATTTTTTTTTTTTTTTTATTATATTTTCCAAATTATTGAAATGACTATAGCTCGGAAACTATGGGCTCTGATGACTTGACTCATAAAACTTTTTTTGAGGGGAATGAAATTTCCTATAAAATTCTCGTTAACATTTTTAGTGTGCATTAATTGGTTAACTTTTTGCAAGCCAGTAAAGGTCAACTTCAAAGGAAAAATAACTTCCGCAACGGACACAAGTGAAACAGCTGAAATGACAGCCAAGTTACTACGGTCACTTTTGAAAAACACCAAATGCCTTACAATTTGAGACCAAAACCGCGTCGATATCATAAAACGCAGCTGAGTATTAGAGAGTTAAAAAAAAATTCATTTAATTTACGTGTATTTTAAATGGGAAATCTTTGAAATCAAATGAAAAGTACTGGATTAGAATTAAAAGCTCAAAATTGGCAGAAATTTTTGTTTTAGCATAAAAAACAATATTTTGCTTGATGAGCAGCAAAAAATATACTTTCGCCGAATACGAAACACCCTATTATATAAATATTTATATGTTCATTAAAATTTATAAAACTTATAATACCTTTGTCATAAATACCTTAAAACATTCTAGCTCTACAAAGTCAAGTGACTTTTGTATTAATTAATAGTAAATTTTGATAATAAATTCGAAACAAGTAAAATTTCAAAACATAAGAACTTTGAAACGTTATTCACGGACTAACTGGGCTGAATGTCGACCGGCGTCTAGCCTACTACTGAAACAAACCGAAGTTATAAACCAGGAGCGTATCATGTGATGGCACGACGGTAATATTTCTATGACATTAAAAATCCAGAGAAAAATTCTTTACGCAAATTTTTATCGATTTTAAATATGTTTGGTAGTTGTTTCGAGAAATATTTTTTTATATTTTTATTAATTTTGAATTTAATAAGCATAATATGATTTAATAATTTAATAATAAATTGAATGGTGTAAGTAATTCTATAGTTTTTTTTTCTGACATAATGTACACAGTTTATAATAAAATATTATTTAGAATATTTTTTAAGTCGTCGTTGCGTCAAAAATTACCACAGGAACGTTCTCGGCACTTGTGAATCTTAGCCTGTCACCAAAGACTCGGATCGAGTATGCACGCGTGACTGATACTCGTGATCGTAAGCGGCGAAGTTACAAAATTAACAAATTTTTAACGTTGAACAAAATATTATTTAAAAATTATACTATTTCAATGCGCAAAATATTCAATTTTTCAAATACGATCTGTGATACTTGTAAAAATAGGCAAGAAATCACAATGACAACAATAGTGTCGCAATCGTAAAAGCAGCAAAAGCAGTTCCTCTTAACAAACCGGATGTTAACAGTACCAGCGACACTACTGTGATGCGATGCGAGCGGGAATTTTAAGTAACATGGCGTCGCGACGTTAATACCTTTTACGTTCTTTTAAGTTATTTTTTTCTATCAATTTAATTTTATACATCTATTTAATTCAAGAAAAAATAATATAATCATATAGAAAATAAAAGCGAGTTAATAAAAAATGTTTTCCAGTATTATTCTGTTATGATAAATTGTGAATTTTTGAAACAAAATTTAACCCTTTTTCAATTAAAATTTTAGTAATTGTAAACCAACAACATTGCGCGAAACAATCAAATTTCTATACAAAAATTAATAAATCACCAATTATTTATTCTCAATATCACAATTGCAGCTTTCGTAAAGAAAAAATTTATTTCATTAAATGCGTTTAATATCGAGAATTTTCTTAAAAACAAAAGAAAAACTGCGTCTTTCCGCGACACTACTAATATGTCAGCAAAGAAAGCGCAAGCGACCTTACACCAATGAAATTAGCGGGCTTTGTATTTGTGTAGACTAAATTTATTCCGTTATTATTAATTATTTTGGTTCCCACTGACAAACGAAGATTCAAACGCAATTTTAAAATTGCGTGTATCGAATAAGATAATAAAGAACGGATTTATATAACTATATAAATATATATATATATACATACATGTGTATGAATATGAATGTTGATCAAAATTTATAAAAATTAAAATACCTTTGTCATAAATACCTCAAAATATTGTAGTTCTACAAAATCAAGTGACTTTTGTATCAATTAATAGTAAATTTTGATAATAAATCCAACACAAGTAAAATTTTAAAACATAAGAACTTTGAAACGTTATTCACGGACTAACCAAGCTAAATGTCGACCGGCGTCTGGTTTACTACTGAAACAAACCGAAGTTATAAACCAGGAGCGTATCATGTGATGGCACGACGATAATATTTCTTCGACATTAAAAAGCGAGAGAAAAATTCTTAACACAAATTTTTAACGATTTTACATATGTTTGGTAGTTTTTTCGAGAAATATTTTTTTCATATTTTTATTAATTTTGAATTTAATTAGCATAATATTATTTAAGAATTTAATAATAAATTAAATGGCGTAAGTAAATGTATAGTTTTTTTTTTCTGATATTATGTACACAGTTTAGAATAAAATCTTATTTGGAATATTTTTTAAGTCGTCGTTGCGTCAAAAATTACTATAGGAACGTTCTCGGCACTTGTGTATCTTAGCCTGTCACCAAAGACTCGGATCGAGTATGCACGCGTGACTGATACTCGTGATCGTAAGCGGCGAAGTTACAAAATTAACAAATTTTTAACGTTGAACAAAATATTATTTAAAAATTATACTATTTCAATGCGCAAAATATTCAATTTTTCAAATACGATCTGTGATACTTGTAAAAATAGGCAAGATATCACAATGACAACAATAGTGTCGCAATCGTAAAATCAGCAAAAGCAGTTCCTCTCAACAAACCGGATGTTAACAGTACCAGCGACACTACTGTGATGCGATGCGAGCGGGAATTTTAAGTAACATGGCGTCGCGACGTTAATACCTTTTAAGTTCTTTTAAGTTATTTTTTTCTATCAATTTAATTTTATACATCTATTTAATTCAAGAAAAAATAATATAATCATATAGGAAATAAAAGCGAGTTAATAAAAAATGTTTTCCAGTATTATTCTGTTATGATAAATTGTGAATTTTTGAAACAAAATTTAACCCTTTTTCAATTAAAATTTTAGTAATTGTAAACCAACAACATTGCGCGAAACGATCAAATTTCTATACAAAAATTAATAAATCACCAATTATTTATTCTCAATATCACAATCGCAGCTTTCGTAAAGAAAAAATTTATTTCATTAAATGCGTTTAATATCGAGAATTTTCTTAAAAACAAAAGAAGAACTGCGTCTTTCCGCGACACTACTAATATGTCAGCAAAGAAAGCGCAAGCGACCTTACACCAATGAAATTAGCGGGCTTTGTATTTGTGTAGACTAAATTTATTCCGTTATTATTAATTATTTTGGTTCCCACTGACAAACGATGATTCAAACGCAATTTTAAAATTGCGTGTATCGAATAAGATAATAAAGAACGGATTTATATAACTATATAAATATATATATATATACATACATGTGTATGAATATGAATGTTGATCAAAATTTATAAAAATTAAAATACCTTTGTCATAAATACCTCAAAATATTGTAGTTCTACAAAATCAAGTGACTTTTGTATCAATTAATAGTAAATTTTGATAATAAATTCAACACAAGTAAAATTTTGAAACATAAGAACTTTGAAACGTTATTCACGGACTTACTGGGCTGAATGTCGACCGGCGTCTAGCCTACTACTGAAACAAACCGAAGTTATAAACCAGGAGCGTATCATGTGATGGCACGACGATAATATTTCTTCGACATTAAAAAGCGAGAGAAAAATTCTTAACACAAATTTTTAACGATTTTACATATGTTTGGTAGTTTTTTCGAGAAATATTTTTTTCATATTTTTATTAATTTTGAATTTAATTAGCATAATATTATTTAAGAATTTAATAATAAATTAAATGGCGTAAGTAAATGTATAGTTTTTTTTTCTGACATTATGTACACAGTTTAGAATAAAATCTTATTTGGAATATTTTTTAAGTCGTCGTTGCGTCAAAAATTACTATAGGAACGTTCTCGGCACTTGTGTATCTTAGCCTGTCACCAAAGACTCGGATCGAGTATGCACGCGTGACTGATACTCGTGATCGTAAGCGGCGAAGTTACAAAATTAACAAATTTTTAACGTTGAACAAAATATTATTTAAAAATTATACTATTTCAATGCGCAAAATATTCAATTTTTCAAATACGATCTGTGATACTTGTAAAAATAGGCAAGATATCACAATGACAACAATAGTGTCGCAATCGTAAAATCAGCAAAAGCAGTTCCTCTCAACAAACCGGATGTTAACAGTACCAGCGACACTACTGTGATGCGATGCGAGCGGGAATTTTAAGTAACATGGCGTCGCGACGTTAATACCTTTTACGTTCTTTTAAGTAATTTTTTTTTATCAATATAATTTTATACATCTATTTAATTAAAAAAAAAAAAAAAATGTTTTTCATCATTGATTGAGTACAAAACTATCCTTAAAATAGGAGTCCACTCTATTTCACTACTTCAAATCTCCACGACAAAGACAGTACTATTTTATCATAAAGAATTGTGAATTTTTGAACCAAAGTTTAACCCTTTTTTAAATTCCAATTTTAGTAATTTTAAACCAACAACATTGCGCGAAACGATCAAATTTCTATACAAAAATTAATGAATCACCAATTATTTATTCTCAATATCACAATTGCAGCTTTCGTAAAGAAAAAATTTATTTCATTAAATGCGTTTAATATTGAGAATTTTCTTAAAAACAAAAGAAAAACTGCGTCTTTCCGCGACACTACTAATATGTCAGCAAAGAAAGCGCAAGCGACCTTACACCAATGAAATTAGCGGGCTTTGTATTTGTGTAGACTAAATTTATTCCGTTATTATTAATTATTTTGGTTCCCACTGACAAACGATGATTCAAACGCAATTTTAAAATTGCGTGTATCGAATAAATAATAAAGAACGGATTTATATAACTATATAAATATATATATATACATACATATGTATGAATATGAATGTTGATCAAAATTTATAAAAATTAAAATACCTTTGTCATAAATACCTCAAAATATTGTAGTTCTACAAAATCAAGTGACTTTTGTATCAATTAATAGTAAATTTTGATAATAAATTCAACACAAGTAAAATTTTGAAACATAAGAACTTTGAAACGTTATTCACGGACTTACTGGGCTGAATGTCGACCGGCGTCTAGCCTACTACTGAAACAAACCGAAGTTATAAACCAGGAGCGTATCATGTGATGGCACGACGATAATATTTCTTCGACATTAAAAAGCGAGAGAAAAATTCTTAACACAAATTTTTAACGATTTTACATATGTTTGGTAGTTTTTTCGAGAAATATTTTTTTCATATTTTTATTAATTTTGAATTTAATTAGCATAATATTATTTAAGAATTTAATAATAAATTAAATGGCGTAAGTAAATGTATAGTTTTTTTTTCTGACATTATGTACACAGTTTAGAATAAAATCTTATTTGGAATATTTTTTAAGTCGTCGTTGCGTCAAAAATTACTATAGGAACGTTCTCGGCACTTGTGTATCTTAGCCTGTCACCAAAGACTCTGATCGAGTATGCACCCTGGACTGATTCCTAATTAGTTTATTTATTATCGAGAAAATGTTATTTGTTGACTATAAATATGAGCGTAAGTTATGATACTGAAGTTAGACGACGTCTAATAATTTTAGTATTTTTTCAAAAACTATAAATTAAAAAAAAAAAAAAACATTTTCAATAATTGCACTTATAGTTCTTTTAATTTTCTACATGTGTGTTTTTTTTTTTTTAATGAAATGGTTGAAAAAAAATTTCAAAATTTTTTAATTGTCTGCTAACTTCAGGATCATGTGTAAGTTATCAATAAAACTTGACTGATCTATATTATATCGAAATGTAGATAATTGGAAAGAGTTTTTCTTTATATCAATTTATTTTTATTATAAGTATTTAATAAAATTACGTACCTTATTGTAGATTAATGATTAAGTTTTAATATTGGCACTTTGCATTCACTCTAACTATTGAAATTGCGCGCGTTAGATTTTACAGATTCACAGCGTTTCCAGAGTTACCAATGCGTTCACGCATGCGTCACTTTTTGGCTGATCTCACGGTAGAGAATAATAGTTATAGTAGCTTGTGCTTTCGTTTTGTAAGGAGGTTATCTACAAATGTAATTTAAGATTCTTAATTTTTCTTATTAAAAAGTAATATAAACATTTTATTATGGAACTCTGTCCAGAAGATATGGACTTAAACGTCATATTAGACAATTATATTCGTCGTGATCAGGAAAAATCAATTGTCAAGGATAAGTTATCTGCAATGAAATTAAAAATATCAAATGTTTTACCTGCTTGTTACCGAAGACCACTTGGTGAAAAACGGTATTTCCTACCGATTGAAAAACCAAATCTTCGAGAGTATCCGAAACTCAAAAATGATAAAGGCGAGTTTATTTTAAATTTAATTTTGACTCCTTTACCGCTGAATGTGACTCAAGCGGAGATTGAGTACTTACTCCGTAATACTAGAGTATCTTATGAATCAGTGAGAGTTATTAAACGTCATAAAAGAGCTATGGCGTTTGTAAAAGTAAAAAATTTACGTGCTTCTCTTCGATTTCAACTTAACGGAAGAGAATGTGTATACATATTAAGAAATTCGTTTATTGCCCGAGTTATACCAGCGCATATACAAACAGAGTCTTCAACTTTGACTCCAGTCATCGGTCGACTAAATGATGAAGATAAGTTCAGCACGATACCTGAACCAGCCTTTAGTAAAATTGTAAACTATCTGGAATTTAAAGATCAAGTATCTCTTATGCTAACCTCAAAATTTTTGACCGATAAAATTTGGAAAGTCAAAAAAAATTTAGAAGTTATCGCTAACAATCATAAAAATACGCAATGTATTCCATTTTATGTATTGCAGTACTATTTATCCCCGTTCAACGCAGGTTTAATGTATTATTTTGAGAAAATATTATTGTCTGATCCAATCCAGTGTCAACAATTGAACATGGATTTGTCGCCATTGATAATTCCAAAATATAAAAATTGTAGCACGTTAACAGAACTTGATTTATCAGCGGTTAAAATCTCATCAATGGCAATCGAAGATTTAAAAAATTTCTCTAATTTAACTTCACTGAAAATTGGAGCTACTACTGGGTCTTGCGATTATCAAATAAAAAGCTTATTTAAATATACGTCAACGAAAAATACACTTATCACATTTGGTGTTTATAACAATATATATTTTTGTGGATCATCACTTGCAAGCAGTACAGCATTGAATATAAAAAATTTATTCTTGGTTTATTGCCTGAAACTTCATCTCAGAGAAATACAGAAGGTATATAAATTAAAAAAATATTTACATATTAAAATGAGTTCTGTTAGTCTCAGAAATTGAATAAATTCAAACCAACCTTACATTTTTTGCTTATAGTTTATCACCAGTTGTAAAACATTAGATGTCCTACGCATTGAGAGATGCTCACATGTCGATAACACCCATTGTTTTTCTCAGTTGTTTCAAAATTTGGAAAATTCCGAATTAAAAAGAATTGAACTAATAAATAGCTCAACTCATGTTCACCACTATTTTGGTTTTCAATTCCCATATTGGGAAAATCCTGCTATAAATTTAAAACATTTATCTATCACCGGTTTTGACAGGATCGATCCAGGTGTTATTGATGTAATAATAAAAAACTGTCCTATTCTAGAGGAATTGAATATAATTGGTTTGTACTAATATGTATAATAGTAGTGTTTTAAGTTGCAAAATTATTCACGACAATGAATTAAAATTTATCTTTACATTTTAGATTTCGATTTACAAAAATATTCTATCGAATTTTCATTAGCGAATAACTTGAAAAGCATAAGCTTGGTAAATGTAATTAACATCAATAAAGACTTTTGGAAAACCAAAATGCCAGCTGTGGAATTAGCTTGCTTCAGATTAAAACACATATCATGCAATGACATATCGTTATTTATTAAAGAAAATGCAGATAGTCTGGTTGAGATCAATGTGCTTGAAAACTCTCTATATAATCTTGCAATGTTAAGTGACATGGAAGCACAAGAAAATTTATATACATGGAAAAATCCAGTAAAAGTAATTGTAGCTAATAAATTTATATATAAATTGCAAAAATCAAGGTCATACTTATATAAAAATATTTTCCCTGTGAACCCGTTGGTAAAATTCGTAAATAAATCGTCATTATATCAGGTAAAATATATTTGACTCAAAATTAAGTAATATGTGCATTGAAATGTAATAAATTTCATTTATATTTTTGTAGGAATTGAAATTATCACCAAAAACACTCATCGAGTATAAGCGATTTTATCCTTAGCGTCTGTTAAAGTAAACTCTTCATTCCAATAAATCTTTACTCGTAGGTTATGATATAATGAAAACTTATTTTATTTATATTTTTTTAATTATAATAAAATTTATTATGTAATGATTTTATTTCTTTTTCTTGTAAGAAATTCATTTTTTTTTTGTTCAGGGAAATTAGAATAAGTCTACATAAATATTTAAACAGGAAATAATATCTGTTGTTAGTGGCTTGTAAATTATTCAAAAAGTAAAAAAAACATTTTTTTTGGATTGTCCTTTTTTTTTTACATAACTCATAAACCACTTGACTGATTTGTCTAATATGATCGAAGTACCTAATGGTTGATAATACCACAAGAACTAAATTCACGTACAAACGAAGTTCGCCAATAATTAGCGAAGATTACTGAACGATTACCGTCCGATGCAGAGTAAAAATTATAGAAATTGAAAGTGAATTTCATTGGAATAACGAATTAATTTTCACCAACACTCATTGACGTTCGTGGAATAAACATATCATCGAATAAGACATTTCTTAAAGTATTTTTAAGATTTCTGGATGAATGAATTTTTTTAAAGGATGTAATAGATACTTTGATATTCAAAAAAAAGTAATTGGAAAATAAGTTTGAAAAAATTTTTGTCGTTCAATTATTATTCGATATTTCAAAAACGAATGAGCCGATTGAGATCTGCGACACGGCATTTAAAAGGGTTGATTGAGACTTAGATCTGATTAGTTTTTGGATTTGGTCGTTTTAATCATTTTAAAGATATTTCAAAAATAAAAATTAAAAAAAAATTTTACTTTTTCGTTTTTTTAAAAAAACTTTTAAATGGTCCATTCAATTGATTTTTAATTTCTGTTCCGAACGGTGCACACCGCTTTAAAACTTATCTGAGATTCTAAAATAAAGCAGTCAATTTTCAAATTCTTTTATCCTATAAAATTGGATCAAATCTTCTAGAACGCTCAATAGAAATTGATATTTGTTAAATAAATATCGATTTTTAAGTATCTTGGAGTCCTAAAATAAAACCGATAAAAAAAAATTAAATAAAAACTTATGGTGTTTGTATTTTCAACTCTTAAAGTCACGAAAATGAGCCATGATTTAAAGTTTTGAGTCCGAGGGGCTTAATGTGGAGATCGTCATATTTTATAGTTCAAAGAGCTTAAGACAGAAACGTATTATTTACTGAGTTCGTAGAGCTCAATAACAAACATATACATACAATTTGAAGCGTTTTGAGCCATTAAGTTATGCTCATTCTAATAATCTAATAATTGGACTCTCATAAGCGACAGTTTATTATGTTTCAGACAAATCAGAAGTGCTTCACACTCATTCTCAACAGAGCCCACTTATTACAGTAATTAGAAATCGTTTCCTTGGGAAGCTATGATAATATAGTATAGTTAATGATTATATCAGTAGTAAAAGGAACTAAATATATACAGTTATATAAACCGACAACTATGCTATTAGTTAAATCAACTATTAAAATTATTTTGTTTTACTATTTAATATTAAATAAATCAAAATGGTTGCAGGTACTTATTTCTGTTTTGCATTACACTGAAGCAGTTGTACATTATTTAAATATAAATATATTGTTAGAGTTACTACATGTTGACAGTCCTCATAACTATATTTTCCTTTGAATTTGTTTTTATACTCGATGGTTAGTCAGCAGAAATATCCTACAATTGTTAAATAAACTTGAAATTGACTGTTTAGGGAACTAAGATGAAATAGTACAGTTGATGCTTTTATCAGTAGTAAAAGGAACTAAATACATACAGTTATATAAACCGACAACTATGCTATTAGTTAAATCAACTATTGAAATTATTTTTTCCAACTATTTAATATTAAATGAATCAAAATAGTTGCAAGTACTTATTTCTTTGTTGCATTACACTGAAGCAGTTGTACATTATTTAAATATAAATATATTGTTAGAGTTACTACATGTTGACAGTCCTCATAACTATATTTTCCTTTGAATTTGTTTTTATACTCGATGGTTAGTCAGCAGAAATATCCTACAATTGTTAAATAAACTTGAAATTGACTGTTAAGGGAACTAAGATGAAATAGTACAGTTGATACTTTTATCAGTAGTAAAAGGAACTAAATACATACAGTTATATAAACCGACAACTATGCTATTAGTTAAATCAACTATTGAAATTATTTTTTCCAACTATTTAATATTAAATGAATCAAAATAGTTGCAAGTACTTATTTCTTTGTTGCATTACACTGAAGCAGTTGTACATTATTTAAATATAAATATATTGTTAGAGTTACTACATGTTGACAGTCCTCATAACTATATTTTCCTTTGAATTTGTTTTTATACTCGATGGTTAGTCAGCAGAAATATCCTACAATTGTTAAATAAACTTGAAATTGACTGTTTAGGGAACTAAGATGAAATAGTACAGTTGATACTTTTATCAGTAGTAAAAGGAACTAAATACATACAGTTATATAAACCGACAACTATGCTATTAGTTAAATCAACTATTGAAATTATTTTTTCCAACTATTTAATATTAAATGAATCAAAATAGTTGCAAGTACTTATTTCTTTGTTGCATTACACTGAAGCAGTTGTACATTATTTAAATATAAATATATTGTTAGAGTTACTACATGTTGACAGTCCTCATAACTATATTTTCCTTTGAATTTGTTTTTATACTCGATGGTTAGTCAGCAGAAATATCCTACAATTGTTAAATAAACTTGAAATTGACTGTTAAGGGAACTAAGATGAAATAGTACAGTTGATACTTTTATCAGTAGTAAAAGGAACTAAATACATACAGTTATATAAACCGACAACTATGCTATTAGTTAAATCAACTATTAAAATTATTTTTTTCAACTATTTAATATTAAATAAATCAAAATAGTTGCAGGTACTTATTTCTTTGTTGCATTACACTGAAGCAGTTGTACATTATTTAAATATAAATATATTGTTAGAGTTACTACATGTTGACAGTCCTCATAACTATATTTTCCTTTGAATTTGTTTTTATACTCGATGGTTAGTCAGCAGAAATATCCTACAATTGTTAAATAAACTTGAAATTGACTGTTTAGGGAACTAAGATGAAATAGTACAGTTGATACTTTTATCAGTAGTAAAAGGAACTAAACAAATTATATTGTATGAGACGACAACTAAACTCTTAATCGAGTCAACTATTGAGATTATTTATACGAACTATCACACAGTCACTAAGCTAACATAGTTACTGTAACTAGTTCATGTTAATCGAGTTAATGATAAAGGTTATATTGTGTTCACTACTAAGCCTTGTTTTAAAAAATTGCAGTTTTGTAGTGACCATAATAAGGCAAAAATAGTTTCATAAGTTTAGTTAATGTAACTATTTTTTTGTGCTGATTCACACTAGTGCATAGTTCCAGTAACATTAAAAATTGGTTAGGGCCACTATTTTTCCATATCTGACGCTGATTAGTTAAGGCTACTAAGCACTTTTCTCTCAGTGTGAATAACTCTAAAACTACTTAAAATTTTTAAAAGTGGCAAAGGACCTTCATGCTTAGAACCACCACCTCTAACTAAATTTTCTCGCTGTAAAAGTAATTCTGTATCATCTTGTATATGTATTGGGACAATTTCTAGTCAGGTAAAATTAACTACTCGAATTAAGAAAATAATATCAATTACCTTCCATAATGGTATTATTTTGGTTAATAATAACTAGACCTGTCGTCATCATTGGTGCATTATATACAAGGACTTTGAAAAAACCATATTGTACTTCATTAGTTCTGGAAATCATCTCGGCGGCACTTATTTTTTTACGTCTTAGTAAACTCCATTCATTATTAATTACTTTTTTGTTTACGCTGAACTTGTCTGCCCGCGGAAAAACATTGACCCACGCAGATTTATTTTGTCGCGACCGAAGAACATTGTTTTGAGCATTATTTAATAATAATAAATATTTACCTATACATAAAACAAAAATCTTTACTTAGTGGAGTATAAGATAACTTCATATATTCACCGACCAAAAGTTTGGAGGCATTTGTAATGCTCTAACTTCTTTTAACATAAACGTCCTTTTAATTTTTTTTTATATATTTGAGAATAAAGTACCATGATTAGTTGAAATATATAGAATTCATTTAGAACGATAATATATTCAATTATTACAGAGAAAACTAGTTACTTCATAATTTTTTTTTTTAACAGCTTTTGTAAAAAAAAAGCCATGAAGTAATTGATTTTATCTTTTGTATAATTCATTATATTTTCATTTTAAATTATTTCGATATATTTTAACTAACCGTGGTAGTCTATTCTCAAATATATAAAAAAAATTAAAAGGACGTTTATATCAAAAGAAATCCGAGTGTTACCAATGCTTCCTAACTTTTGATAGTTGTTGTAAATCTACTTACGAATAAATGTTGGTATTTCTGAACTGCTCTTGAAGTGATTATGAAATACTTGTAAAAATAATAATGAAGTTTTTGTCGATACCAGGAAGGGAATAATACAAGCTTGATTGTAAGATTTTATTGTTTTCTATCTACTCATTTTAAAAATATTTCAAATATTGGCCGATCTTTCGCTTTACTGTTGGGCTTAAAGCATTCATACTTTGTTGGAAGACTTCGGGAATTTTAAGGGGTGGTAACAAAATCAAATTTATGTAAGTTTTTAGAAAGTCTTGATAATTTTCGATATTAGTTGTAATGTCGACCTCATTAAATCTCTGGTAGAAGATCTAAAAAATAATAAGATAATTACAAATATTGTAACGAAGATGTTAAAAAAATACATACCTGACAATAATTAGCGTAGGTTCCAAATATTTTACTTTGGGGAAAAGTTTTACTTAATGAGCATTTCAAGTCAAAATCACAATATATGTTTTGAATTGTTTTATTTGGGACTATTTCTTGTTTAAAAATGGTTAAAGTATACAACCACTCTTTTGCACATGGGTTATCCCATAAAATAGTCACAATCGGAAAAATCTGAAAGTACTATTTAATAAATTATTTTCAAATTAAAAAAATGTATACTAGCTATTTATAATTTATTGGGCCCAGCAGACATTTTAATTATATCATAGCTGGTAAATATAAAAATGATAGATGGAGCGTTAACTTATTTTTTTTGATAAATCGATTCTTTAAATTATTCTCTCATCATTTATAATATAAGATAGATCGATAACTACAGTGAAAATTTTTTTTTGCGTTTCAGTTAATCTATTTATTTATTGGCTTAAGAAATTTTTAACTTCACTCACTATTAAGCAATTTATTGTCGCAAAAGAATATAATTCATACAAATATTTACAATATCAATTCAAATTTTGAAAAGTTACTTTCAAGATAATCCACACTCGCATGAATGTAGCATGTACACAGAAAAGAAGGATATCTTGGCGTAAGAAATTGTTTCTTGCCGCAAGAATATTTTTTGCAATTTTGAATGAAAACGAAAATTTTCTTGGTTCAAGAACAAAATTTTCTTAAATTTAGTCTTCTTGGCATAAGATTTTTTTTTTATTCAACCGATATAATATATGATTTTGGAAGAAAGAAATATTTTCTTAAAGTGAGAAAAATAAATATTTTGCCCCGATATCCCATGTAGGAACTTACAAGCTCTGACAACGGGGCTAAGCACGGACCAGGACTGGGTAACCCAGCTCTGGCTCCCCAGTGTCAGCCCTAGCTAAGGCCCAGGACTGGGCAACCTAGCTCTGGCTTCCCAATGTCGGCCCTAGCTTAGGTCCAGTCGTGGGCAACCTAGCGCTGGCTTTCCATCCTTGGCCCGAGATTAAACCAGAACTAGTAACCCAGCTCTGGCTCCCCAGTGTCAGCCCTAGCTAAGGCCCAGGACTGGGCAACCTAGCTCTGGCTTCCCAATGTCGGCCCTAGCTTAGGTCCAGTCGTGGGCAACCTAGCGCTGGCTTTCCATCCTTGGCCCGAGATTAAACCAGAACTAGTAAGCCCAGCTCTGGCTTCCTAGTGTCGGCCCTAGCTAAGGCCCAGTCGTGGGCAACCTAGCTCTGGCTTCCCAATGTCGGCCCTAGCTTAGGTCCAGTCGTGGGCAACCTAGCGCTGGCTTTCCTTCCTTGGCCCGAGATTAAACCAGAACTAGTAAGCCCAGCTCTGGCTTCCTAGTGTCGGCCCTAGCTAAGGCCCAGTCGTGGGCAACCTAGCGCTGGCTTTCCGCTGTTGGCCCCAAACGAGACCCAGTCATGGGTAACCCTGCTCTAGCTCTTCAATATTGGCCCAAGCTTGAACCAGAACTAGTTCACCGAGCTCTGGGTTTCCACGGTAGACCCTAGCTAGGACCCAGCTATGAATAACTTCTACCCATACAGGAAGCCCCCGAGTTGAACGACGGGGCCATGCCTGGGACATTATTGGGAAGCCCGTCTTGGCGAACCTATACCGTCCCATGCCTGGGCCATAACTGGTTAATTAGTATTGGCCATTCCAATGATTACCCAGGCTGGGGCCAAGACTGAATACCCTAGCTTTGGCCAACCCTAGAGTCACCCTAACATAGGCCAAGATTGAATAACCTAGCCTCGGCCGTTGGATGGTTACCCTAACATCGGCCAACACTAGATAACCTAGCCTTGGCCAAGCCGAGAGTCACCCTAACTTGGGAATTATGGTGGTAGAGTAAGATAATTAAGCTGGGTTCTTGATAAATAATCAATTAAATTTAATATATTTTATTTTAAAAAATTATGTAATTATAATATAAATAATACGAAATTATTTTTTTCTTTCTTAATCGAAAATATAAATTAAATTGCTCTTTATATTTCATAAAACCGAGTGGTTGTAGTAAAATGAACAAGTAGAACATATAAAAGTTTCAATTGAACGTTAGTAGGTTCGTCCAGTAGCCAGCGTTCAAACCCAGCAATCAGAAGGACGGCAGTTCGCGCCCAGAGCCCAGCAGAATTTTCACCGAGTTTTTTTCACGTTATTTACTTCACTTAAATAGTTTAAACGTTAATGATCACAAACTCTAGTACTTTAATAATAATAATTTTTTTTTTTTAATCTAATTTATGTGTTTTTTCGATGCATGGGCCAAGTCTGGCAACCAAGCATGGGCCAGGTCTGGCAAGCAAGCATGGGTCAGGGCTGGCAACCAGGCTTGGCACCCAGTTATCATTCCAGACTTCTACCAAGGCTGGAACAAGGCTGGCTTACAAGCTTGGTCCAGAGTTCAACATAGTTGAACCAAGCCTGAGCCAAGCCTGGGCCCGTCGTACTTTCCTATCTGGGATATAATCAATTGTCCGAAAAGTAAAATATTATTTCTTGAAGAATAATTTATTTTGAATCGAGATGATTTGTGACTCTAGTCAAAAATTAAAAGTACTCGATTCAATGGTAAGAAATATCTTTGCTTAAGTATTTGTTGTGTTGCGGCAAGTAAGCGTAGACGTTTGAACCAACAGCCACTGTGCTCACGTCTCAACGCAAAAATTCTCTTGGGAAAGCTAACTGTACTATACTAAAGTGGCGGTAGTGTAGACATACTCTACATTGTACAGTGTGCTTACTGGATATCGGTAAAGTAAATGATCGTTATATGGTCGATATATTTTTTTAATTAGAGCCATTTATTTTCTTGTATCGAGACTACGTTTTTTTTAAGTCAAGAAAAAAAATCATCAATGGGAGAATTTTATGTCTTCCGTTAAGTAAATATTTGCATGATTCAAGAAAAGTTATTTTATTAAGTTAAGATTATAATTCATTTAAATCAAAATTAAAATTTTCTCATTCCAATAGGCCGTTGTCTTGAGTCGATGATGTAGTTTTCTCAAACTGAGAGTAAATGCTCTTCTACCACGCAAAAAAAGTTCTTGGTTTAAGATGTTGATATATATTGTGGCAATTTACTATACTCACCAACCAAGACGGAAAAGTATCTTGTTTTGATAGTTTTTTTTACTTGATTAGAAACAAAATAAATTTGACTTAAAATAAATATTCTTAAACCAAGATTATTTAACTTGAATTAAAATTTAATTATTCTTGATACAATATTTTTATCATATTAGTCGAAGAAAATGTTCTCGGATTAAAAAAAGCCAATGACTCAGCCCAAGAATAAAAAAATGAAGGCAAAAATCATCTTGGGCCAAGTCAACATTTTTTTCTGTGTATGTTATAGCTTAATTAAACATATTTTGTGTCATCATTTAAATATGGTTGTCTCAAAAAAATTCATATTGTAGTTTATGAAAAAAAAAAAAAAAAAAAAATTCAATACTAAGTTAATATCATGTTCACCAACGCCAAGAGAATACTACCCAGGAAGGAATCGCCAACGGTATCAATTGGCCGAGCCTTGGGCCAGTTGTAATCTCCCAAGCCTTGAAAATGACTATGGGGCCAGACGTGGACCGAGCCTAAGCCCTATGGTTTGATTTTTGTTAAATCGAGCCTCGGCCGCTGACTATTGGCCCAAGAATCGGCCAAGGCTGGGCCCGATAGTTTAATTTTAGTCAAGTCGAGCCTTGGCAGCTGACCATTGGCCAATGCCTCAGCCTAGGTTAAATTTTTATTTAATATTAAAATTAGCAACTTTACATGTATCTATATATCGACGCTCTCATTAGCAAATGGTCTAACTCCATTTTTGTAAATTTTTCAGGAGAGCCAAAAAACGATTCATTAATAAAAAAATGATAAAATAATTAATCAAAAATTTGAATATTGTTGAAAATATGTTTATTGTTGAGTACATATATAATAATATGTCCTCGTTCTAAAATTGTATCAGCTCAGAAGCTTTTTTGGAGTTAGATAATTTTTATCCTGAAATTTTAAAATTATATGAGGAATTGGACAATTTGCATTCTGAAATCAAAAAGTAGATAGGAGTTAAAGTAATCCATTAAATCAATTAAAATATTTTATATTTATTAAATTAAAATTTTTTGACAGGTTAACTTATTTATGAATAGGTAGATTCACAAATATCAGTAATGTTAACTATAATAAAATTATATTTGGTTAAATTAGCTTCAACATCGCTTAATAATTGCAATTTTTTATTAAATAATCTAATTACAATTTTAATAATACGTAAAAAAAACAATTTATCATTTTATTTTTCGTAAGGAAGATTATCATAAAACGATGATAGTCAGTGGGCAATGTTTTCTTCAATTCTTGCAAATCTTCATATTTTCTTTTCTTTATTTTAAGTCTGACGCGATAGAGTCTGGGTAGTTGTTGAAAAGTATAACAAGATTTTATTTTATTTTTCCTTTGAGGTAGTAAAGTCCACTCATTCGAAAAATTTAATTTGTAGTAAATATCACTAACAGGTGTATATTTTAGGCCTCTTATATTAGTAACAAGTGGGTCACTTGTTTTGTTTCCTGGCCGTATTGAAGAATAAAATTTTATTTTATTAAATGACTTAAAATCTTTGAAATTCAAGTACTCGACTGTGTATGCTTTCTTCGTTGCAGTTTTACATACGTCAACGTAGTCTGCTGGAACATTAATTATTTTATTCTTTAATTTTTTTTCTATCGCTGCATGCATAGAATCAGCTTTCATTTGTGTATGCCCTTTCTCTAAGTATTTTTGCTCAATTGTAATATTAAATAATTTCGCAGCATTAACGAGAGCGTTACTTAAAGTACAACTGCGGTTTTGATATGTACATCCATTAGAGTAAAATATTACTTTTTTATTTGACTCTGGTAAAAAAGGCACGACATGTGTTGAGATAAATTTAAAAATAATTGAAGAAAACTCTTCAGAGTTTAAACCTCCTTTTGATTCATTTCATATGTAACAAAATCCACTGGAATTTTTCAAACTAAACAAACAAAAATTATGAACTGAAAGTTTTGTTTTATAATACAATGATGACACTTGGGATTTTGGTGATAAAAGTACCGACTACAAATCCATTGTAAAAACAAAATCTTCATTCAATCTATCCAAATCTTTTTCTTTCCTAGCATCTTGTTTATTTTTTATATGAATTTGATAATCATTCTCATTAAAATTTCCTAATCTATAACGAACATAAATGTCACATTGATCTTTCTTCGGTGCATGCAAATCAATATTTTTTTCATCCATTAGTTGATAAAAAATATCTGGTTTAGGTGTGATGTAATCTTAACAATTAAAAAATTACACAAATTATTACAATAAATAAATTAGATATTTATTGACACTATTTACACTTAAAACTGTGAGAAGATAATATGAAACAGCGAATGCAATAAGATGTACACGCGATAGCGAATGCAACCAAGAATAATTATATTAAAGCAGAGTGGTTTTAGAGTACGAGGTTGTACTCTTGAATTCAGGAGCGAAAAGACACGGAGAAAAAGTAGCTGGAAGCGACGTGGCCGCTTGGTGGTGACATAGCAGCCTCGATGCATAAAACGAATTTTCTCATTGGCTCAAAAGTGCGCCAACAGGAAATAGTTAACCGCCAATTTTCCTGATTGGTCGGCTGGTAGCGGGGCTCTCATGCCAACTCGACCCGGCCATGAGCTAAAAATTGTATATACCGGGCCCAAATAGCGAGTGACCCGGCACTATTCTGACCTTGGATTCAGTAGCAAATTCGGCAACTCACGGCTGTAGCGGAAATGCACGAAGCTTTTCAAATTGCCTAAGCTCGTGACTGAACAAAAGAAGATCAGGGTATAACAGTCCACTGAGTATACGATTAATATCAAGAGATGAAATTTTCTAAAAAGTAAAATTATTTGATGTACAATAATTTTCATTTAATTGGTTATTGCTATGTACAAAACTTTAGTTAACATAAATGTTAAAGTTCGATAAACAATATAGTAAGAGTAAGATCAAGTAGCACTACTGTGCTACTTGATCTTACTCTTAATTTATTCATTTATATCAAATCATAAAATAACAAATTAATATATATATATATATATATATGTCATTACTCATCAGACAATTTTAAGTTCATTAAATAAAACTACATTTCATCTCATCTTTACGTTGTAATATTTTTGATTTAAATTGTACTTAAATAATTGACAAGCCAAAAATCATGATTATCTAAACATCAGATTTAGCACAGTAGATAGCGTCCCGGCCAAGTAATCAAAAGGATCTCAGTTCGAATCCCAGTAGCACCCAAATAATTTTATTCGTTATTTCCCATTAATTCAGTATTTAGTTAATTACACCTCAATGTAATGTCGATAAAAGTGTGGTCAAACTTTTTTTTAATTATATTTATGAATTCAAATGACAATATTATAGATTGAGCATTGGGTGAGCCTTAGATTTTTTGCTCCCCGAGGTTTGGCCGAGGCTTGATTTTTTGTTTCCCAAGCCTTGGCCAAGGCTTAATTTTCCGTTTCCCAAGGCTCGGCCGAGGCTTGATATTTTGTTTCCCAAGGCTTGGAATATGGCTACCATCCAAGGCTTAAACCATGGCTCGGCCAATGGTCAGCCAAGGTTCAACCCAAGTCTTGCGCTAAGCCGAGGATCATTAACTGACAACGGGCCAAGGCTTGGTCCAAGCTTTGGCCAATGATTCCTTTCAACCAGGGATATAAAATAAACCACGTTCTCATCCGAAAATTATAATATAACTACGTACTTTCTTTAAGTTCATTATTTAGACTTTTTCTTCTTACATACAATAATAAAAAGAATAAGGTTATGAATTTTTTTTTTATTTCAAACTTTTAAGAAATTACGAGAAAGCGCCTTTTTCTGAAGAAATATTTCTATACCTAACGATCAAACGTAGTTTTTTGAAGACATCGCTCAAGGTTAATTACTTCGAGAATTGAAGTATATTTTTAAATACTTCTAATAGTTGGATATATGAAACTGAATTATTCTTGAAAAAAGATTTTTAATCTATGCGACGATTGAACAAAGATTTTCTCAAAAATCATATTTATTTTGTCTGTTTTGAACTTAAGAAAAAAATTTTTATCTCAAATCTGAATTAAAATATAAATATTATTTTTTTTCGTTTAAAGGAATTTGTTTCTGATGTATTTAAGTTAATTCTTTATTGAAAGATGTAGAGAAATTAACTTCATAATGTCGTATTATTATCTAGAGACTCGTTTAGTTTAATGCAAAATAAAATTTTTTTTCTAGCAAAATCAAAATCTGGCCTCAAATAAATAATCGTTTAGTATTTTTAATGCACAATGAGCATGCTACGTGATCACGATCTTACTGAAAAAAACGAAAAATCAGGATGCATAGCATGAGTTGATAAAAAATATAATTCTAAGCCAAAAAAGTATTCTTTCACAAAATGACAATTTTGTTTCAAGTCATTCTGCTTTCTCAACTCGCTAAATTATTTCTGAAATGTACACTTAAAATCTTGAATGAAGTATCTTAAAATTCTCCAACGGAAAGTTTTGCTCTTAATCAGAAAATTTTCATTCTTGGAACAAGTATTTATTATTCTTGAATCAAGTATTTGTAATCTTATACCAATATTGTTGTTAAAAAATTTGTTTTCTTGTTTAAAAATATTTAAGGCATTCTTTGTATGAAGGTTGCAACAGGAAATCCTCTTTATTATACTTATATTATAGTTTTGAAATAATAAATGAGCATTTAATAATTTAATCAGAATTTTTTAAAACTTTTTTATAACATAAATCATAAGATTACCACGAGTTTTTCATAAATTACGTTATTATAATTTGATTGAAATATATAATTTATTTGTGCACAGAAAAAAAAAAAAAAAAAAAAAAAAAACAATTTCTTAGTGTAAGAAAAAATTTTCATTATGAAATAAAAATAAATATTTTCTTAGGAGTAGAAATAGTTTCTTGGCACATGAATATTTTTCCCACTCGACAAAACTTTTTCTCATCCGAAGAAAATTTTTGTTTTCAATTTATATACTGCAAAAAATTTCGTAGGGCAAGAAAAAGTTTTTTTGGAGAGTAAAATTTGTTTTGGTGTGAGTTAAATATTTTGCGCCAAGAAATCTTTTTTTTTCTGTGAGTTAAGCGAATCCAGGCTAGAATTATTCATAAAGTTCTGACAAGGTCCATATCAGGTTAACCTTATTCCAAATAAGATCTAGATCAGGATATCCTGACGATGAACTGATATGGTTGTAACGTTCAAGACCTATGGGGTCCTTATCAAGATTACCTTATCAGGTCCTTACCAGAATGTTTTCATAAAATCCTTATCAGGGTTGCCTCATTAGCCATTATTTAAAAAAAATATTAAATTACCAAACAAAAATAAGAAAATGTTATTTCGATCTGGAATGTGATTTATTATACACTCATGCCATAAATTAAAAGAACAGAAAAATTTTAGAAATTTTTTAGTGATTTTTATAAGGCTGCAACTTCGTGAAAAATAATCGTATCGAAAAATAAAAAAAGCCATTTTGTAGCTTGAAATCTCTAGTTTCGACGCATTTTTATCAAATTTTTTTAGACCTTTAGCCATTGCGATAAACATGAGAAGAAAAATTTTTTCAGCTAAACCAATCCATAGGTCGATTAGCAAATATAATCAGCTTCAATTTGAATTTTTTTTTGAGATTCGTACGATAACTTGTCGTAGAGATATCAACCTTCAAGCGAAAACTGATTTTTTTGGGTTCGATTATCGATATTTCAGGTACCAATGAGCGCACAGTAAATTGAAGAGCGGCGTTAAAAACTTGAATAAATACTCTACAAGACCTCATCATTTTGAAAAAAAATTTTTTTTGTATTTTTAACATATCTCTTACGACCTTCAACCCACTCTGGAAACACTCTGAAATCATAGTCAGAATGTGAACATTCTAAATCCAGTATGTTTCCACAATGGTTTTGTGCCCTTTTTTCAGAGTGAAACCAAAGTGGTTTCAGAATTAATCCAGAGTAGATCAAAGTGTTTCTAGAATGGAGCCAACGTGAATCCAGAATGAAATCGAAGTGTTTTCAGAATGGACCCAAAGTGAGTCCAGAATGATATCAAATTTTTTTCAAAATGGGCTCAAAATGAGTGCAGGATGAAATCAGAGTGTTTTCAGAATGAACCCAGAGTCGATGAAATTCAAATATTAAGGAATAAAAAAAAGTTGGTACTTTCTAAACACATAAATCAATAATAATCTAGAGAACAAATATTTTTATCCTGGTTTTTTAATCAACTATGCTTTTGTTAATTAGTTAATTTTACTTGTTGAAAGTTTACATAAAAACCCTGATTATTTCTAAATTAAAAACTCCGGATTTTTTTTATACTTCTTGGAACTATTCTTGAAAGGCTTTAGGAAAGATCGCCGTTAGAAAAATTAAAAAATTTCGATTTTTCACTTCTTTATTAATAATCTAAAAAATTGAAAAATAAAGAACGTAAATAGAGGAATCAGTAAAATTTATTTATTTTTTTTTTTTTGTTTTTTTTTTTTTTTTATTATTAAAAGCTACATAACAATAATTGAAAAAAAAAATACTTGCATAGTTTAAATAATTTTCATAAATAAATGCATTGTTAATAAAATTGAATAAAATTTTTTTTTGAAAAAAAAAAAAAAAAAAAAAAAAAAGAAACGCTTAATGAAAATAACGATTTTTAAGAAAAAGATTGTTTCTTAAAAAAATTTTTTTATTGCTAAACAGTGCATTTGCTAACTAACAATTTCTTTTTTTTACTCAATATTAATATTAAGCAACCATAATTTTTTTTTAAAATCATAATTTATCATGTTCTCTTATATTAGAAAAAAAAATTTCTTCATTCATTTACTATTTGTTTCGTACGCAAACAATTTGTTATAAACAAATAAATTCTTACGCAATCTGTTTTTTTTTAAATACTAAAAACAACTATGCGTTTTTTTTTTGTGAAAAAAATTTTTTTTTTTATTTTTGATATGAGTTTTTAAATTATTGTACACTTGGACTTGTCGCTATCTTTCTGTTTTTCTTCATTGTTATTAAAATAACTTATTGAAGAAACGACTACAACACTTCAAGTCTTTTTTATTCTCCATTAATCATTTAACAAATTGAACTTTTAATTAGAACTCTGAGTTAATTGCTTAATGAATTATGAATAAAAGTAATTTTTATAAATACTTTGTTATAAATATAAAAAAATTGTAAATTAGCAAATTTGCTTTTTGGCAATAAAAAAAATTTTTTATACTAGAAGAAAAAAGTGCATATTTTCAAGTAAAAATACTTGATCCAAGTATTTTAGATACTTAAATAGTGTCAAGTAAATAATTTCTTAATTCTAGTAAAAATACTTGTGAAATCTATTAATACTAAAAACTTATGCTTAGTTAAAAAAATACTAATGTTAAATAATAGAAAATTAAAATTTAGAATTTGAAATACTTGAAAGAAATGATTAAAAACATTTAATTTAGTAATTGAAATAGTCCAATTAAATAATAAAAATTCAGATCTAGTAGTTAAAATACTCAAGTTCAATAAATAAAAATTGAAGATTAGTATTTAAAATAATCGTGATTAGTATTTAAATATTTTAATTCAGCATTTAAAATACTTAAATTTAATAATTATAAGTTTTCATTTATTACTTAGAACAGTGAAGTAAAATAATAAAAAATTTTCATTTAGTATTTGAACAACTCAAGTTCAATAATTCAAAATTCATATTTTGTAATTAAAATACTTAAGTATAATAATTGACTATTCTCATTCAGTATGTAAAATATCCAAATTCAAAAGGTAAACATGTATATTTAGTATTTAAAAATAGTCCGTATGGATGCTTCTTCGGAATCCTCTGTGCTGTTGGATATGCCTGAGAATCATTCCAAAAATGTACTCACGGGTATTTTCCCCTAGGGTACTTGTACTCTTTAACTAGGATATTATCCTGAGGTGAGTAGTTGACAACGCGACTTTTTACTTCTTTGAGCGGAGGTTATCACTTCTATTCTAACTGTCCAATTAGGAAAATGTTGCAGCGCTCTTCTGCGCCTAGCGGTGATTCTTGGTACTAATTTTTTCTGTTGCACTCTGCGTCTCTGCACTTTGTTATTTTCACTCACCTTATTTTTTCTCTCTCTTTATTTATTAAGATTTTTTATTTTTTGTTTTTTACACGGATTATATTTTTTGTGTTTATTTGTTTTTTTTTTTAATAAATTTTTTTTTTTTATAAATGTAAATGTTGTGACTCAAGCTCTTTCGATTGCTACCTCAACCTTCCAAATCAATTCATTAGTTAAAAAGTTACAAAGAATTTACACACACACACACACACACACACACACACACACACACACACACACACACACACACACACACACACACACACACACACACACACACACACACATCATTCTGAAAATAGTCAGAATAGCTTCCTAAGGACCTCAAAAGTCGACATCTGATAAAAACTCGATTTTTGAAAATCGGGATGAAAACAATAACTTCCCGAATTTTCGAAAATTAATAATTTTGTTAGCGGGAAATTAAAAATACTTGAAAAAATTTTGTTTTTCTCTCAGTGTATGAAACGATTTTTTTTCAAAAATCGTTATTTTCATTAAGAAATTTTTTCTCAAAAAAAATTGTATTAAATCTTATTAACAATGCATTTGTTTATAACAATTATTTAAACAATGCAAGTTAAAATTTTTTAGAAATTATTGTTGTATAGCTTTTAGCAACAAAAAAACAAAATAATCAAAAAAATAAAATTTCTTGATTGCTTTATTTACGTTTATTATTTTTCATTGCTTTAGATTTTTAATAAAGAAGTAAAAAATCGAAATTTTTTAATTTTTCTAATGGCGATCTTTTCTAAACCCTTTCAAGAATAGCTCCGAGCAGTAAAAAAAAACCCGGGGTTTTTTGTTTAGAAATAATCAGCGTTTTTATGTAAGCTTTCAACAAGTAAAAATTAATTATTAATTATTCAATTAGTTAATTATTTAATCTGTTTTTGATCTGTTGTTTTAAAAAACAATTGCGTTACGGGTAGACAAAACTAGATTAATTCTTGATCTTTAAAAAATATTAGTCCTGAAAATTTGCAAGGATTGAACTAGATTATATCATGGACTTGTAATATTTTTATTTATTGTTAATATTTATAGAAAATATATTAAGTTACAAAATCGATTATGTTTTACTTACAATTTATTTAGTGTCTTTTGTTTAAAAATGTCGACAGTTGATGAAAGTTTTTACAGCTTTATGTTTTAGCTGTCTTATTAACTGAATATTTATAGCATTGAATAAAAGTAATAAAATAACTCTTAAAATATTAAGAAATTTTCCTTATTTACTGAATAAAATCGAAAATATTATGGCATTAGAAATTATCAAAATATTTGTGACATCTTATTACGGAAGCGCATAACCCTGCTTAAAAATCCGATAGATTCTTATAGCCAAGGTATAAGGCCCTATACTTAACTATAGCACTTCTCATAGAACTTATTCATTCTTATAATATGTCTATCGGAATTTATAAGAAACTATTGGATTCTATAAGATTTTCTAAACAGGGTAGCATGTTTTAATTATCAAGAAAATTAAAATAAATTTCTGCATCTATATTATTATTATTATTATTATTATTATTATTATTATTATTATTATTATTATTATTATTATTATTATTATTATTATTATTATTATTATTATTATTATTATTATTATTATTATTATTATTATTATTATTATTATTATTATTATTATTATTATTATTATTATTATTATTATTATTATTATTATTATTATTATTATTATTATTATTATTATTATTATTATTATTATTATTATTATTATTATTATTATTATTATTATTATTATTATTATTATTATTATTATTATTATTATTATTATTATTATTATTATTATTATTATTATTATTATTATTATTATTATTATTATTATTATTATTATTATTATTATTATTATTATTATTATTATTATTATTATTATTATTATTATTATTATTATTATTATTATTATTATTATTATTATTATTATTATTATTATTATTATTATTATTATTATTATTATTATTATTATTATTATTATTATTATTATTATTATTATTATTATTATTATTATTATTATTATTATTATTATTATTATTATTATTATTATTATTATTATTATTATTATTATTATTATTATTATTATTATTATTATTATTATTATTATTATTATTATTATTATTATTATTATTATTATTATTATTATTATTATTATTATTATTATTATTATTATTATTATTATTATTATTATTATTATTATTATTATTATTATTATTATTATTATTATTATTATTATTATTATTATTATTATTATTATTATTATTATTATTATTATTATTATTATTATTATTATTATTATTATTATTATTATTATTATTATTATTATTATTATTATTATTATTATTATTATTATTATTATTATTATTATTATTATTATTATTATTATTATTATTATTATTATTATTATTATTATTATTATTATTATTATTATTATTATTATTATTATTATTATTATTATTATTATTATTATTATTATTATTATTATTATTATTATTATTATTATTATTATTATTATTATTATTATTATTATTATTATTATTATTATTATTATTATTATTATTATTATTATTATTATTATTATTATTATTATTATTATTATTATTATTATTATTATTATTATTATTATTATTATTATTATTATTATTATTATTATTATTATTATTATTATTATTATTATTATTATTATTATTATTATTATTATTATTATTATTATTATTATTATTATTATTATTATTATTATTATTATTATTATTATTATTATTATTATTATTATTATTATTATTATTATTATTATTATTATTATTATTATTATTATTATTATTATTATTATTATTATTATTATTATTATTATTATTATTATTATTATTATTATTATTATTATTATTATTATTATTATTATTATTATTATTATTATTATTATTATTATTATTATTATTATTATTATTATTATTATTATTATTATTATTATTATTATTATTATTATTATTATTATTATTATTATTATTATTATTATTATTATTATTATTATTATTATTATTATTATTATTATTATTATTATTATTATTATTATTATTATTATTATTATTATTATTATTATTATTATTATTATTATTATTATTATTATTATTATTATTATTATTATTATTATTATTATTATTATTATTATTATTATTATTATTATTATTATTATTATTATTATTATTATTATTATTATTATTATTATTATTATTATTATTATTATTATTATTATTATTATTATTATTATTATTATTATTATTATTATTATTATTATTATTATTATTATTATTATTATTATTATTATTATTATTATTATTATTATTATTATTATTATTATTATTATTATTATTATTATTATTATTATTATTATTATTATTATTATTATTATTATTATTATTATTATTATTATTATTATTATTATTATTATTATTATTATTATTATTATTATTATTATTATTATTATTATTATTATTATTATTATTATTATTATTATTATTATTATTATTATTATTATTATTATTATTATTATTATTATTATTATTATTATTATTATTATTATTATTATTATTATTATTATTATTATTATTATTATTATTATTATTATTATTATTATTATTATTATTATTATTATTATTATTATTATTATTATTATTATTATTATTATTATTATTATTATTATTATTATTATTATTATTATTATTATTATTATTATTATTATTATTATTATTATTATTATTATTATTATTATTATTATTATTATTATTATTATTATTATTATTATTATTATTATTATTATTATTATTATTATTATTATTATTATTATTATTATTATTATTATTATTATTATTATTATTATTATTATTATTATTATTATTATTATTATTATTATTATTATTATTATTATTATTATTATTATTATTATTATTATTATTATTATTATTATTATTATTATTATTATTATTATTATTATTATTATTATTATTATTATTATTATTATTATTATTATTATTATTATTATTATTATTATTATTATTATTATTATTATTATTATTATTATTATTATTATTATTATTATTATTATTATTATTATTATTATTATTATTATTATTATTATTATTATTATTATTATTATTATTATTATTATTATTATTATTATTATTATTATTATTATTATTATTATTATTATTATTATTATTATTATTATTATTATTATTATTATTATTATTATTATTATTATTATTATTATTATTATTATTATTATTATTATTATTATTATTATTATTATTATTATTATTATTATTATTATTATTATTATTATTATTATTATTATTATTATTATTATTATTATTATTATTATTATTATTATTATTATTATTATTATTATTATTATTATTATTATTTTTTATTTTTTTTATTATTATTATTTATATTTGTAAAAAGTCCTGTTTTTAATCTAAAAGCTATTAAAAACAGACTAAAAATTATAGTCAATAAAGTCTGTTTTTTTTTTTAACAACAATTGAACACAGACCATGAATTCTGTTAAAAAAGTCTGTTTTAGTCTAAACCTGATTTAAAACAGACTAAATATTATACGAAAATAAGTCTGATATTGGCCTGGATAAGGAATAGTATGGGCAAAAACAGATTAAATTCTTATATAAAAAAAATACGATTCATAAACTTAAATTAAAGAAAAAATATTTGAATTTATCATTTATTTTAAAACAGATCCAATTTTCTGACCCGGGTTTTAATGTGAAAGACTTAAGAGAAAAATTTGCTGGGACAAGATATATGTGGAGGAGGAGAAAGTCACCGGTGCTAAGCAGTAGTGGTAGTAGTTCAGTGTTCGCCACTAGATCGCGCCCAACCTATTATTGTCCTGTCCCTGGTTATATTAGTATTTCAGAGTTATTATATTCTATACTTGAAAACAATTCTGCCACGGGTACTTCTCTGTTATTTGACAGAATGACAAGTGCCTGTTTCGATGGTCATATAGTAGATGCTGTATAACATTGTGACAGCAATGTCAAATATTTTTGTTTTCTTGAAAAAATTGTTTTTACAATCCAGAAACATAAAATATATTTTAGATAATGACAAAAATTAATTTTTGTATCCAATAAATTCTGTTCAATATTTTAAAAATAATATATTTCGGTTTTTTTTTTTTTTTTTTTTCAGTATTTACTTACTCTGAATATTCTCTGGTTTGAGTATGTATTCACTCTGATCCCACTCTGGAAATATTCTGGAAACACTCTGGTATCAGTTTGTATTCAATGTGGATGCATAACGGTGTCAGTATGTATCCACTCTGGATATGAATATTTTGAAATTTTTGGAAGGTATGTAGATCTATCTACACTACTTAATATTTTATTCATGTTGTTCAAATAAAATTTATTGTATCAAATTATTCTTTATTGATTTTAAATTTTTTGTATAGTGTAACAATCAGTACTCCTGAGTCACCACTCGTACCTTAAGTTTAAAATTTTTCTTTTTATTTTTCGTTTTTCGCGGCCGCGAGTCCCTCGTCATCATAAATGTCGTCATAAAAGTCTTAATTAATTTATAAAAGTATTTCCTTGTTTTAGTTCGGCTCAAATTTTTTCTCAAATTTTTAATTACATTTTTCAGAACTACTTAAAATATTGGTAGTAAACGTCATCACATATTTTATAGAGACGTTATTTTCGAGCAGTCCACCACGGACTTATTTTTTCTATTCACATCCAAAAATCAAACCCTTCTAAATTATTTTTCTTCTTTGTATTTAGCCCATTTTCTGTTTTATTTTCGGTCCCACTTTTCTTTCAAACCTTTCATATAAAAATCCAGGAAAAATAATCAAATTCAGTCATCACTTCCATAACCAAAGCCCTTGTCGGATCTATCTAAATCCGCGAGTAAGACTCACTGAGTCGATTTCAACGTTCGTTCTCGTGACGCTCTATGCCTAGGCAACTAGAGGTCCTAGACCGATAATTGAGATTCGATTCTTTTATTTCAAAATTAGATATATAAAATCATTTTCCACGGAAAAGAAATTAAATTTGCCAACTCCGTGACTTGAATCTTATTCTCGAAACCTTACTCGTGAAGTCCTATGCCTAGGCATCCTGACTTCTAGGTTGTATACCTAGAATGAATCTTTTAAGCTCGCACTGAAATTAACTAGAGTCTTTCACGTGGCGTCCACCGCTTAGGCAACCGGAGTCCTTATTCGAGAAGAGTTGATTCCTTTTCATAGAAACCTTAAAAATCATCATAAATTCTCTCGAAAGCAAAGCCGGTTCATCTGTGTAGCGTGCAGTGTGTTCGTGTGAGACGGATTCGACCTGTCAATCCTAATTACATAAAACTATCATAAACATTGTAATATATTTGTGCGCAAAATTCAGATTGTCGAATTTGGAGTGAGTGTGTACAAGTGTATCAACCCTTCTGGGTAAGTCCATCATTATAATATTTCTTGTAAAACTTAAGACAATATACCACACATGTTTTTTTTATACCTTTGTCTCTTTATTTGCTGTCCTTTTCTCCGGCATTCAAGTGCTAGTAATTTCAGTCATAGTAAAATATAAGTAAGACAGAGAAAGAACACGGTCTTCTCCAGAGCCCATATTTATCGACCCAAAATCCCTCTCGCTCAGAAATTCCGGACCTACTCTAACGTCACTTAGGTCATTGAACGGGACGGTCTGAAGTACTTCCGCTCGGTACGAATAGACAAACGATACGAAATTATAATATTCTAAAAACAGTTACGTGACGTTAAATTTCTTGGTTGGATGACAGAATAAAAATAATTTCGTACTTTAATTTATAAATTAATAATCGGTGTTCAATCACTTATATGTTTTCACACTAACCACGTGACGTTCAATTAAACTACTTGGCTGAGTTATACAATGAAGTAATTCGGTATTCCGATATTAAATAATAAAATAAAAATAACCCTTTCGCCTGCCGCCTTCACTCACTCCGATCATGACAAGAGATTACGTCGTTGATAAAAAAAAATTGTTTAGATTAAGCGATAATCTCATAAATAACTATGTCTCCAATCCAGAGCATAGAATTGTATTGAAGACCAAATTGAAAAAAATAATATCTAACGTGAGTAATACGAAGAGTTTTTTAATTTATCATTATAATAATATTTTTCTTTAATATGGTGAATAAATATCCTAAAATATTGACCATTTATTGCAAATCAAAAATTTAGTTTAATTTTGGAAATTATTAATTTTATAGAATGACAACTGTGGAAAAAACGACGAAGATGGTTTATCAGTAGTATCCTATGAAGAAAATGTAGTTCCTGAAGTTTTGACACATATTTATGCCGAGAAAAGTTGTTTATTGAGCAGAATATCTGTATCTGAAATCGAAAAAATTCTTGACTCAAATTATACCACAAATTATTTAGTTAATAATTATGAACCTGATTTTGGAATTGATGATTCATAATCAAATTGCTTTGTAGACGTAACCCAGTGAACACATGACCTTGTTTTGACGTCATACGTAGGTCATAGAAATGTCACGGCATCTTATGTAAATTTGATGTCAATCTGACATTCTGCATGACTTTAATATGATGTAAAAACTTTATATCATATTGATGTAAGCATGACTCTTGCAGGACGTCACAGTTATGACTTATATATTACGTACGCTTGACATAAAATCTACATCCCAGGAAAAAAGTTTTTGTATGATCATATATAAACATTTATATTCAGATACAATTTTTATATAATCATATAAGAAATATATAAAAATCATATATGATTATAAAAAAACTTATATGATCTTATAAAATTCTTAAAAGAATTCATATACTCTTGTAGGGGCTTTATAAAAAATGATATGATATTATGTGAAATTTTATATAACCTTATTAAATTACTAGATAAAATTTCATATGCTCATATATAATCATATATGATCATATAACAGTTCATATGATCTTATAAAAATCTTATAAGAATTTATATAGTTTTATAAGGAATTTATAAAAATTGATGTGATTTTATATCAACCCTTACACAATCTTATAAAATTCTTATCAGGATTCATATGGGGCATTCCACGCCAAATCAGACGGTTTGATAAATTTTAATTTTAGATTTCCTCAATTTTTTATTTTTTTGAACCCATCAAAAAAACTCTCTTTCCGAAATGTTGGAATTTTTTTGATCACCGGTTCAAAAGATGTCGAATTTTAAAGGAAACCGCTCTTTTTATGGTTTTTTACTGATAACTTTTTAGGGGATGGTTTAAATCAATATACTTACTGAATAAAAAACTATCATTTTCCCTTGTAATTTTGGAAAAAAAATACAAAAAAATTATTTAAAGTATTTTAATACGTGTTTTTTTATTTTTAAAATTTAAATTGCATTTTTTAAAGTGAGTGTATATTTTGATTTTCTTTCAAACTTTTTACAGTAAACTACTACTCGAACTACAACTTTTTAGGCTGGTCTGGTTGTGGGTTCTCAATGGCTACTATTTTTTTTCGATTTTTGGAAATTAAAAAAAAATTTTTTTTTTCTCTATTTTATCAAATTTTATCACTGGTTTCTCTCTTTCAACGTATTTGGAAAAACTTCATGTATACTTTTTATTATAACAAGCATAGGAAATTGTTAATAATTAAAAAAGACTAATGATTATTTTTAATGCAACTTTCTGCACTGATAGAAGGATTTATTACTGAGTACTAAATGGATTTAGTAACAAAATTTTTAGGCACTTTTTGGGAGAAAAAAATATTTTGTGCCCATTCATATAATCTATTATAATATAATAAATCATTTTTTTATCTCAATTAAATCTCATTATGGTAAAATAAATATTTGTTCCCACCAAAAAAATATTTGGTAATCGGTACTAAATATTTTTTTGGTGAGTTTTGTCGGTATATGGCTTGTTTAGGATTAAAATAACTTGCAATAAATATTTTCTTTATTTGGATAAATAACAGTATATAAAAAAAAAAAAAAACATTCATTTTAAACTTAAAAATATTCTCATAAATCTCTCGCGTATTTTTTTTTCATTATTAACTATTTTCTATGCTTGTTATGATAAAAAATATACACAAAGTTTTTCAAAATACGTTGAAAGCGAGAAACCAGTGATAAAATTTGATGAAATAGAGAAAAAATTTTTTTTCAATTTTCAAAAATCGAAAAAAAAATAGTAGCTATTGAGAACCCACGACCAGACTGGCCTAAAAAGTTATGGTTTGAGTAGTAGTTTACTGTAAAAAATTTTAAAGAGAATCAAAATATGCGTTCACTTTAAAAAATGCAATTAAAATTTAAAAAATAAAAAAACACGTATTAAAACACTTGAAATAATTTTTTTGTATTTTTTTTCCATAAGTACATGGGAAAATGATAGTTTTTTATTTAGTGAGTATTTTTTATTTAGTGAATAAATTGTCTATGAATAAGTTCAAAGACTCAAATCTGTGCCCTCAATATTTCGTCTATTAATGGCGTTAGAATGTGCGAATTTTACGAAAATTCGTTATTTTTACATCTGGAGACTAAACTGTTGGTTGTACATAAAAAAGTTAAACGGTAATTTTGTACAACATTTGATTCTCTACAAAATTGTCGGTATGAACTTTTTTTTATGATAAACGGTTCAAGAGCTATGAGCTCTTGAAGTTTCATTATTTTAATTATTTACTAATAACTAGGGCCGATAAATTTGCCCTGCTAAAAGATGCGCGAAATTAGCGAAACTCTGATTGGCTGTTCGTTTTTTTTTATATTTAATTCTACAAGTGAATATCATCTGTCGCAGCTGAATTCAATATGATTGAACTGTCAAAGTATATAACCTTGTATTCGAATTTCTTTGTAGAACCAGCGATAACATCGGAGTTGAAAAATTTTGAGGAAAACGCTGAAAGTACCATAACAATTTTGATGGAAAAAAAAAATGTAGAAAATCAGATACGATTTAGGGAGCTACAACATAAATTTTAAAAAAAGACTGTGTTAGAAAAAGAAAATTGATGAATTTATAAAATTGTAAATTTAAGTTAAGCGAGATGAAAATTTCAGCAATATCCAGTCTATTTTCGACAAGGATATAATACCATTGCATTTTAAAGGAGCACCGACATGGCTTATATTAAAAAAAAAAATTACTAACAAAACGCTTGGTCTGTTTTTCCGCTCTGAGTCCTTGTTAAAAAGTTACAGGGCTTTTTTAGTGAGCGAATAAAATATTCATAAAAAAAATCCAAAGTATTTTTTTCAAGTCGATGAAATAATTCTTTGCAGCGGTAGCAAAGGCATAACTTTTATAGAAAATAAAATTCCCTACGAAAAAGCATTCATGTGTTTTTCTGCTCTGAATCCTTGTTAAAAAGTTACAGGACTTTTTTAGTGAGGAAAATGAGATTTTTTCTAAGTTGATGAAACAATTTTTTTTGTTATACTCGCTCCAAAGGTTCAACTTTTGAGCGCTGGGTGGTGTCCGTAAAGGGACTCTTTTGTAGAGACTACTATACTGTCTTTTTTTGCACGGCCTAGGCCGTGAAGTTTTACCCCCTCCTTCTTTTTACTAATTTTTCGTGTACATCCAGACAAAATTGAGAGAGATCGTAAAAAAAAGTCTCATTCTGGTGTACTGACCAATGAATTTGAGTAAAGTTTAAACTTAGTTACTATTGAGTGGCGCTAATTATTTCTCTGCAGGCTAAAGTCCTTTTAGTTCAATTGTAATTGATTAAAAACGTAAAACTGATTATTCACGAAAAGTTTAGCGGCCATTTTTATTTTTACTATTGTTATTATTACAAAAGTAAATTTGTTTTTCTTTTTTTCTCTCCATCAACTACTGGCAGCAGCACTAGCATAAAATAGTAGGTTTGAAAAAAAAAAGAGCGACATCTACAACAAAAATGCGGGATATTTAGAAAAAAAGGAAATAAAAAAAAATTAAACTGGAATTAAGAAATAAAAAAATCAAATTATTAATTCAAAAGTTGAATAAAAATTCATAAAAAAAAAAAAAAAAGTAATGATTAAAAATAAAATCAGCGATTGAGGTGTGAAATTTTGGATTTTCCAACATTCTTTTTTTTAATTTTTTTTTATTACTACATACATTATTAGAAAAATAAAAACAAATTTTACACATTCCCTTTCTACTGGAGAAAAACAGTGAATTTTGACAAACTTCCCTGTCAAACCATTTATAACAGGGCTATGCTGCTACTCTGGTCGTCCTTAAATTACCTTTTAAGGGCGCCACTGGAAGGATTAAACGGTCTTCCAGAACCGGTTCTTAATGCCCAGGGTCGGTGTAAAAGTTAATTGTAAGAGTAGGAAAAGGAAGGATAATTTTATAAATAACTTAGATTTAATTATTACAATAGTATTTCCTTTTATTTAATTCACAACCTTTCAATTAAAACCTTATAATTTTATAACTTTTGACCTTATAACTTTAGACCTTATAACTTATACCTTATAACTATTAAACCTTTAGACCTTAAACGTTTAGACCTTATAACCTTTGACCATTTACCTTATAACAATAGACCTAATAAAATCCTACCAATTACCTTTGGCGACTTAATTTACTTAATCTACATAGCCACTACCTTGGCATCACACTCTCACACACTCGGTTAAAACATTGCCAACTACCTTTGGACTTATGATTAAAATCGGTTACCTCCCGAAATAATTATTAACTAATTTACACATTTTAAAACTTATTTCCTACACTCATACTGCACTCGAGTCCCCTGGACTTTTCTTCACACCCACTCAATTAAAAATGGCTCTTCCCGCCACGCACTTAATAAATTAATTAATTAATTTTTTTAAGAAGAATTATGATTATTAATTAATTAATTTTGAATTGACCCCTTTCCAATACTAACATTATTTCTTCAATATAATACTGATTCAATTTCACAATAATTAACATTTTAAGTTTAGTTAATAAAGTCTCATTTCTAATCCTGACTCAACACTCAAATTTCCCGACTTTTATTTTTAGATTTTTCTTTATGTCGAGTATATTTTATGATAATTTTATTAACTAATTTTATTTAATTTTAATTTACTTTAATCTGGTCCGAGGAATTATTTTAATTAATATTTTATTTGTGACGACGCGGACTAACTATGGAAAATTCTGGCTCATCGGCCTAGAAGTTTCTACGACGCATATAACTCCGGCGACGGCCTGGAATTTTAAGACAACGCCCTGGACCCGGCAATTGGGCCTGGACCCGGTTAGACAACCGTCTGGCTTAATCTTTATTAGTAAATTAATTTTTTTTACGACTAATTAATTAAATATGGGCCTAGACGCGGATACCTCGACGAACGACTAAGTATTTGTAAATTAAATTAATATTTTGGCTTCGGCCTAAAATAATTAATTTAATTAATACCTGATTATTTTCTGATGCGGTTCTCTTTGTTTCACCGTCTCTCTGGCTGCCGTCTTATTCGTCTCGTCCTCCGGTTGTCTCTCGTCTTATTTTCCTTTTATTCTCGCCTCACTTTTATTTTAATTGGTGTTGGCTCCTTCACCTGAATGGTGAAAAGCGTCTTAGTGGTTCGGCGTCTGGTCCCGTTGTGTTTTTGCCTGGGTTGTCTCTTCACTTATAATTGTACACCCACTCGACCGAATTCGGCAACTTCCGGAAACTTAGCTACCCCTACTTATCACTAAGTGGGACTGACAGACAAGCCCCTACGATTTCCGCGCGGGACGACAGTCGCACTCTACCCCGGATAACCCTGGGGCAGTAATAGATTATATCGACCGCGCACATGATAGAAAATCACGGTAATTGAGCGCGGAAAATTCAAAGTTCCCTGTTACACATTGAAAGTTCGTTTAATATTTTGTCATGTTGTTAAGAGCGCCACTTGAAATTCCGTGATCGGTCAGTGTAATTGGAGTGCTAGAAATTTCTTCATTTTTTGTTAAAAAACGAATAAGATATTTTTACTTGTTAATTTTTTGACAACTAAAAAAGTTTGATATTTTTGATGATAAGCTAGTTGTTAAGTTTATTTATAAAATAATTGATTTATATTTTTCTGAAATTCACCTATTCAATTCTTTTTAATATTAGCATTAGTTAATCGTAAATTTTATTTTTTTTTTTTTAAATATATTTACTAAAATAAATTTTAGATCTTACAATCAATATGGACAAGTTCAAAAATTTAACTGTTAATGAGCTGATCAATGAACTTGAGGATCTAAAGGATGATGATGAGACAGTGAACATTTTTACAAGTAAGTTCACTTCATTGTATCAACCTGGCAAAAATTTAATTTTATTGTGGATTATATTGGTTACGACTCCATTAAGTAATAAATTTTCACTAATTACGGTACAATTAATTTGCTTTCTATGCCACGATGATGTTGGTGAGCAGCTAATTGAATTGAGAGATCATTTAATTAATTTTCATGGACTTGCAATAACTCAGGGGATCGCGGGTAGATTCAAATGTGCCAAAAATGGGTGTGATTCTCGATTTTTTAACTTTTTTTTTTACGCAAGCATATTAAAAGAACGCATTTTCATAATCAAGATAATTATGAAGAACTCGAAGCTGATGATTGTGATGTAGATAACGATAATAATGTTCATAATGATGATAATAATTATCACAATATTAATGATGATGATGATGATAATGATGACGATGGATGGTGGACGGTGGAGATAAAGGTCCTTCATGATATAATGTAATTTAAATAGTTATTATACTAAAAATTACACTTACCATTAAAAAATTGTTATTATTAATAAAATAATAATAATAATAATAATAATAATAATAATTGATTTCCATCTTAGGCGGTCGTTAATCTGGTGAAGGTTAAGTGCTCTGATTTGCGTGATGATATCGAGTTAGTAGATGGGAGCGTTATTGACCATCTTGACGCCGGAGAGTCGTACAAATATCTAGGGATTGACGGGAGCCCTATGCAGGACGTCTCGAAAATCAAAACGACTCTCTGCAGCGAGTATGTGCGGAGACTCCGGAAAAACTGGTCATCAGAACTTTTTGGAAAAAACAAAGTCTCTGCAACAAACATGTTTGCTGTCCCGGTACTCTTGTACTCTTTCGGTGTCCTTAAATGGGCCCGAAAAGAGCTCAGAGACCTCGATATCAAAACACGCAAAGTCATGAATATGCACCGGAGCATGCACCCTAAATCCTCAGTTACCAGATTATACCTTTCCCGGAACATCGGAGGAAGAGGTTTACAGAGCTTGGAGTGTCTACACGATCGTTTGGTTTTGGGTATAACATACGAGGTTGTCAATTTCACTGCAAATGAAGACGGCTTCCTTATGCAAATTGTTCATGAGAATTGTCATGAGAATAGGCATAGGGGAGCATTTTTATATAAGGCAGCAATGTACGCGGCAAAATCCCTCGGTCTTGGAAGAGTAAACCCTCCCAAACCTATTCCCAATTCATGGAAATTATCAACTATTATTCCACTACAAAAAAAAAAAAAATAAATAATAATAATAATAATAATAATAATAATAATAATAATAATAATAATAATAATAATAATAATAATAATAATAATAATAATAATAATAATAATAATGATAATAATAATAATAATAATAATAATAATAATAATAATAATAATAATAATAATAACTATAATTATAATAATAATAACTATAATAATAATAATAATAATAATAATAATAATAATTATTATTATTATTATTATTATTATTATTATTATAATTATAATGAATTTAATATGCACAAATATATAATTCAAATGGTTGCGCGGTTTTAGTGTAAAACTTCTATGATGACCACAACGTTAACAGAAGTTTTAGATAAATTTGATGAACTATTAATTAATACTAGTGAGTTCTTAAAAAAGAAAGTGAGTGATTTTTTCGTTGTCGAAGGTTTAATTAATAACGACCGAGCAAAAAACATTTTAAGCGCTTTTAATTTCAATGGAATGTTTACTGAACCCAAGATGTTGGATAACCAAATAGCTGCTTTGGAGGCTCATTTTGGGTGTATTAATCCAGAAGAAATTCCCCTTGGATATCGTATAGATCAAAAACTCGATCGGAATTTCGGTACGTTTATACCTGATTCGGTGATGGAAACCTATCAATACGTACGGGTTATTAACACTTCAAAATTAGTGATTTCCAATCCACATGTATTAGAAGCAATTTTGGTGGAATAGAAGTCTCCAAATTGTACACTGGGTTCTTTTCTCGATGGTGAGCACGCTCAGAATCATCAATTTTTTTTTACAATACCCTCATGCTCAGACTACAGCTCTATTATGATGAGTTCGACATTGTCAATCCACCAGGATCTAAAACAGGCGTTCACAAACTTGGTGCTTTCTACTATACTATTCAAAATCTACCACTACACAGCAATTCTGATCTCAATTCTATTCATGTGCTTCTACTATGCCGATGTGAAAAAATATGGTTTTAGTCAGATATTGTGACCCTTCTTAAATGACCTAGCGCTATTAGAAAGTGACGATGAAGTGTTAACAGAATTGGAAAGTGGTAATTTCATACTTCATGCTTCTATAGCTGCTTTTTGTAGCGATGGACTTGCAGTTCATGATGTGTTCAATTTGTTAGGGCCTTCTGCTAACCAATTTTGTCGCATGTGCATGTATTTTCGAGCTGATTTACGTATAGGAACTCTTGAGCTTGGTCAAGAGCGATCTGAAGAATTATTTCAAGTTCATTTGGATTCTCTGAAGGCATCAAATTATTCTGATAAAGTAAAAACCCAAACAGGTGTCCGAGGGGATTGTTGCTTAAATGAGTCGAAATATTTTCATATTTCACGCAACAAAATTTTCGACCCTATGCATGACTTCCTATGTGGCATCTGCCCCATGATCCTAAAACTGGTTTTGAAACATTGTATCATAGATCGAGAGAAATTTGACATTATAATCTTTAATGGTAAGATTTCTTGTTTTCAATTGGGTTATTGCGAGATGAAAAATAAACCTTCATCTAATTTTACCGATAATATTTTACGAAAAAAAGGCCACACTTTGAGTCAGAAGGCTATGCAAACATGAACTTTGATACGGGCACTACCATTTTTACTTGCTGACGAGATTGATAGCGATGATGAGCATATGGCACTTATACTTAATCTATTACAAATAATGGAATTGGCTTCTGCTCCTAAAATAACAAACTCTCTTCTTCTATATTTTAATGCTTTAATTAGAGAATTTTGCTGGAGATTCCAAACATTATTTCCAAATGTTGGTGAAATTAATTAGTTTCATCATCTATTTCACTATCCTAGATGTATAGAGTGGTCTGGTCCTCAGACTAATTATTCATGTATGCGTTACGAAGCTAAACATCATATTGCCCAAGTTCATGCTGAATTCGTCCATAATTTTAAAACCCTCCCAAAACATTAATTAGAATCTTTCAATGTGGTCAAAGCGCTAAGTAGGGTAGAAAAGATGTGACACTTTTTCAACTTCGCAAATATTCAGGAAGAAACGTATCAATCGAAGACACTCTGAGTCAGCAATTCTTGGTTGATCGTAATTATAATAATAATGATGAAGTATATCGTACGAATTCCATAAAAGTAAATGGTGTTGCATTTCGCGTAAGATTATATGTATGTCTTGAATCTTCTCGCCTTCGTGCTGATAATCTACCATTATTTGCAAAGATTGATGAAATAATTCTATTGAATGATATTGATGTCTATTTCTTGATCTCAGTTTATACAATAGTTTCATTTGATACTATGTTACACGCGTATCATCTAGAATTTCATGCTGACTTGATTACACAACTATTCGTTAATGTTTCTAGCTTAGCCTATTACAAACCGTTTTCTTGTTGGAATAAAGCACATTGTGACAATCTTTACATGAGTCTCCGTCATTATATCTTATAACTATCTAACTTCTTTTTTTCTAACCGATTGTTTTTTGGTGAGACTTTTCAAACTCTAATTTATTTCTTTTTGCTTGGATATGACTGCATATAATGACTAATATTCATCCAGACGACTAATAATTTTTCGAATTTTTATTTAGCTCAGCGCATCAATGGCAAGGCATTTATTAAATTAACTAAAAATGATCTACAATCAATGGGAATAAAAATTGGTACCAAGAAATTAATACTACAAGTATTAAATTCGATAAAATTGCCGAATTCGATTCCTAATGAAACAGGTATAATCCAGGTTATTCCTGATAACAATTCATCGTAGCAATCATGCATTACATCACAGCCTGGAGTTAGCACAGCGAGTACTTTGTCCCAGCCGGGAAGTAGTACCGTTAACTTTCCTTCAATTGATCCTGCTGAAGTTTCGGTATGTTCACTCAATATCTTATTTTAAATATTTTTATAATTCTTATGTCTTTGTATTTAATATTGAATATTTTATTATTGATGTTTCAGCAATACAAAACCGTACGGGAAATTTTATTGAATGAGAAAACAAAACAAGGCTCAAAACTATTGAAAATTTTAGAAGATGACAATCAGCTTTTTCATGAAAATCACCGGCGATCACTAGTCAGGCTTGTTGTGGCAGAACTTGTCAGTTTTCAGAAGAGCCAGTACGCAATTTTATATTTATTAGATTGAATATATATTAGGATGATTCGTTTCCGGCAAAAGGATTTTTTTTGTTGCTTATCTAGCAAGATACATTTTTTTATGCTAAAACGAAAATTCCTGCCAAGTTTAAGCTCTTACTCCAATCCTAAGTACTTTCCATTTGATTTTAAGGACTTCCCATTTAAAATACACGTAAATTAAATTACTTTTTTTTTTAACTTTCTAATACTCAGCTGTGTTTTATGATATCGACGCGGTTTTGGTCGCAAATTATAGGGCATTTGATGTTCTTCAAAATTGCCCATAGTAACTTAGCTGTAATTCCAGCTGTTTCACTGATGTGCGCTGAGGAAGTCATTTTTCGTATCAAATTGACCTTTATTGGCTTGCAGAACGTAAACCAATGAATGCACGACAAAAATGTAAACAGGAATTTTATTGGAATTTTATTCCCTTCAAAAAAAGCTCTATAAGTCAAGTCGCTAAAGTGCATAGTTTCCGAGTTATAGGAGTTATAATAATTTAAAAACTAAAATAGCAATTGTCATTTTTTTTTTTTTTATATTATATTTTTTGAACTATTAAAACTCCTATAACTCGGAAACTATGGATTTTAGCGACTTGACTTATCGGGCTTTTTTGACGGGAATAAAATTTCCATTTACATTTTTGATGTGCATTCATTGGTTTACGTTCTGCAAGCCAATATAGGTCAATTCCACAGGAAAAATGGCTTCCGCAGCGGACATCAGTGAACCAGCTGGAATTACAGCCAAGTTACTACGGGCAATTTTAAAGAACATCAAATGCTCTACAATTTGCAACCGAAACTGCGTCGATATTATAAAACGCAGCTGAGTATTAGAAAGTTAAAAAAATAGTATATTGTGCACCTAGGGGGGAAAGTAGGACATTTTCTCCCGCATGTGAAATTGCCACCCGAGCCGTAGGTGAGTACATTGACAAATCACATTTATATAGATTATATGACTTCTTTCTAGCATGTATTGATGCCTGCCGCGACATTTGCGGCACGAGCGAAGCGAGTGCTACTGGTCTGGGAGGCAGGCATCAAATACATCAACAAAAAAAAATTATCGTTTTTCTCGTACCAGGCCGAAGGTTTGGTAAACTTATTAAAATGATCACAATTTAGTTCAAGTATTATAAAATAAAGGGGGTGAAATCCTGGTTGGGGAAGGGGGAAGGGCAAAGTTTTCTCAATAGAAATGATAATAATTTGAATAGTATTTCATTAATATTCCTTGGAAATTTATTTAACTTAATCTGTAATAAATAACACATAGTTTTAGTAAATAAATAACTTTTTCAAATGAACATAAAATTAATAGTAATACTAATGATAATACTTTTAATAATCGTATTATTTAGAGTAATCATAATTAGTTAAAGTAATAATAGTTATTTAGAATAATAATAGTTATATAGAACAATAAAAATAGTAATGATATTCATAAAGAATAATAATTGTTTAGAATAATAAAAATAACGATAATTATTATAAATAATAATGATATTAATGATAACTATCAAGAATAATAATAATCATTCTTGCTTGGAGTAATTTATAGTGACATTCATAATTTTACATTTTTTAATTTTTATTATAGGAGAGCTCATATTTAGTGTATCTAACGTTTTTGTTGATTTTTCTTGAATTTTATCTTCCAATGTTGTTTGTCTTGTACGCTTATTTGTTTTAACATTCAGATTCGAATTCGGAATAGGTGAAAACGGAGTTTCGAAGTCGAAACTGTTGATAATTTCAAGATCTTCAGATGACAAGGGTAGAGTTTCTTTCTCGGCAGGCGGTTCATGGGTGACTTTTGAAGTTGATGGAGTTGAATTTTGTCGATGTAAATTCGTTGTTGATCTGTCGGTGGAAGGATTTTTGTTGACAGGTGGTAGATTTTCAGAATTTACAATTTTGTCATAAATTTTTTTTTTAGTGTGAAGTAAATTTTCAATATATCCTTCTGCAACACTGCTTGACCTCCATCGGCCGTGCTGCTTAAGGGTAGTGAGATTAGCACCTGCATTCGCAAGCAGTGTTGCAGAAGTTCGTCTAAAGCAGTGCCCTGTGTAGTTCGTAGGATCTGGCAAGTCCAAAAACGTCGCTATTGATTTTGGTACCTCGCTCACGTTATTTTTACCAACAGGTTGACGGGTGCACTTTCCCTCATTGTAAAATAGAAAAAATCTGTCGATTGCGGTGTCATTTGGTCTTAAAGCTGCATATTTACGAACTTTATCGTAGTACTCGTTTTTGATAATGAAAGTTCGCGAATAACAATTTTTGGTATCCCGAACTGTTACTATAAAATGAGATCCAGTATCCTCAACATCGTTTACTGTAATCTTGCAGTATTCCCCGGATCTTAAAGCTCCGCAGAACCCAAAAATGAGAATAACCTATAAAAATAATTTTTGTATATAAATTTATGTAAATATTCATTTGTACATAAAAAAATTTGTAAATAAATTATACACATTTAATTGTATATATCTCAACATTTATTTTTATATTATTTGTATATATATTTATTTACTTGATTATGTAAATTAATTATGTGTGTATATATATATATATATATATATATATATTGTGACGTTATTTTTCGTATGGGGGTCAAATCAAAGTGAACGTCACAAGCACCAACTGATTTTTACTGTATTTACGAGCATGGTAACTCAAGACTTAGAATTTAGCGTACAGGTATTAACGATTTTGATACAGATTTTTGATACAATTTATAGTTTAAGAATTAAATATGGAGTAACGTTTAGCTACAGTTATGGGTTTTGTTAAGGAAAATTATAGTAAAGATTTAGAATCAGAATTATGGGAATTTAATAGGGAATATTGTTTGAGATTAATGTTTGAGATAAAGTTGAGTTTGGTGTACAGTTTGGAATTTTGAGTATGTGGAGAAGTCAGTGTTACCGTGGAGCGGGACTTGAATTAGTCACCCGGTATCATCTGATGATAGAACCTAGTTCTATCCCTATGAGACTTCTTGGTAGATTGCAGAGGTCTAGCTGAAATGCTAGCGCTCCAGTATAAAAGGAATCTGATGGATGCAGATTGGGATCAGTTTTTGAGTTTTGGTTTGGCAGGCCTCAACAGTAATATTGTGACCGTTGCTGTTGTGGAAGCCGTTTGGTCATTTTTAATTGTTTTTGTCTGACAGGCCTCAGAGGACAAGCCATGACCACTTGTACCGCTGAGGAAGTCATAGGTCACTTAGTTTTAAGTTCACGATCCCAGCTGAAGTCTGTTCCAGGAGAGCAACTACCAAGGATATCCATACTCAAAGTTAGGTTTAGTGACTACGTTTGGTGAGGTATAAGCCTCCAGTTATCGATATAGTAGAGTTTGGGAATTGATTTATGGATTTTGAATATAGAGGTCAGTTATTGATATTGATAAGATTTAGTTTGAGGTTTCGGATTTTGGTTATTGAGAAAAAGAGAGTCGAAGGGAGACCTTCGAAGAGTACGGACGGGAGCATTCAGCTCTGGTCGCTCGAAGCGAGCAGACGTGTCCAGAAATGGCGTTACAGTTCATGGCATTGCGGAAAGCTACAGATTGAGTATTGTTACAGAAGTATTATTTAAAACAGTGTAAGACGTTACTCGATATTTTATTCATCAGTAATCAGGTATGAAATAATTATTATAATTATCAATAATTAATTGAGTTCGAGTCAGAGTCTTGAGATACGATGCTACTGTTTTAATTAAAGAAAATATTTAAGAACTGAGAGAATTATGAGAATATCGGTACAGTTTAGAGTCATGTTCACGATTTATTGTTAATATTATTTTACAAAATAATTATACGAAATATGTTTAATTATTAAACCACTTGTCGTCTAATTGACGTCAATATTAGATCCATGTACGTTAGTTTTATGAGCTGTGTTAAAAGAGAATGTTCTAGAATATTGGTTTTATAACTTATTGTTCCAGGTTATTGGATATTAGTTGATTGTTAATTAGCTTTAGTAATTAATTAATTTATTTAGATGCCAATTTACCTTTTTGTTAAGATTAATTTCATTGTTATTAGATTCATTATTTTGAATTGTTTGTACGAAGCTACAGTATTTTGTTAATTATTAAATAGAGATTTTAGATTATTTGTTGTTTAATAAAAATTGCAAATTCACCAATAATCTACATGAATTTGGAATGATGTAACCCGGACCACTCCCTCTCTCCATAAACCTACACACTGAGCGACACCATGGCATACCGTAACTCTGTTTTTAGTTTTCCAGTCTCTGTTTTTGTTTTGCCTATAAGTTCTGAGAAATTTTGTTAAGTTTTAGTTTTTTTTATTTAGTTGCGTGGTTTTGGTGATAATTCCACAGATCAAAAATTATCCAGTTTTATTTATGCGTGGTTTTGAGATAGTTCCACAGATCAAAAATTTATCTAATTCTTAAGATTTACTGGTTTGGTGATTCCAGTGATAAAAATTACCTGGCGCCCTGATAGTATTGAGACTGGAGGCTAAAGATAGAGAACGAAGTTTGTAGCGCAAAGGAAATCTTGGCATATTAACGTATGCTTGAATCAAGATGGATTTTGTCGTTATAAAAATTGGCGCCCAACGTGGGGCCCGATAAAACAAAAGGCCCATAACACCTAAAAGCCTTGCATCATTCATCCAATTTTGTGTAGATTTATTTGCAGTTTTTAGTTTTAGATTTTTTGATTAGAATTCGTGACTTAAGTATTTGAATTATTTGATTGTTGAATTAAGGAATTATTAAGAAAAATAATTTCCGCTACAGATTATTAGTCGTTATTAATCGTACAAATAAAACTATAAATTCCAGTTTATTTTTAGCTTATATCCTTTGTCTAATTCTTAGTGTCTATATGAAGAAAAATACCGATCATAAAATATTATTTTGTTTCATTTTATTTTATTTTATTTTATCTCTAGCTTAAAATATTATTTAAGTTAGCCGAGGGAAAAAAAATAACATACGTGGGATATAAAATTATAAAAGGAATCATATTTCGTACATCGTAAAGTCTCGAAGAGACAAACGTAAGTGAACGATTCTGTCATAATTCTCAGTATCGAGTGTAAAAACAAAATTCTCATTGTAATACACTCAAATAATCCGCTAAAGAATGCCGATGGAAATATTCGTCTACAGTTCGAAGAACTACAAAGAGTCTTTGTTAAGTTCTCGAGTTACAGAGGATTAAGACGTTACTGCGTCTATAAGTTACAGTGTTGTAGTGTAAACAACAAGTTGAGGCATGTAAACCTCTCACCCCCTATGGGTTGAGGTGCAGAGTCGAAGACATCGACACGTGCCGCTACAGTTAGAGCGAGAGGCTCGCAATTCCAGAAAATCTCGGAAGTTGGCGGGGAAACGCAAGCCAGCCACACTTACCCTTAGGTGGGGTAACACTAGTAGTGGGTACTAGGGCCTTAGAGAGTCCCTAATTGGCTAAGACGCTCGGGTAGAAACTGATAACCAATTACAGACACCCAAAAGAATGATTGGGGGTACAACGAACATATCGACACCACCCGATAGAGTCATCCATTGTCCATCACTCCTTGGTGATTTTTCGTGTGCTTCAGACGTGTCTGCAGTTTCTCAAAATTTTATCAAAGTTCTTTGTGCTTAATAACGTCCATTTTCCAGTCAGCTACATTTAATACAGTCATTAAATATTCAAATCAGCTACAGATAAATAATTAAATAAATTAATTGTTAATTGATTAATAGTAATATTAATTAATTGCGAATAATTGTTCAGTATAATAAATTGCGTTCTTCATTTATTATACCGATTCTATACAGTTACAGTTTAAGTTAATAATTATTCTTTAATAATTATTGGTTCAATTGTTGAAAAGCTACAGTGTGATTTACTAATTGTTTTACAATTATTAAATCATTTAATCAAAATAATTTAACAGTTCTGTTAAATAGTTACAGTCTAATTTATTAATTATTTTTTTTAATAATTAATAAATAAAATCAATTAAGTCAACGCTACAGAAAATATTGTACGGTAGATTCAGTTTAATAAATCAAAGAGTGCCTATAGTAAAACAGCAAGTATTACAGAAAGACATTTCATCAGCTTTGGTAAGTCTTGAGACCAAATAATTATACCTAAAAATATTTCTCGCTGAATATTATAAAAATACTTTTCTATCTGCTGTCTACAACTTTCTCTACCCTTCACACTCTTTGTACCCAGCTACAGAAAAAAAAAAGGTAAAAGTTGTAAATACCAAGTATACAGTAACGCTACAGTAATAAAAGTGAGAGAGAAAAAAAAAGGTGGCCTAAGCCTACTACCTCTCGAGTACCGGGTACCCTGAACCCGTAGTTACAGTGTAAATTTCTTTGTCTCATAAGACAACGCTACAGTATTTTCGTCCTTCCTTATTTTTCTATCATTTCTCTGTCTAAATAAGAAAAGGTAGTTTATTACACACGGTAAAAGTGCCTGCTAAAATGACGGGCGGACGAGGAAAGTCTAGTGATCCAGGCAAACAGAAAAGACCTGGTGAACGGGCGAACTCCAGTGAAGATGATGAAGATTCGAGATTTCATTTTCAATCACCGTTGAACCTGCTGTTTGACACAGAAAATGCAGCCGGTGGTGACGATACAGAAAAACGAGATACCAACGAAAATAACACCGATCCACCAGTAGGATTCACCGGGACGATACCCAAGAATAAACGCTACAGTCGTGACGTTGGTCAACAAACCGAACACACGCAGCATACGTTGCATGTAAACGCTACAGATTATCACCAATCACCACGAGGTCGATTCGGGAGACATTCAGTACGGCCAAGACCTGAAGATTATGAATTTCCGGGTGAGAATGACATGGACTACGATCCACGAGCTCCAGCACCCATACGAGCAACCACTCTGCTGAACATGATGCATAAGTGGCATGTACAGTTTAGCGGCGCACTCGACGAGGACGTCGAGAACTTCATCATGAGATTCGATGAAGGTTTAAGTATGGTTACAGTAAGAGATGAGGATTTAATTAAAGCCATCCCCTTCTCTCTACGTGGTGCGGCTTTGATATGGTATCGAGGTCGCGTACATAGCTTCAGAGGATGGTCTGATGTAAAGCAAGCTATAAGATCCAGATTTGCAGATCCAGACTATCAAATGTCGTTACGTGAAGAGATCTCAAATCGCACGCAGGCCCGCGAAGAGCCAATAAGTCAGTATATTGCCTGCATGAATGGCTTATTTTCACGTACTGATCCGCCATGGCCAGAGGTAGAACGGATTAGATACACGCATCGTAACATGCTACCGTCGCTCCAGTTAGTCATTTCAGTGCATGACTGTCATTCTATGGACGAGTTAGAGAGTCGTGCTATACGCCAAGAGCGTATAATACAGCGGGCGAGTAATTATCGACCACCACCATTACCTCGCAACTCAATGTGTCCCTCGTTTGCATACCAAGCGCAACCGAGACACCTACAGCAACGAGATTCTATAGGAGATAGAGCTCCAGAGTCCCGCGATCGCGATCGACGTCGTCATCGAATCGTTCAAGTGAGAGCAGCTCAAGATGATGGAGTAGAAGATGAAGAGAACGACTACTCAGAAGATGAGGTCGTCGCTGAACACCTCGACGCGCTCCAGCTAAGGAGACATGGCCGTCAAGCCAATAAACATCAGAGGTTCTCAGAGAGAACAAAACGGCCAGTTAAAGGAAACGATACTAGGGCTACCAAAGATTTGCTTGAACCCCTAGCATCCAGTATTGTTACAGATTCAGAGAAGTCAAAAACTGAGATTCCAGCTCCAGTTTTTGCAACACCAGCTAACGAGTTCCGATGTTGGAACTGCGATAAGACAGGACACCGTCATAGGAACTGTCCTGACCCTCGACGACGCTTTTGCTTCAAGTGTCGAGCATCCGGAGTGACAACAGTGAGTTGTCCTTTCTGCAATCCGGGAAACGGGAAGTAGTGAGTCATTCACCGACTCTAGACTCACTAGGCGATTGTACAGAGTCGGACATGACTTGCCAAGGTATGACCGGCACCGCTACAGATAGTTATGGTACTATAAGATTCGGTCAGGATGTGATTGACTTCACTCAGTCAATCGAAGGAAAAGATAACGAGCCACCGTTACCCGACGAGATGTATTATAGTAATCAGTTACAGAACACCCTTGAGAGCAACATCAAGAAGTCACCTACAGCTTTCTTTATCACAGTTTGGATAGCAGGATATCCACTGAAAGCTTTGATAGACTCAGGAGCCTCAAAATCATTTCTAGGACCTGAGGGAATTGCTCTAGTTACTCAACTACGTTTATCGCCTGAGACCGTACCAACACGACGAGTGATACTCGCGAACGGAGATGTACAGCGAGTTAATCAGATGACAGCGGTTGAGTTACAGATAGGAAATCAGACAGCTACAGGTTCACTTCGACAGGAGGTGGAAGGGGAACCAGAATTAATACATGGTCCGATCCAGGAGTGGCAAGCAAGGATGCGACAGCTAAACAACCTGCGGAAAAGCATCGTCCACGCGTTAGATACAGCATTCCAGAAACAAGCTCATTATTACAATCAACGACACCGAGATCGTGAATATCAAGAAGGAGACCTAGTGTGGAAAAGACATTTCTCATTGTCCAGTGGGTCTAAACACGTGTCAGCCAAGCTGAGTGATAAGTTCAGTGGTCCATTCACGGTATCAAGGAAAATATCACGCACGATATATGAGCTGAGTGATTTAGCAGGCCGAGTAATCGGAAGATTTTCTATTCAACACTTAAAACCTTGTATACCTGCTATCTGACTTTCTTTCTGTCTCTTTCTTGCTACAGTTATGATACGTTAAAGGCTACAGAACTTAATAAGTTGTTTGTTTCAGATTTTTGAGTACAGTTACAGTATGTCAGGACAAGACAAAAGGAATTTGCAGGAGGAGATGGATGGCCTCGAAGAGGTCTTGCTCATCGACTTGTCCGCCGACGACGACGAAGTATCGACGGCTACGACAATGCCGGAGATGCCTTTGGGAGACGAGGAAGCGAGTAATCCCTCCCAGAGAGAGATGCCAGAAAACCAGGGGGCATCAGGCTACAGCAAGGAGTGGGAGGCTAATCAGGAGGATTATGCCAGCGATACAGGTACGGAGACCGACAGCTTGTATGAAGGTCTACCAGGAGAGCTGCCGATGAGGCTTGATGAGAACACCTTATGGGACCCCATCCGCCCATACGTCAAGCATTTGAGGTGGCTTGACTACTTCAAGCCCGGTCTGCTCAAGGCACTGGGGAAAGTGGCCGTTCGTATGAGCCACCCCAGGGATATAGGTTGTCCGCTCCAGGAGCTATCTGGAGTAAAGTTCAAGCGGTCCACTACAAGTGACATCCGAGACGTGGATGCCACTCGAGATTTTGGAGTCCAGGTCCAGCCGTTGACCTTACTCAGTTCCAGTACTCAGACAGAACCGGAGATTACGCTACAGACACCTATGGAGGTGGTCCAGGAAGCGGTTTCAGCCACCCTAGGAACCGGAAGGAAGGTAGTGTCGTCCACCTCGACACCACCAAGCACTGCTCCAGTCATCAAGGAGGTACCACCAGCTCAAACCTCCGAATCCAGTAAGGGTCGACCCAAGTCACCACCAAGACCACCATCTCAATCCTTACTGGATTGGAATAAGAAGATTCGGGAGAGAGAGGCGGCGCGATCAGCTGCACCAACCCCACCAAAGACACCACTGGGGAAAACATCGGTGCAAGACAGGCTCCAGCGTGCCCGAGAACCGGCACACAGTACAACATCAGTTCCAGGTCGAGAGAATGCGGCTCCAGCAGAAGAGATCAAGAGGAAGCAGTTCACGTGGATGGGCAAGCCACGTCTTTGTTGGAATTGCCGTAAAGAAGGGCATCCTTTCAGCGCGTGCCCAGAGGCCCGAAAGACTTTTTGCCAGATGTGCGGCAGGGCAAATTATACAGCCCGTACGTGTCCCAGTTGTGGAGAAAAGTGGAAGGCGATGGGACCGTACAAGAAGGAGTACGGAGGAAATGTTCCTCGGGAGCAGTTGAGGAAGGCTCCCAGACACCGAGAGGACGAGCGGTCACCTAACCGTGGTCGACCATATTAAGATTCCGTTTCCAAGCTACAGAAAAGGCAACGACATTGGCGCTATCGGACTACGATTGAATGATTTAAGATTTACGCTACAGTTAAAAGGAAAAGTATTTTTGTACCTCGCTACGGCGTCGTACTTACAGTGGCTTTAGCCGAGTGGAGTTATGAGAGGTTGTGGAACCGAAAGTTACAGGCAAATTTGCAAAAACCTGCATAGGTTTGATTAAAAGTATGTCTCAGGACATACGCGATATCGCTACAGTTATATGTTTCAGGTCGTGGGTTCGAGTAAACAGTATTAGAAGTTTCGAGGATGAGAGAATTCGAACCACGATCATGCTAGAAAGAATCAGCAGTATAGTTCCAGAGTCAATAAAACAAACGCATGCAGAGATCAGCTTCAGACTTCAGGATACAGTCCAAGACGACGTACATTCACCGTACCGTAAAATCTTCCCCAGGAGGACGGGAGTTGTGACGTTATTTTTCGTATGGGGGTCAAATCAAAGTGAACGTCACAAGCACCAACTGATTTTTACTGTATTTACGAGCATGGTAACTCAAGACTTAGAATTTAGCGTACAGGTATTAACGATTTTGATACAGATTTTTGATACAATTTATAGTTTAAGAATTAAATATGGAGTAACGTTTAGCTACAGTTATGGGTTTTGTTAAGGAAAATTATAGTAAAGATTTAGAATCAGAATTATGGGAATTTAATAGGGAATATTGTTTGAGATTAATGTTTGAGATAAAGTTGAGTTTGGTGTACAGTTTGGAATTTTGAGTATGTGGAGAAGTCAGTGTTACCGTGGAGCGGGACTTGAATTAGTCACCCGGTATCATCTGATGATAGAACCTAGTTCTATCCCTATGAGACTTCTTGGTAGATTGCAGAGGTCTAGCTGAAATGCTAGCGCTCCAGTATAAAAGGAATCTGATGGATGCAGATTGGGATCAGTTTTTGAGTTTTGGTTTGGCAGGCCTCAACAGTAATATTGTGACCGTTGCTGTTGTGGAAGCCGTTTGGTCATTTTTAATTGTTTTTGTCTGACAGGCCTCAGAGGACAAGCCATGACCACTTGTACCGCTGAGGAAGTCATAGGTCACTTAGTTTTAAGTTCACGATCCCAGCTGAAGTCTGTTCCAGGAGAGCAACTACCAAGGATATCCATACTCAAAGTTAGGTTTAGTGACTACGTTTGGTGAGGTATAAGCCTCCAGTTATCGATATAGTAGAGTTTGGGAATTGATTTATGGATTTTGAATATAGAGGTCAGTTATTGATATTGATAAGATTTAGTTTGAGGTTTCGGATTTTGGTTATTGAGAAAAAGAGAGTCGAAGGGAGACCTTCGAAGAGTACGGACGGGAGCATTCAGCTCTGGTCGCTCGAAGCGAGCAGACGTGTCCAGAAATGGCGTTACAGTTCATGGCATTGCGGAAAGCTACAGATTGAGTATTGTTACAGAAGTATTATTTAAAACAGTGTAAGACGTTACTCGATATTTTATTCATCAGTAATCAGGTATGAAATAATTATTATAATTATCAATAATTAATTGAGTTCGAGTCAGAGTCTTGAGATACGATGCTACTGTTTTAATTAAAGAAAATATTTAAGAACTGAGAGAATTATGAGAATATCGGTACAGTTTAGAGTCATGTTCACGATTTATTGTTAATATTATTTTACAAAATAATTATACGAAATATGTTTAATTATTAAACCACTTGTCGTCTAATTGACGTCAATATTAGATCCATGTACGTTAGTTTTATGAGCTGTGTTAAAAGAGAATGTTCTAGAATATTGGTTTTATAACTTATTGTTCCAGGTTATTGGATATTAGTTGATTGTTAATTAGCTTTAGTAATTAATTAATTTATTTAGATGCCAATTTACCTTTTTGTTAAGATTAATTTCATTGTTATTAGATTCATTATTTTGAATTGTTTGTACGAAGCTACAGTATTTTGTTAATTATTAAATAGAGATTTTAGATTATTTGTTGTTTAATAAAAATTGCAAATTCACCAATAATCTACATGAATTTGGAATGATGTAACCCGGACCACTCCCTCTCTCCATAAACCTACACACTGAGCGACACCATGGCATACCGTAACTCTGTTTTTAGTTTTCCAGTCTCTGTTTTTGTTTTGCCTATAAGTTCTGAGAAATTTTGTTAAGTTTTAGTTTTTTTTATTTAGTTGCGTGGTTTTGGTGATAATTCCACAGATCAAAAATTATCCAGTTTTATTTATGCGTGGTTTTGAGATAGTTCCACAGATCAAAAATTTATCTAATTCTTAAGATTTACTGGTTTGGTGATTCCAGTGATAAAAATTACCTGGCGCCCTGATAGTATTGAGACTGGAGGCTAAAGATAGAGAACGAAGTTTGTAGCGCAAAGGAAATCTTGGCATATTAACGTATGCTTGAATCAAGATGGATTTTGTCGTTATAAAAATTGGCGCCCAACGTGGGGCCCGATAAAACAAAAGGCCCATAACACCTAAAAGCCTTGCATCATTCATCCAATTTTGTGTAGATTTATTTGCAGTTTTTAGTTTTAGATTTTTTGATTAGAATTCGTGACTTAAGTATTTGAATTATTTGATTGTTGAATTAAGGAATTATTAAGAAAAATAATTTCCGCTACAGATTATTAGTCGTTATTAATCGTACAAATAAAACTATAAATTCCAGTTTATTTTTAGCTTATATCCTTTGTCTAATTCTTAGTGTCTATATGAAGAAAAATACCGATCATAAAATATTATTTTGTTTCATTTTATTTTATTTTATTTTATCTCTAGCTTAAAATATTATTTAAGTTAGCCGAGGGAAAAAAAATAACATACGTGGGATATAAAATTATAAAAGGAATCATATTTCGTACATCGTAAAGTCTCGAAGAGACAAACGTAAGTGAACGATTCTGTCATAATTCTCAGTATCGAGTGTAAAAACAAAATTCTCATTGTAATACACTCAAATAATCCGCTAAAGAATGCCGATGGAAATATTCGTCTACAGTTCGAAGAACTACAAAGAGTCTTTGTTAAGTTCTCGAGTTACAGAGGATTAAGACGTTACTGCGTCTATAAGTTACAGTGTTGTAGTGTAAACAACAAGTTGAGGCATGTAAACCTCTCACCCCCTATGGGTTGAGGTGCAGAGTCGAAGACATCGACACGTGCCGCTACAGTTAGAGCGAGAGGCTCGCAATTCCAGAAAATCTCGGAAGTTGGCGGGGAAACGCAAGCCAGCCACACTTACCCTTAGGTGGGGTAACACTAGTAGTGGGTACTAGGGCCTTAGAGAGTCCCTAATTGGCTAAGACGCTCGGGTAGAAACTGATAACCAATTACAGACACCCAAAAGAATGATTGGGGGTACAACGAACATATCGACACCACCCGATAGAGTCATCCATTGTCCATCACTCCTTGGTGATTTTTCGTGTGCTTCAGACGTGTCTGCAGTTTCTCAAAATTTTATCAAAGTTCTTTGTGCTTAATAACGTCCATTTTCCAGTCAGCTACATTTAATACAGTCATTAAATATTCAAATCAGCTACAGATAAATAATTAAATAAATTAATTGTTAATTGATTAATAGTAATATTAATTAATTGCGAATAATTGTTCAGTATAATAAATTGCGTTCTTCATTTATTATACCGATTCTATACAGTTACAGTTTAAGTTAATAATTATTCTTTAATAATTATTGGTTCAATTGTTGAAAAGCTACAGTGTGATTTACTAATTGTTTTACAATTATTAAATCATTTAATCAAAATAATTTAACAGTTCTGTTAAATAGTTACAGTCTAATTTATTAATTATTTTTTTTAATAATTAATAAATAAAATCAATTAAGTCAACGCTACAGAAAATATTGTACGGTAGATTCAGTTTAATAAATCAAAGAGTGCCTATAGTAAAACAGCAAGTATTACAGAAAGACATTTCATCAGCTTTGGTAAGTCTTGAGACCAAATAATTATACCTAAAAATATTTCTCGCTGAATATTATAAAAATACTTTTCTATCTGCTGTCTACAACTTTCTCTACCCTTCACACTCTTTGTACCCAGCTACAGAAAAAAAAAAGGTAAAAGTTGTAAATACCAAGTATACAGTAACGCTACAGTAATAAAAGTGAGAGAGAAAAAAAAAGGTGGCCTAAGCCTACTACCTCTCGAGTACCGGGTACCCTGAACCCGTAGTTACAGTGTAAATTTCTTTGTCTCATAAGACAACGCTACAGTATTTTCGTCCTTCCTTATTTTTCTATCATTTCTCTGTCTAAATAAGAAAAGGTAGTTTATTACACACGGTAAAAGTGCCTGCTAAAATGACGGGCGGACGAGGAAAGTCTAGTGATCCAGGCAAACAGAAAAGACCTGGTGAACGGGCGAACTCCAGTGAAGATGATGAAGATTCGAGATTTCATTTTCAATCACCGTTGAACCTGCTGTTTGACACAGAAAATGCAGCCGGTGGTGACGATACAGAAAAACGAGATACCAACGAAAATAACACCGATCCACCAGTAGGATTCACCGGGACGATACCCAAGAATAAACGCTACAGTCGTGACGTTGGTCAACAAACCGAACACACGCAGCATACGTTGCATGTAAACGCTACAGATTATCACCAATCACCACGAGGTCGATTCGGGAGACATTCAGTACGGCCAAGACCTGAAGATTATGAATTTCCGGGTGAGAATGACATGGACTACGATCCACGAGCTCCAGCACCCATACGAGCAACCACTCTGCTGAACATGATGCATAAGTGGCATGTACAGTTTAGCGGCGCACTCGACGAGGACGTCGAGAACTTCATCATGAGATTCGATGAAGGTTTAAGTATGGTTACAGTAAGAGATGAGGATTTAATTAAAGCCATCCCCTTCTCTCTACGTGGTGCGGCTTTGATATGGTATCGAGGTCGCGTACATAGCTTCAGAGGATGGTCTGATGTAAAGCAAGCTATAAGATCCAGATTTGCAGATCCAGACTATCAAATGTCGTTACGTGAAGAGATCTCAAATCGCACGCAGGCCCGCGAAGAGCCAATAAGTCAGTATATTGCCTGCATGAATGTAATATTTTGAGATTCAGCATGAATGTTTCTAATATTTTCTTCATTACTTTTACTCAGGGCAGAACTTTCAGAAGAACTCATTTTTTTTTTTTAATTATTTATTAATTAATTTTAGTTTTTTACCCACGATAATAATTAATTTAGAATATTGCACGTATCGCGTCACTTGGCTAGTCGTAGATAGTTTAATGTGAGTATATATATATATATATATATATATATATATATATATATATATAGATATAAAAGTGCGTGAAGTCGACGCAGATAGAATTGCGCATGCGCAATTCATAATCCCTAGGGAACGAAATGCTACTTTCCTTCCGCTTTAGCGGGAAACAAGTTGAACTTTCGGCGTCGGTATGAGACAAAAGTAATTTGATTTATGTGTATTTTAAATGGGAAATCTTTGAAATCAAACGGAAAGTACTTAAGATTGGAATTAAGAGCTCAAACTAAAATACTTTCGCCGGAAACGAAGCACCCTAAATATATATTGAGACAAACCGCTTTTCGTTTTCGCGATTTTCACCAGCAGCCATCAGAATTCGCGGGTTGAACCCTGGCTTAGGCTGGCCTCTAACAAATTTTATTTTATTTGGACAGAGCAATAGGCTAGGGTTCTTGCAAGGCAAGGACCCGCACTTATTCAAACTCGGCAACGTACATAAAAATTCATTAATTTACCTTACGGTTTATTATTTATAAATTGTTTCTTATAGTTAATTCAATTATTTTATATAACTTAATTAATAAATATTGTATCTTATTAAATAATTTTACCAGTATATTAAAATATGAATAAAAGGTAATAGATAGAATAGAGAGTTTATAAGGAAAATATGCAAATTTATTTGCCAATTATAATAACTTCAATTACTTACAGTAAGCGTTTCCGAAGATTACAATAGATGTGGTCCGAATAATAATCGATGGCCACGTGGAAAGCGTTGATTATCGCACTGATTTTATTCTTTATAATCGATAGTGCTGATACTACAGATGTATCAGCGGTAACGTAATAATAAACTTAATGAATTAAACGTATTTTATACTAATTAAATAATATGTGATAAACAATGAAATTGCAAGCTAAGTTGCCAGTTAAATATAAAGTACAGTAATAAAATTGAACAGTAACAAACTGATATTTCGCAGGTAAAATTGCCAGCTAACAATAATTAATGCAGAATATTTAAGTACATCTAAACACTACTAGATCCAAGATCGAAGTGGTTGACCGATAATTGAGGGCCTGGGACTCGCCTCTGAACTCTATCCCCACTTCACCCTTACGGACATGCGTCGATGTAAAAAATTAAGTCATGTGACCATGGCACTATGACGTATTAAATTCGGGCGGCAACAAGACGGAGAAAATTGGGAACCGCAAGGCTGAGAGCGACGAAGACAATTCACATTCTCTCTCTCTCTCTCTCTCTCTCTCTCTCTCTCTCTCTCTCTCTCTATATATATATATATATATATATATATATATATATATATATATATATATTATTTATTTAGCCATGAGATCATAATTCCTTGTAGCCATACATAAGAAAAAATACATTATTACGTTGGTTTATTACATAATATTAATATTAATATAAATATAAATATAAAATATAAATTTACAGTAGATCAAATTAGCTTTATCAGTTCCAGGTCAGAAATAACTATATATTTTTTAAATTAATCGATTCTTGACTGCGAACACAGTTAAATGTAGCTTTACGAAACTTATTAAAAGTTTCAAGATTTGTTAGATTCGGTGCTAATTATTCCAAATGCGTATTGCTGATACGATAAATGATTTATCGTAAAAAGCAAGGTGGCTAGTTGGAAGTCTTAAATAATCTTGTCTTCCATCTCCTCTCAATTGATAAACAATTATTTTATCGCAAAATTTACATTGATCAAGATTAACATTGTAAGAACTCCCAAAAATTATATATTTTGTTTTATCTGCATTAAGCTTAAGGTCATTGTCATTACACCATTCACAAATAACTTTTATTATTTCATAAAGTTCTCTGATTGTAGTATTAATACTAGCAATATTACATGATGAATAGATCACAAGATCGTCCGAATAAAATAAATACTGATAGCGAAGTAATTTCCCTAGATCAGATACATATAAAGAGTATAATAGCGGCCCTAGAACAATACCTTGAGGAACACCTCTAAGTATTGTTCTCCAATAAGACATTGTACCATTCAGATTATCACGTATTGCTTGTTTTCTTTGATGAAGGTAACCAGTTATCCATTTCAAAGAATCATCCGAAAATCCCATACCTCTTAGTTTATTAAGTAATTTAATCTGATTGACTGAGTCAAATGCCTTACTAAAATCAAAGAAAACCCCAATTGTGACTTTTGAATGATCAACTGCAAAACGAATATCATCTAACAATCTTATAATAGCAGTTTGCGTATCCATGCCTTCTATAAAAGCCGTTTGAAATTAATCTATAAAATTATTATCAACAACATATTTTAACATCTGATCATATACACAACGCTCAAAAGCCTTACTTAATACACATAAAATCGATATCGGGCGATAATCAGAAAACTTCTCAGAATCACGCTGTTTAGGCACAGACACTACAAATGATTTTTTCCATAATTCTGGGAACTTACAGGTCGATAAAGACAAATTAAATAAGTAGGTGAATAGATGTAACATAAAAGGTAACATTATTTTATAACATTTGATTGAGAAACCATCAGGGCCAACAGAGCTCGATGTTATTCTCATAATTGACTTTTTAACTGAAACACTATTAATACGCGAAAAATTAAATTGTGAATCTAATTGAGATGTTAACTGATTAGAGAAATCTAAATCACCACTATTTATGTCACTGGTTCCAGCACAATTTATATAGTAGTCATTTATTTCATCTATATTAAGATTCAATAAGTGATCACGTTCATGTGTCTTTATCAAACCGAGTTCTCTGAAGTCATTCCATAATGATCGCGAATTCTTTCCAGTCATGAATCTATTTTCAAGGTAATTTTTTTTTTCCAACAGTAATACGTTTTTTAATAAGTTTTCGCACATTAGTGTATTCAGCATATGCAAACCCAGTCCTCTTGTAAATTGTAAATAATTTGCCACGCCTTCGCTGAAGATCTTTAATTTCATTTGTAATCCAAGTTGCAGATTTACGCTTCACCAACTTAGATTTAAGTGGTGCAACATTATCTAGATTATTATTCATCGATGTATGAAGATATTCATTTACAGAATCATAAAAATAATAGTCTTCTAATCTATTCTGAGAATTTAACATTAAAATGAAAATAACTAGGAAGCAATGAGGAATTTTAAAAATCTTTAGTGGAACTAATCTGTAGGAAATAAAATTGTCTTAAAAAAAGATTCTATTACATTTTTTGATAAGTCTGAGAGTTTTGCTGGAAAAGTAAAAGATCTGGAAATTTATTACATATTTGAATTCCAACTCTAATAACTTTTGAATGGATAGATTTATCAAATAATGATAGGAGACCTTTTTTGTAGAGCGTTAAATTCTCTATAAGATTATGCTATAGAATTATTTATATAAGGTGCGATTGCCGAGCTAGAAAAATAAAAAAATAAAATATTTTTTTTCCTATGTTATTTCAATGGGAAATGTAAAATTAGAAATAGGCACCTCTAAATATTAATATGAAGAGCTCCGCTTTTAACAGGCTTCTTTTCTCACCTTCCTGCGAGTTTTCAGCCTGTTTTTTTGTTGAAAAAAAAAAACGCGGTGGAATCACGGTGGATCCAGGGTGGTTACAGGGTGGGTTTGTGCCATTTTATCACCGTGTATACACGGTGGTTACATGGTGTTTCCACGATGGTAACACGGTGTACCAACCCTGATTCCACGATGTATTCACTGAGATTCCACAGTGTATCCACGGTGATTACGCGGTGTACGTGGAATCACGGTGGGTACACCGTGTAATCATCGTGGAATTACGGTGATAAAATGACAAAAAACCCACCGTGTAACCGCCGTGGATCCACCGTGATTCCATCGTGTTTCCGGGGTGTTTCCAGGGTTAATCAAAACCGCGAGGGATTAAATAATAAATTCTGTGTAAAACTGCGCCATTCCACGTGGAGAGATATTGTATATTCAGCATCTACAAGGATATTCTATACATTGTTAATTGCGAAGCGTTTATTGTAAGTAATTGAATATTATTATAATTGGCAATAAAACTTGCAGTTTTCTAATTAATTTCTATCACTCTATGTCTTATTCATATTATGTATTATCCTATTTTACTGGTAAGAATTATTAAATCGTTTGTTAAGAATATTATTAATTAAGTAAGAACTGAAAAGTTTATTCATTATAAGAAATTTATTGATAAGTAATAAGCCGTGAGGTAAAATGGTGAATTTTGCATACGTTGCCGAGTTTGAACAAGTGCGGGTCTTTGCTTTGCAAGAACCCCATCCCACTGCTCTATCCGGAAAAAATAAAATTTGTTATAGGCCAGCCTCAGCCAGGGTTCAACCCGCGGATTCTGGTGGCTGCTGGTTAAAATCACGAAAGTAAAAAGCGTACATACATATACATACATATATATATATATATATATATATATATAGGGCATTCCACGCCAAATCAGATGGGTTTAAGAATTTTATTTTTTTATTTCCGTCATTTTTTGATATTTTTTAGTGCTCATCAAAAACCTTATCCTCAAAAATTTTGAGATTTTATTCATCATTGGTTCAAAAGATATGAAATCTTCAAAAAAACCGCTCTTTTCATGGTTTTTTGCTCATAACTTTTTGAAAAATATTTTAAACGAAAAAACTTATAGTATAAAAAAGTTTCGTTATCCCATGTACTTTTCGAAAAAAAATACAAATAATTTTTTAGAAAAATTTTTCTGCGTTATTTTCGAGTTTTAAAATTTTAAAGTCGTTTTCTGAAAATCATGCATATTTTGATTTTTCTGAAAATTTCTTTCAATAAACTACTATATATTTCACAACTTTTCAGGTGGTTCCGGTCGTGGGACCTCCGTGGCTACTATTTTTTTTTAATATTGAAAATTGAAAAAATTTTTTTTCCGCTATAAATTATTGTCCGTACCGATTTTTTTCGCTGTAAACTTGTTTTTCTTACTTATTAAAAATTGATTTCGATACTTTTTTATTTGTAGCAGGGATTTAAAAGCAGTAAGCAAGAGTTAATGCTATTTATGAGCAGTTATAATAAATGTTTTGATTTATTGAGAAGCAACTATTTCGAAGCAAAAAAACATTAGATTTGCTATGCAATTCAGCTAAGATCATTACACGAGCTTAAAAATATCATATAATTATTCGAAAAAGCGACGAAACTGTATTACAAACGTTTTTAATTATTTCCGCGTTCTTTTACAAATTTTACATTAATGATTGTTTTATGAACTAGAGTACTCCTTAGTGAATATAGTTCCATCGCTTTATAGAATAATTATATGATATTTTAGAGCTCCTGTAATGGACTCGGCTGAATTGTATAGCAAATCTAATGTTTCCTTTGCGTCAAAATAGTTGCTTCAATAAATCAAAACCTTTATTATAACTGCTCATAAATAGCATCAACTTTTGCTTACTGCTTTTACATCCATACTAAGATTAAAAAAATATCGGAATCAATTTTTAATATGTAAGAAAAGCAAGTATACAGTGTCAAAAATCGGTACGGACATTATTTTATAGCGAAAAAAAAAATTTTTTTAATTTTTAATAATCGAAAAAAAATAGTAGCCGTGAAGGTCCCACGACAGGAATCATCTGAAAAGTTGTGGAAAAGATAATAATTTATTAACAGAAATTCTCAGGAAAATCAAAATATGCATGATTTTCAGAAAACGACTTTAAAGATTTAAAATCCAAAAATAACGCAGAAAAATTTTTCTAAAAAATTATTTTTATTTTTTTTTCTTAAGGTACATGGGATCACGAAACTTTTTTATTCTTTGAGTTTTTTTATTTAAAATATTTTTCAAAAAGTTATTAGCAAAAAACCATGAATAGAGCGGTTTTTTTGAAAATTTCATATCTTTTGAACCGATGATAAAAAAAATCTCAAAATTTAGGAGGATGAGTTTTTTGATGAGTACTAAACAATATCCAAAAATGACGGAAATTAAAAATTGAAATTCTTAAAACCGTCCGATTAGGCGTGGAATGCCCCATATATATATATATATATATATATATATATATATATATATATATATATATATATATATATATATATATATATATATATATAAATTTTTTAACGAATGGTATTTTTGAACTCAACTCGACAAGTTATGATAGGTTATGACAAGATTCCTTGAAAAATCGACCATGAGGACAAATACAATACCTAGATTTTTTAAAAAATCTACCTAAAAATGAAATTGAATGGATTAAAATAAGATGAAGATAATCAACGCCACCGGTGCTTCCAATTAATATTAATTCACTGCTTATGACTATGACGGTCCGGTTCGTATGCCCAGCTACCGTTGATCGAATGGTGAATTTAATATCACGTCAATTATTCTCCTGAGACTAGTAGAAAATGATATACCGATTATTCGAGTGCTTACGACGATCAAGGTCCGATCCTTACGCCCAGCTACCCTTAACCGAATGTTCAATTGAGATATCAATCCTCTAGTCACGAACACCGTCAAGTCTCCGGAGTTCAGTAAGGTTTCGAGTTTGATTCCCAAAAAAACTGATGAACTAAAGTCCATGGTCTTTTTATATGGTCTTCACATATGAGAAGTGGTGGTAACTCGTTTTCCATACTAAAAGACTCGGACTCACCCGAAAGTTCTAGGCCCATGCATACGTGTGATCCCTGGGGAATAGACTTTGACTATTAATTAGGCTGATGACCTGGTGCCACTCTGTCACCGAGCATGCTCGTGCAGGAAGCCATAAATTTCGAGATTTCCATTAGCCTTCTCTAATTTCCAAGAATCACATGCAAGTGCACATGAGTTGGGTAGTCTATAGTTTTAAAATGAAAAATCAAAGAAAAGATTACAGCGCTTATGCTTAGATTCTTCGGAGTGGCTATTCGTACGCAAAGCTGACTATAGCGTGAATTGAGCGTAAATATCAATTTTTATTGAAAATGAGTTTACTCGTGGGCTTTAGCGTGAACTTAGAAAATGGCGTGAAATAATTCATACGCATTAATGAGTTACTTCAAGTTTAATTTAATTGTAAACAAATTTATCATAAATATCGCTAAAAAATTAAATATTAAATAGATTATATAAATTATTTCAAGTAATAAAAAAAATGTATTCTAAATCAGATTATAAATTTTATTTAATAACTATAAATCATAAAACTTATAATATGTCCAGCCAACGTTAAATATTACAATACGAATAATATCAAGAAAAACATTTGAAATTAAAAATTGTGATAAAGTTAAGGTTATACCACAACGAAAATAAACATGGAAAGAAGGAATTATTTTAGTTTCATGAGTAGTATCCCCATCGTGAACGTTCGGAAATTGAGTATAATCGGAAGAAGTCGATAAAACACGAACATAGCAACGTTGAATTTGAATTTTTTTCGGCGTGAAAAAGTAATGACACATGATCGAAATATTGATATATATCGATTAAGACATGGAATCATAATGAAACGAAAATTTACGATAATCCCTAATTAATTACGGAGATATGTAATTAATTATTATTTATAACTATCAGAAACTTAACGTTTGTAATCATACAAATCATTTAACATATTTGATAGTCTTAAAATGATAAAGAAAAAAAAAGTTCGAATATATTGAATTAATACATTAAACGATTCTTAGTGTATTAATATTTGTAAGTTTAAATAAAAACGGTGTAACTATATTTTTGCTAATAATAGTTAGCAAAGTACATGCAAGATACTTATATGGAGATGGCATGAATTCTAAATAAGAGTACAGGTGCCCTGACTTTCTTGATAATATCAGTGACATGTGGATTCTACCTGGGATTGATTTGAGAATGCCACGTGAATGTACAGAACTTATATTCCCGCTGCCGGAATATGCCGATCTTAAATTCACGCGGCGTGAATATACCGAACTTAAATACACGCAGCGTAACTTCCTCTACATACATAACAATATAAAGTCTTCAATTAAGACAGATACATATTTACCTGCGTAAACATTTTTTTAATTTACAATACTTAGAGTCAGAGTTGGACTTAGGTTGAAGTTAGGTGCTGTAATCAACATTTTGTAACGAATTTTCATAGATAGTTAATGAGATTAGTGAGAGATTAATTTATACAACTTTATTGATTATAGTTTAGTACGATTTCATTGATGTTTATCACATTCTGCATCAGGATCTTCGCTTTTTTTAATTTTGTATCTGGCACATTTGAAATGATACCATAAGAGGCAGCAAGCGCACTGCAAGCAGTTTGATTCTGCCTCTTTATTAACTATTTTACATGTAAATACCTCCTTCTCTGCCATCACTTTTACTAAAGCCTGTAGCTTTTCAAAAGATCATTTTTCACAATATTCTCCGATCATATTCAAGTCTACTTTTAATTAATTCTATTATATCGTGCTTCGCCACGATCCATTGCAACATATTATTTATTTTTTCTTGGTGATTTTTATTTTTAAATGATGTTGCATTAAATTTGAAAACTGGACCGTGCGTTTTTTTTTTGGACGCCCTCGTGTGTTTGTGCGTTCTGGCATTATAATATCATTTGTTGAAGAAGACGGAAGATTGATAGAATTCAGCGGTTCATTAATTTTTTCCGTCTCTTTGCTTAAATTAACATCTTCTTCATGTATAAAAAAGTTTAAGTCAGAATCGCTGAAATCAAAAACGAGAATATTCTGCTCATCAACCTAGTTGCAAGCCGAAACAAATGATGAGTTAATTTTTAATTTGAAATCTGAGAGTCAACATTCTTAAACCGGAATGTATTTATTTTAAATTTAAAGTTATCCTGATTAAAAAATCGAATTTGAAATGATTGGAAAAATTAAAATTATTTCATATTTTATCATATCATAAAATTGTGATTTGAAATAATTTAAAAGAATTTAAAATTTTCAATTTCCGATTATTTTAAATTGTAAATTATTATTCGAAATAATTTAAAACAATATGAATCTTAAATATTGTAAATCTATCCACATCGTTAAATCATGCTGCTTTTAAGAATAATTTTCAAATGAATCATTCTTAATTATAAAGAATCATGAAGAAGAAGTTTATAATTTAAAAATTTATGTTATTAATTTGAAATGATTCAAAAGTTCGAATCATTTTGAATAATTTCAAATCAGAAAGTAAAATTTCATTATCTTTCAATTCAATATGATTTATATTGATTGATTCTAAAATTTATACTCGTAAGCGAAATAATTTAGACAACTTGATTTCGTAATCACGGTGATTACTGATCACTTACCACGCCATCAACAACCACCTCGTTAAGCTTAGCAATGTTCTGTTCGCCAATATTTTCCTCTGCCAAGTTATCAGCAACATGACCAACCACATCTTTTCCAACAACGCTATTGCCGGCTATTTTATTATCTTGGGTGTTGTCTTCATTATTTTTGTCAAGTACCGCTTGTTCATCAGTTTCATTTTTACTTGTGTCGCTTTTTTTATCAGTTTCTTTTGTTTCCTTTATCTAGAAACTAAATTAGAGATAAATTTATTAATGCAAATACATATATATATATATATATATATATATATTTTTAGCGGTTAAGGGTTAAAATTAATTATATTAAAATAAATTATTCAAACCAACTAATAATGTTAGATAAATCTTTTATTTAACCAACGTAATTAATACAATAAAAGAAAAGTATACAAAAATAAAAAGTACTTGAACGCGTGTACGCAGTTCAGCGATGTATCTTGTAATATGTAGAGGTACCAATGAGGTAGAGACAGAATATGGAAAAACCGATATTTGGCGTAGATTGCCGAAATCTATCGATCGTAATTAGTGTAGCAGCGCTACAGAACTTTCTTGGTTTTTTTTTTTAACTTTCCGCTAAGAAAATCGACGATTTTCAAAAATTTCGGGAAGTTATTGTTTTCACCCCGATTTTCGAAAATCGAGTTTTCATCAGATGTCGACGTTTTGAGGTCCTAAGAAGCTATTCTGACTATTTTCAGAATGACGTCCGAGTGTGTATATATATATATATATATATATATATATATATATATATATATATATATGTGTGTGTGTGTGTCTGTGTGTGTGTGTGTGTGTGTGTGTGTGTGTGTGTGTGTGTGTGTGTGTGTGTGTGTGTGTGTGTGTGTGTGTAGATATAAACTCTTTGTAACTTTTAAACTAATTAATCGATTTGGATGGTTGAGGTAGCAATCGAAAGAGCTTGTTGGCCATCAACTTTTCTGAAAATTTCAGATTATTTGATCGAATAGACTCGAAAATATTTGCGAATTATGAAAAAAAAATTTTTTTTTTTAGTTTTTTATGGATTTCTCAAAAACGACTTATACGATCGACTTCAAAATCTAATCAGCTTTAGTACTCAATAAAATGCGTCGATTGCCACCTCAAACATCAAAATCGGATAATTCGTTCGAGAGTTATCGCGGGAGAAAGAAATGGTAAAAAACGGTTTCTTCTAAATATTTTCAAAACGACTGACGCGATCGATTTCAAATTTTAATCAGCTCTAGAATTCAATAAAACGCGCCGATTTCCACGTCAACTATCAAAATCGATTGATTAGTTCAAAAGATATCGGCGTTGAAAAGTTAAAAAAATAACATTTTATGTTATTTTTTTCGGATAAATCATAATATAACGTACTACAATGTGCCTGATATCATACAAACTCATCTTTTTTATGGTTTCTTTTGATCATATAATATCATCGAACTTGGTTTTTAGTTTAAATCATATTATCAACAAAAAAATCGATAAAACGTAGTTTTTAATATTTTTATCGAATATTTCATATTTTATTGTTTCTTACATGAGTCAAAACTTATTTAAATCTTGATTTTGATCCCTGACATTGATTTCTGCCTCAATACACTTATTTTACTGAACATAATCAGGAACTAAATTTAAAAAACCGCTTCATTGATGATTTTCGATTCTTAAATTTTCAAACTTCAGCATAACAGGTAACTTGTTAGAGCTTGAAAAGATCGTAAAAAAACAATTGCATGTGATAGCATTTTCGAGCTCGATAATATATCTACACTAATGTTTTCGAGCTCTTTGAGGTCGAAAACAGCGGGAAGTTTTGGGGCTGGCCCGCAGGGTCAACCGACGCCCAGATTTTTTTTTTTTTGTTTCAAATATAATACACAATAATAAAAGTAATGGAATATTTACAAATGATATGAATAAATAAATAAGTAAATGAATAAGTATAATACAGTGGTGAATTGTTATTTTGTAAAAAAAAATTAAATCGTGTAAATTTTTAAATGTTAAACCGGACTCGGCGTTTTTGAGTCTCGGTTGCTGTGTTATTGTTTGTTATTGTTATCGCGGTGTCGACCGAATTCGCCTTGTAAACCAGCTTCAACCTATCTACTGAAATGGCGATTTGTCGTCCTCGAAAATCGACAATAAAGTATTTATCGTGTCGAGTTATGACACGATATGGACCTTTGTATGGCGTTGTGGAAGATGGTCCAACCTCGTCATTCCACACTAATACAGGACTGCAAGATCTAAGGTTCCTGATGCAGTAAAAAGAATGCTTGCCGTGACGTGACATTCCGGCTGGTGCCCATGAATTTAAATGACGTTTTAGAATATTTACAATGTTATGAGGCGTAGTGATGATTCAGCCGATGTCGTCTGTATGTCGTCTTTCCAGGCAGCGCGTAAGCCGAGCAAATCGGCAGGTAATGCGTCGTACCATGACTCATGGTGACACAAAAGTGCTGATCTGAGCTGACGATGTAGACGTTCGACGAGACCATTGGCTTGCGGATGATACGGCGTGTTATGCAGGTATTTTATTCCATACATTTTCATTAGCGATTGGAATAACGACAGCTCGAATTGCAGACCTTGGTCCGAAGTTATACGTTTCGGTACTTTGTGGCGTAAAATCTAGTGCAGTGATAGTGCATATGCTACCGTCTCTGCAGTTCCATTGGATAACGGGACAGCCCCAGGAAACCTCGTGAATTAGTCGATGATCGTTAGGCATTGATTGAAGCCTCTTGACGTTTTGAAAGACACTAGTTTGTAACAGGGTAAATTTGAATTTACCGCGTACAAATTAAGTCAAAATAATGTCTAGTATGCGCAAGGTCGATCACATGATCTAACCACCCAGGATGTTCCGGGTAGGTTGCGACTAGTCGTCCGGATGTGGAAATTTCAAATGCTCAAGTGTCAGTTTCCCCCAATTAGAATTAAGTAGGAGCCCGAAGATGGCCAAACTCGAGTGGGGAGCGAGTAATTATAAACTGGAACCGGAACGTGAAACAAAAAGAGTAATCGGAACAACCGGACCGAGCGGATCGAGTTTAGAACCAAGTGCAAGCAACAAGTGATGAGACGCCATAACAGACGCCGGTTTTTGGACGCTGAAATTTATATCAGGTAAATTTATTTAATTGAGAGCTTGTGTTTTATTGTGGAACCAAGTGATAAATTATTCAAATCTTTTTATCAGATACCAGGCAGGTAGCGGGTATCTATTATAAAAATTTTACTGATTGCGTCTGAATAACAGGTGAAGAAAGGAACGAGGTTACTGTGGAAGTTGAGAGATAAAGAGAGAGCTAAGAGAGACCGAACGAGACAGAAGATTTAATTACGAGACCAGGACGAGGACAGGACAAAAACCACTGAGACCAGGGACAATACCGGGACGGATTTGAGAATGGAATTGTTGTAAAGGTATTTATTAAAATTTTCCAGGCAGTAAGCCGGGAAATTTTATTAAAATACATAGTTATACGTCTGGTAGCGTTGCGTCGATTCGTTCGTAATATTAATTACTCGTAAATTAAAAATTAATAAATTAAACCCGGAAGTAAATTATATAAAATAATTAATTGATAAACTCCAGGCAGGTAGCCGGAGCTATTGCGTTAGTAAAATATTTCGAGGCAGGTAGTCGGAAATATTCTAGAAGTTTCCAGGTGGATCGTGGAACTCACGTACCGGAAACTGTCGAATCTAGTCACGAGTTGCTAGTCGTTAAAATGAATTAATTACAAGTAAATTAAATAATGAAACAAATAAAACAATGATAAATAAACTTATTTGTAAATTGTCTCGGTAAAAAGGTGTAAAAAGGTCCGCGGTTGAAGTTACTGATTATAATCAATTCATTCATTCATTTCGCATAATCATTTCGCCCATTCACGGCAATATTTATAAATCGACGGCCAGACATATCGTTTGGAGACGAGTTTAAGCGAATTTTTGATTCCAAGATAAGCTAGCGAGTGCAGTGAATTGAACACTTTCTTTCTCAGTGGCTTTGAAACATATGGATGCACTGTACCTGATGCGGTGTCACAATACAGTGCAGGTCCATTATCGAGTTGAATCGTTTTTAAATTCAAAGCAATTGTTTGACGTAACAACTGCTGAAGTTCATCGTTGGTTTGTTGAGCGTCGGCAAGTTCTTACGACGTTATAGCAGTGGATACTGCTTCGACACGTGACAACGTGTCAGCGACAATATTGTCGGTACCCGACACATGTTGAGTATCGGAGGTAAATTGATCGATAAAATAGAGTCAACGAAATTGCCAAGGCGATGCTCTTTCGGTGCGCTGTTTGTAAGCGTGCTGAAGCGGCTTGTGATCGGTGTAGATCGTAATATGCCGGCCATCGAATATGTGCCGAGAGTATTTTACAGCCTCGTAGATCGCGTTCAACTCGCGGTCGTACGTCAACAATTTTTGAATCAACGGGGACACTTTTTTTACTGAAAAATGCCAGTGGTTGCCAGTTATTATCTACTTTTTGTTGCAAAACGACTCCAATACCGATTTCGGATGCGTAGGTGAATATTGCCCAGTCAGCATCGGTTTCAGGGTGTATCAACAAAGTAGCATCCGCGAGAGCTCGTTTAGCTGACTTAAAAGACTCGTGAAATTCAGATGTTCAGTTGACTGGATGAGAGCCTTTGACTTTTGGTCCTTCCAGGATTTTGTTAAGCGGTGCTAGAATTTTTGCAGCGTTCTTAATGAACTTTCTGTAGAAATTCACTGTGCCGAGAAATCGACGAAGGGCATTTACGGTAGTAGGAGGCTCGAAATTGACGATAGCCTCGACTTTTTCCGGTAACGGCTTAATTCCATCTTTGGTGATGACATGGCCGAAAAAATTTTACTTCCGGTAGACCAAACTGGCATTTCAGTACATTGATTACCAGTCCGTATTCACGGAGATGCTCGAATAATATTTTTAGGTGCTCCATGTGTTGCTTTTCGTCGTTGGATGCGATTAAGATATCGTCAACAAATGGAAAGACGAAGTCAAGGTCACGAGTGACCTCGTCGATGAATCGTTGAAATGTTTGAGCCGCGGTTTAAAGCCCAAACGTCATAAATCGGAACTCGGACAGTCCAAACGGTGTGATGATCACCGTTTTTGTCACGTCCTCCGGTGCAACAGGTATTCGCAAAAATGCCTTTGCAAAATCTTCAAGATAACGCAATGAGTATTTGTCGATTAGGGTTCGATCGTTGAGTGGACGGTAATCACCGCACGGCCTCCATTCTCCGGACTTCTTCTGCACTAGATGAAGTGGTGAAGCCCAGGCGCTGTTGGATGGTCTACAAATACCTTCCTCGGTCATTTTACGGAACTCTGCTTGTGCGATTTTCAGCTTATCTGGAGCCAGGCATCTTGCTTTGCACGAAACTGGCGTTCTAAGTGACGTTCGAATATGATGCACCATTTAATGCTTTTTCGTTTGACGCTGGGTAGCATCAGGTCATGTAATATCGGTAAACTCTCGCAATAATTCTATATACGCAGAATTACCATCGACTGCTTTTATATTTGTTTCTGCCGATGTTGTCTGAGAATTTCCAAGTGTCAGTAAACCACTGAAGCCATCATGAAGGCATTTTCGTTTTAGGTCGACTAGTAAATCATAATGACTTAAAAAGTCTGCACCTATAATCGGTTTAGTGACGTCAGCAATGATAAAATTAATGAAAATTCACGGTGAAGTCCAAGGTTCAATGTAAGCGATTTTAAACCACAGGTTTGAATTATCGAGCCATTTGCGGCATACAATTGGTAACCTATTGGTGTACTGATTGGTTTCAGCCAGCTACGTGGAGAGACGGATAAATTGGAGCCAAAATCAACATGATATTTCGTTTCTGTAGTTCAGTCTCAGATAAACAGGCGGCGAGAAATTGATTGAGAATCATTAGCCGCCTCTACTGATCCTCGTTTGAGTTTCCCTGCCATTTACAGCCGGGAGCGCATGATTGGATATTTTTACCATGCTTGAAGTGTGATACCAGCAATAGTCAAATTTTTTAACTTTCTGAGGACGATGGTGTCGGTGTGCTCTGGATCGTGTGTTCAGAATTTGCTCCTGAGCTAGTATTTCGCTAATATCGGCAGTCAATAGTGCCAGTTGCTTACGCAAAGCAGCGATTTCCTCTGCGGCGGATGCGTACATTTTGAAATATAGAATATACAAATAATATTTAAAATAATAATAATAATAATAATAATAATATCACCTGCACTTAAAATTATTTTATTTTCTTGTCACTCTTAGTTTCAGAGTCTGACATCACCCGTCAACAGTGTCTTTAATTCGGTACTGTTCTACCGAAAGATTATCGATGACGCACGGCTCAGGAATGTGCAACCGGTGTATCGGCCTAATCCTCGATGGTATTTTCGGTAACGGAAAGAAAATTATACGCGACACGGCACGAAAAATTAATTAAAATTTTTTATCACAGCTCACGAAAACTTTTATTACTATTCGATTCGCACTAAAAGTCCCTCGAATCAACACGATGCGGCATAACGTCTATAAGATGTCCAGCAATATACCAGCGGTGATAAAAGAATAAAAAAACTGCACAAAGATAACAAAAATCACTGCACTAATTGTTCAAAAATAAATTCACACAAAAATATCTGTGAATACAAAATCACGGTCTCACCGGTTAATCGGAAACGCGACAAAATTTTCGCGGTAAAACGACACGAGAACTCGCGAGATTTTATAATCTGTGTAACGCACGTGATCGACGCTTTCTTTAAAAAGAGATCACGTTAGGATCACCAATTTAGTGGTTAAGGGTAAAAATTAATTATATTAAAATTAATTATTCAAACCAACTAATAATGTTAAATAAATGTTTTATTTAACCAACGTGATTAACACAGTAAAAGAAAAGTATACAAAAATGAAAAGTGCTCGAACGCGGCCTATTAGGCTGCGTGTACGCAGTTCAGCGATGTATCTTGTAATATGTAGAGGTACCAATGAGGTAAAGGCGGAATATGGAAAAATCGATGTTTGGCGTAGATTGCCGAAATCTATCGATCGTAATTAGTGTAGCAACGCTGCCTATATATACATATATATATATATATATATATATATATATATATATATATGTTTTCTTTTTGAGCTGGGATTTATTATCAACCTCGTACTCATCAGATTGATTGCCATCTTGGCGCACGAGTCCACGTTTCTTCTCTAAATATGAAAGAGATATTTAAGTTTTGAAATATTTGAATCCAAAATTTTTTTTTTTTTTTTTTTCACCTTCACATTCACAGGGTGGTTATGCACATCGTTAAATTCTACAGCTTACAAACTTTGCCCGTCGTCTGATGCTCTTAAGAAGAGCCTAACTGGACAATCAGTTTTCTCACTTCTGAAAATATAAAAATTCTATAATTACAATTATCTACGTGTAGATCATACTTGTGTTCTTTAAAAAAAATTATATAGTAATTTATTCATTTACTTTCGTTGTCTTGCATTTTTCTTTGCTTAGAATTGAGATGTTCCCGCTCGGGGACATACATAATATTTTTTATAAAATATTAATTCTGGCAAAATTTTTTTTTTCAAATTTGCACTGTCTACCTTTTTTAAATCCTTTACACTAAATTTATGCCCTGAACTTTCACAAAAAGCATTAAAGTTTAGTGTAAATTCTTGGTAGGTTAAAAAAGTTTCTCCCACACGAAGTGTCTTATCCATATTATATTATGTTATTATCTTTCATAATTTACTAACCAAATTGATTGGTTTTATTTATTTTTTTAAATTTTTTATTAATGAAGTTGAACAGAAGTTTTATTTAAACCAAATTGAGGATTTTTTTTTTTTTTTTTTTTATAAAAAAAGCGAATAAATAATTAATATTGAGAGTAGCTTTCGGAACTTGTTCGTACTTGCTCGATCACGGTTATATGGAGAATTCCTTTGTTCTTTAAGACATGGATACATTCGATGCGTTAATATTTGTTAATTCTGTCATCATGAGGGCGTGAAAAGTAGTAATGAATTTTACCAACTTGTAGAATAATTTTAAGTTAAGAAATTTCTTTACTATAGCAAAAATTAATCAAATACAGTTTGGTTCATGGCATAAAACAAGGGAATATGAATTCAGTTCCATCTGGTGAACTTTAGTATAACTTCTTGGGTATTCTAAAAATTATCACAGCTCAGTTTTCGATCTATCACGTTTACTAATCGGAGTAACGCCTGGATGGATTATCCCAATTCCTCACTGAAGATTTAACTAACTAACGTTTACTAATCATAAGTTGGGATATTTACTGCGTTGTTATTTGATCAATTTCATATAAACAGTCATCAACTAAACTTTTTAGCATGGATTTCAATTTAGATAAAAGGGAATTTAATAGTTATAATGACTTAAAATCTTTTATAGAGCAATATGAACGTCATATGAAACATTGTTTTTGAATTGCTCGAAGCAAGCTAGTAAAAACTTATGAACAATGTCGACAAACGGTGCTAGCATAAAAAAAGTGGCTCCAAACAACCAATGCAAGTAATTAGTGACAATGATATGGAAAGACTTGTATATTATAATCTAACATATATATGTAAAATGAGCGGTGAATGCAAAACCACATCTACTGGATTAAGAAGTTCTAGGTATTGCTAAAGTATTTGCTTGATTACTTACACTCTAATAATTTTGTAAGATAATAGATTTGATTATCTATATATGTATATATATAAATTCAGATTTTCATGAAATTAAAAAAATTTTACAAGTTACAAACTTTATACAAAAATTTTAGATATTTTTATTTGCGGTACATTAATATTTTATAAGAAGCTTGAATTGAGTTTGTATATTTATTTATTATTATAGCACTTATAAGAAAAATTGTTCTGCTTTTATTCCGATCACAGAATTCAACGAGAATCACAATCATGAAGGGATATTGTAATCCCTACCAGTCTACTGAAATATATTGAATAAACGTTAAGTGCCATTTTTTATTGTTTGAACTGGTACTCGAGAATACTGGTACTATAAAAAATACTCTGGAAGTAAATATTACCTTAATATTACTACAATATAATGTTGATTTTTGTTGTATTTACGTGGAAAATATACTCATCTACTATTTGCTTAGCAATTGTTCAAATTTAAATTGTAATTTTTGTTTTTTTATATTTGATACATTTCAATTATATTGTTAATGTCCAAATTTTTATTTGTTAAATAGCTTTTGCATATTTCGAACAACTAATTGCATGTATTTTAACTTTGAACAGGTATTCTTTGAAACATCAAAAAGCCGTAATTACGATTGAACTGACAAACAGCTATTTGACTAACGAAAATTTCACGTCATGATTATAGTTATTATACTGTATAAATAATTAAAAAAATAAAAGCATTCATTTAATAGTTAAAGATGCTCTTTACTAACTAAATTACTCTACTTTTTAGGAATATTTCGAGTACTATCCCAAAATTAGAAATTTAAACCCTGAGAAAAAATAATTGTTGAGGATTCAAAAGAAATGAAATGCCCTAGATCCCTGATTCAAAAGAAAATCGAAGTAGAATTTCAAAAAAAAATACCGTGAAAGGATCTTCATAACATCGCCCAATCCTCAAGAACGGCTGATGATGATTCTTTATCAGCGGCAGAATCATTATTGCGGGACAAATACGGAAACATTATATTTACATAAAAAACAAAATAAATTATTCAGATTCTATTTTATTGATTATCATATTTACTATTGAGTAATCAAAAAAAGATAAAAAAAACGCATTAAAAAAAATTTCTATTGCGCCTTGTAGCATATACTGATAAATAAGCTGACTTGATTCAAGAGAAAAAATTTTGAACAAAGAATTCGATTTTTAAGAAAATGAATTTCTGGGATCACGAGAAAGAATTATTGAACCAAGAAATTATTCTTGGGTCAAGTAAATTTCTCTTGGTTCAAGAGTTTTTTCTCTTGATTCAAGAAAATGATTTTCTTTAAAATGGAATTCTTGGTTCAAAATTTTCGCTCTTGAATAAGTCAACTTTTTTATCAGTGTATATAATCACGATTTCAAAAAAATTTCATCTTCTTTATCATGGGAGATATTGCCATAATAACTCTAAAGATTTTTCAGAAATAACTGAAATTATAATAGCTGAAGCAGTAGTTCGTAATGAGTACTGATTAGAATTGAATTTGTCAACTCCTGGTCAGATCAGTCCTCACTTTTTGCAATTAACGTTTTCTTCACTATGAGGATGTAATAATTTTAAAAAAAGTTTTGTTTCTGTCATTTCTATCGCTACTACCACATTACGCATTATTAGAAATATCTTCTCTCTCTCAGTTGTTAGGTGAAACATCAATATTAGATATACCGATCACATCACCATGTATATTTCTATTAATATTTTTATCAGAAATGCCATAAAAATAATCCTCTTTCTACCTGGTTCCAGTAGTTATTGAATAACGTGCATCCCGAGATACTTCCTTTATTTGATTCGGCTTCTTTTCTTTTCACTAATATAGTCTCACGATCGGAGAGAGTGAAGGCGACGGGCGAAGGGTTAATATTAATCAATTATTTAGTAAAACTACCCACAATATTTGTTCTATTACTGAACCAAGGAGCCTAATAGGACCGTTACGTGGCTAGTGTGAGAATGTTTAATATTTGGCAAGTTTTGAATACTAAATAAGTCTATTTCGTACCCAGCGGAAATATGATAGACAATCCCGATTGTTGACCTGTGTGGCTTTAGGGTAGGTCAGGGATTTTAAAGCGAGAGGAAAGCAGGTAGGTGAATATGGGCCCTCGAGAAGTCCCTGTTCTTTTACGTCTGTCTCTTTCTGTATCCGCTGACTTAGGAATGTTAGAGTAAGAGGTATAAATAAGAGAAAGATGATTTTAAAAAAAAGAAAAGAATCTGTATATTCTTATTAAAATTATAGTGTTGTTTTACATGTGTGTACAAAAATTAAACAAATATAATTAACTTACCACTCAGCTTGAAGCTTGAGGTAGTTTACAATCTCGCTGATCACACTCTCTCACAATTCACCACTTTGAATTTATGATCGCGGAATTATTTTTGTTTAATTCGCTGGGACCCTGCACGTGGCTTAGGGATTTTATTCAGCGGAATTTGATGCACTTTTTGGACTCGGAGCTACTGGGGTGCCAAGCGGATACACTCCCCTATCTGTCGAGTACGAATATGAAGATTTGATTTTATTTAGGATTTCGATCTAGGAGTCTGGATTCCTAGGCTATAGACCGTCACGAGACCGATGATCCTGGTGAGTCGAATCGGCCGCGATTTTTGCAAGGTTAAAATCTAGGTATTTGGCCAAGGAGCCCGATTGCCTAGGCGGTGGACCATCACATGGATAACGATTAAGATGTTATCTCTGATTCGCGGTACAAGTCGGACTTGGGCCGATAGAACTCATCGGAAATTATTGAACTTGTAGAACTTCAGAGCAAGAACTGGCAGAGATTACTTAGAGAGAGACTCGAGATCCGACAGAGGTTAGTTCTGATTAGCGATTGACTGCCTTCGTTAGGTTTTTGGCAGTTTATATACTCTAGTTTTGATGGAAAAGTCATGTGTTTTCTGATGCAATCGTTGGGTCCAGCTCATCATTTTCGACAAAAGCAAATGACTAAGTACGCGGTTCCGGGTATTCGCTATGAGTGTGACTGCAGCGCCAGACAAAATATGAACTACGGGAGGCTGTCAGAGTATGTTTTTATACGTATGTCAATAGCAAGAAACATAAAAATAAATAAATATTATAAATAATAGTAAAAAAAAAAAGTTGTAAAAAATATGTAACAATTTTATAGTAATTGCAGTTTTAATTTTTAGCTAAACGAATCAACAATAAGTAAGTATAGTGATAAAAAATAAAAAAGAATGCAATAAGCATTTAGGTTAAGTTGTTTGAAATTCATGTCAAAGTCAAAATATGATATTGAGGAAAAAATCAAAATGAAAAATAAATAATTAAATGATAACAAAATAAATACTTTCACGTGTGCTTGCTTATAATTTCAGTAATCATAGCTTCCCGTAACTCCGAAAGTAACCACTGCAAACGCTTCAGTCAATTTGATTTCCCCTACGATGGCTTCACTCAGAGCGAATAGCTTTCTAAAAATTAGAAAAGTCCATACATAAAGATCGGATGATATCGTTTTTGTAAACAACAACGGATGTGTAAATGCTCTAATACAAAAACAAATGATCGGGTACATAAGTCCGAGTTTAGTCATATCATTAGAATATACGCGGCGATTTCGAAATATGGAAATTGGATGGTCGTAAAATTTTTATGACCGTTGAGTTAATTAGAGGTCCGGTGGACACGTGCAGGTGTCCCACTGAGTCGCAGCTATACATATTTTTGGGTACTACGCCCGTACACACACATACACATTCTCTTGTAAATGTACTGTAAATAGATGTGCGCAGGTAATGTGAATGGAAGATGAGTATACTCTGTCCTTTTGATGGAGAGAGATTGAGACAGGTATATTGTCTTATCTGTCGATCTTGTCTATTCTTACTCATCGTGCATGTACTTACATAGGTACCTGCAAAAGGTGAGAGGATCTTAATACGAAGATTTTGGGTGCGGCAAGAATACCTTTTCATAAAAAGAAAAAGAAATAATGTTATGTCAGAAGTTAAATCGCAATTCGTACGTATCAATCGTTACAATAGCATTAAAATGTTAAAGCTTATTGTGACTTGATAAAATTTCTATTTTAGAATTAATATTCTCATTAAAAAAAAAATCTAATTGACTATGTCATCACAAGTCATCAGATTAAAAAAACTATTTGAATCATCTGTTGAACAAAGATTTTATCTGTAGTTTGTTACCAACTTTTTCAAATGCATATGTTTTCGTAAATTTGGCAGTTAGCTTGTTAATATTACATATTTCTGTTAATTGTTCTTTGCTCTACGTTTAAACCTTAAATTAAAACTTAATTCCCCTGGAATTATTCTATCACACACACACACACACACACACACACACACACACACACACACACACACACACACATACACACGCACGCGCACGCATTTTTATTTATTCAGTTGTCCACTAGACTTAACTCTCACACACACATACACACACGTTTTACAATATACTCAATTTCCCTTTTACACACTTTTTACTTTATCTCCACCAACTACAATTATTTATGATTAATTTTCCACTAATAAATTATACTTTAATTCTAAACGTGAAGTTATCAACACGTTTTAATTTCACGTTAATTTTCTTTTGGATTTATTGTACTGCGAAAACTTACGTGAAGCCGATGATTGTACTTTGGACTCCGATTTGGACTTTGGACTCAAGTTCTGTTCTTCGCAGTTGACTCACGCACTTCTTATCCAAATTTAATTTCCATAAGTTTTACTTGACCATTTATTTAAATGAAATAATTTTATAATTTATACTTAATTACTAAGTTCTTATTATACTAAATTAAATTAATAATTAATTCGGGATTTTCTTCCGAGAACTAAATTTAACAGAAATTAAATTTAACAATTAATTTAATAAGTAATTCTGGCTTTCCTGTCGAGAATTCATTTGACCAAACACGTGGTTAATTATTACTTTATTTCTTAACAATGAATTTTGGCCTTTCCACCGAGAATTTACTCTATTGAAGACACTAAGTTGTTAACACTTCTGATAACTTTATACTCGATGTTAATTACTTTATTAATTCTGGCTTTCCTGCAGAGAATTAATTTACTCACAGCACTACTACGTTAACACTAAACTTCACTTTTCACTGGATGTTACCCTTGGCGTCTATCTGTGATTCCTGGTCTTCACTGAGCTTCCGGCCTCATGGATCAGGCTCACGGGAAATGGATGTCCGTTCAGCTTGTCGGCTCAACCAACTCTCTTCGATTTTGCTACTGTCCTGTGATTATATATTTTTAGCTCGGCCATTTTCAGAAACTTCCAGAAAATGGCCTCCCCACTTAATTAATTTTGGGACAGAACTCCGAGCTTCTTCAATTAGCGCACCCGGCGACGTCGAAAAACTCTAACGGGTACTTATTTGGGGTTACGGCTCGGGTAACTGACCAGCCGCGGAAAATCATGATTTTCCTTGATGATAAATAAAATTTTACCGTTACAGCACATAAGTTATAATTTCATGCTAAATTTTTAAGTCAGTTTTTCTACGATATCTTGAATAATCATAAGGGTCAAAAATTCAAACACATACATTTGGCTGGACCCCTTTCGATTTTGCTGAAAATTTTTCTTCCTTTTTTACCCCATCAAAATCATTTTTCAGGAAATTTGCCAATTTTTTCATCCAACCAAAAAAAAGTTATTAGTTCTTCAAAAATAAGGCTTTTACTTTTTCAAATAACTATAATTTCTTTAAAAATTGACTAATTAGGACGTTTTTTTTTTCTTCAAATTTACTTTCTAGAAAATAATACAAAAAAATTTTAATATGATAAAGTCTATGAAATTTTCGGCTTTTTTGAGAAAAACCATTATTTTCCTAAAGTTCACCATTTTTTATTTTTGTTTTTATTTTCTCAAAAAAAAATTTCAATTTGTTCCGCCATATTTTCCGCTAATCCCAGAGTGGGCAGACTTTTGCTTCTATTCTTTTTTTTATCAATTAAAAAAAAAAATTTTTTTGTTCAGATGGGCTTATTATACAAAATATCACTCTGGAAATTTTTGAGGATTTATAGACGACTTCAGAATTTGAAGAATTGAGACGATAAAATTAATTGGAAATAGTAATCCTCGAAAAAATTTAGATTTTTTTCAAAGAATTGAAAAAAAATCTGGGCGTCGGTTGACCCTACGGGCCAGCCCTAAAACTTCCCGCTGTTTTCGACCTCGAAGAGCTCGAAAACATTAGTGTAGATATATTTTCGAGCTCTTCGAGCTCGAAAATGCTATCACATGCAATTATTTTTTTACGATCTTTTCAAGCTCTAACAAGTTACCTGTCATGCTGAAGTTTGAAAATTTAAGAATCGAAAATCATCAATGAAGCGGTTTTTAAAATTTAGTTCCTGATTATGTTCAGTAAAATAAGTGTATTGAGGCAGAAATCAATGTCAGGGATCAAAATCAAGATTTAAATAAGTTTTGACTCATGTAAGAAACAATAAAATATGAAATATCCGATAAAAATATTAAAAACTACGTTTTATCGATTTTTTTGTTGATAATATGATTTAAACTAAAAACCAAGTTCGATGACATTATATGATCAAAAGAAACCATAAAAAAGATGAGTTTGTATGATATCAGGCACATTTTAGTACGTTATATTATGATTTATCCGAAAAAAATAACATAAAATGTTATTTTTTTAACTTTTCAACGCCGATACCTTTGAACTAATCAATCGATTTTGATAGTTGACGTGGAAATCGGCGCGTTTTATTGAATTCTAGAGCTGATTAAAATTTGAAATCGATCGCGTCAGTCGTTTTGAAAATATTTAGAAGAAACCGTTTTTTACCATTTCTTTCTCCCGCGATTTTTTTTCGTAATTCGCAAATATTTTCGAGTCTATTCGATCAAATAATCTGAAATTTTCAGAAAAGTTGATGGCCAACAATCTCTTTCGATTGCTACCTCAACCATCCAAATCGATTCATTAGTTCAAAAGTTACGAAGAGTTTACACACACACACACACACACACACACACACACACACACACACACACACACACACACACACACACACACACACACACACATACACACACTCGGACATCATTCTGAAAATAGTCAGAATAGCTTCCTAGGACCTCAAAATGTCGACATCTGATGAAAACTCGATTTTCGAAAATCGGGGTGAAAACAATAACTGCCCGAAATTTTTGAAAATCGTCGATTTTTTTAGCGGGAAGTTAAAAATAGAAGATACTTACAAGTAATTTTACTGTAATTTTTTCCAATTGAGTTTGCCAAAAGTTCAAAATATATATGAAATTTGTTACCAGAGACCTCAATTGATCTGCTTTTTTCAAAATTTGTAACAGGGTAATTTTCAACCTTGCCAAGTTTGGCCCCTTTATTAATTGTTGTTAATAAGGGCGCCACTGGAAGATAAGACTCGGCCTTCCAGAACCGGAGATGTTATATTAAATTAATTTCAGGGTCGCTGAATATTATGAGAGTAAGAAAGGATGAGGAATTAAAATTATTGCACAATATTTTGTTAATATAATTTACAAATTTTCTTTATCTCAAAACAATTTTACCCACCGGGTTTTATTTCACTTATATTTACTTTATTACAATACTTAGTCCCTTGGACTTTATAAATTAAATTATAAAATTGGCCCCTGGCCTGATCCCCTGGATCTAATTAACTTTAGTCCCCTGGACTTTATATAAAATTGGCCCCTGGCCTGATCCCCTGGATCTAATTAAATCTTGTCCCCTGGACTTTATTTTATATTACACACACACACACACGTTTTATTTAATCAAATCTCGTTTCTGTCCACTGGACTTAATTCTCACACACACAGAATTTAATTTATTTCTTTTCTCACTAACATTTTAGGTTACTTAATTTAATTACTTTTTAATTTTCTCTTATATATAATCATTTAATTAATTTTTAATAATTTCCCGTAAATTTTCTAACTCGAGTAACTGACGCTACCTCTCTCTATTTCGCGTCTTTTCTTTGCGTTGAACTTTAGATTTTTCATTACAAAATTTTACTGATTTTACTGACATCAATTTATTCTCTTCAACTTTTGTTTATTTAAATTCTCAATATTTTCTCACTACTTTTCACAGCACTTGATTATTGAATTTTCTTAGTTTCACTAATTCTTATTTATATATTTTCTTATTAATTATTATTAATTAAACTATAATAAATTTTGGCTTATAACCAATTTAATTTCTGGCTCCACGCCGAGAAATTTTTCCAATCTTAATTATTAGTAATTATAAATTAATTATAAAATTATTAATTTTGGGCTGTTATTAGTTAATTGTAATCAATTAATTTATCCCGTCGTTTTTAATTATTAAATAATAATAAATATTTTAAATAATAAGAATAATTCAAAATTCTGGCCTCTCTGCCGAGAATTTTGTCCGACGGACCGCGTAATCAGTTAGTACAAGAATTCTGGCTTCTGCCGAGAATTCTATATTACTTAGAACGACTCAGAAATGGCGACTGCCCACGATTAATTATTAAATTTTCTATCAAATAATTATAAATAAATTATGGCCGCTGCCGATAATTTATTTACCTTAATATGCTTGTTGTACTCAATTGTCTCGTGGTGTTCCTTCTTTCTCTCCTTCAGTCCTTCTGCCGATTTCTGAATTATTTCCAGCTCCTTTTCTTTCTCCAAAAATCTCCAAATTCTCCAATTTCTCCAATTTAAATTTTTGATTAAATCTGTGAAAAATTCAATACAAATCAGCAATGTGTAATTTAGTGTATCGGCTTCCGGCCGGATACACGGTTAATAAATCTTCTCAAAGTTTTAAAGCTACTGGAAGGTTCCACGTTTAACCTCTCCAGGGCTTAGATAATTACCTTTTTTTTGATGCGCAGATACTCGTCCGTCTCGCTCGCCGGTCCGTCCGACGGTGTCTATTTTCACCTCGTGCACTCACTAATATCTAAGTCCGAGACCCCTCGACTATTTTCGTAAGTTTTCCCACTCTTATTAGTTCTAAGTAGGGAGGGAGGCTGAGTCTCCAAAATTAGCGTTTCCCGGGGACCAGTCGATAAACTAAATTTCGGGGTCCATCGGTTTTCGATAACTAACCAACCGCGGGAAATTCCAGAGCAATTTAAATTTAAATTTTTTTGAATGAGTTTAATTTTACCCCGTTACAAATTTATAAGCATAATCGTGATGTATTCTTTCTTTTCGCTTAAAAATTCCTAACTGATCAACAAATACTTAAACTTCAACCAAGCGCTTTCCTTTTTCAAAAAGATCGTTCAAAAACGATAAATTAAAAATAATTTAACTTTGTTTTGTAATTGAAAAATTTTGAGATGTTCAATCTACATCTTCACCTGATGTGGGGCTGAATATTGCAGACATCCACCTTCCTCCTGCTCTTGGATACGTGCGCGTGGATAACAATCGTGTAATTTCAGTTTTTGAAATTAAAAATTAAATTATATGTTATCATCGCTGTTATTTTACAATAAAATTTTTCAGATTCACTTAGCTGTGGCTACCTCAACAAACCTATGATGGCACAGTTTTTAATGCTTCAACTTATTCAATCTTTGTTAAAAATACTGCTATAGCAGTGTATGGTGCTCAATATTCAAAATAATGCAGTGTTAAGGGCGAAAGCTGCAATAAAATAAAAAGTACAGCAAGGCCAGCCATTGACTTAACGAAAGCCCTGGCTATAAGAGGTAATGTTAGGGATAAGATTTATAATATTGCATTTAGGAACTAATTTTTATAAGAATTTAAAAATTTATTATTTTTTCTAAGAATTACTGCATCCGTTACAATATAATATATTAACGTTATAATATAATATATGTTGACAGCTGTACAAACATGAGGAACATAATGAAATAAATAAATTCTTAATGATTTTTCTTAAACAATAACTAAAAAATTCTCCTTACGTTTTCGAATATAAATTTTAATTAAGTTAAATGATTAAAAATTAAAAAAACAATTGTCGATTCCACGTTTATTTATGTCATAACACGACTTATTAAATGAAACATTTTCTTATAATTTTGCGTAAGGATTCTCATCGAAAATTTTGATACGATATTTTTTTTTTTATGTTCGCAAGATCCTTAGAAAAGTCTCTATAGTTTTATAATGAAAATTCATGCATAAAATTGATAAACACCATGATTTCAAATATTTCTGAACACTATTTAAAAACTGACCAACAATTACGAGGGGAACAGGTAGAGATCGAAGTTGATTTGTATGAAGAGCATATCCGAGGAAAGATTTCCGACTTGTGACGAGCACCAAAAATAAAAGGTATAGAAAAAATGTAGTTGCTCTTATTTATTTAAACTCGTAAAAATTAAATTTTTTGTATCATATTCAATAGGTTAAAAAGTGTGTACACGTAGTTTAATTTTGTCTTTTATAGAAAAGGATAATAATACTTTAAGGGCATCTAAGGTATCCAATGTTATAACAGCGACTGCAGCATTCAATAATGCTACTCTAGTGGCATCTTCAGCATCCGATGATACTATTCCAGAAACACCTGAGGTATCCAGTAGCAGCAGCTCCGAAGATGAGGGAGACGAAGAGGAAGAAAGTAATTCAGAAACACCAAAGTAACTTAATTAATATTAAGGCCAAGTAAAGGAAAGTTTTGGGTCTACTTAATACATATTCCAATGATCATAAAGTTAAAAATTAAAATTAAAATACATCTAATTGGTTTCTATATATTATAACTTTTAATACGTACCATTTTTTATGCAGAATAACGCTGTCCAAGCACAACTTACTAACCCTGTTTAAAAACATTGATTGAAAAGAATTAAAAATGATAAAATTCGAATTCTTTTCAATAATTTCAATTTTTTTATTTATAGATATACAGTTTGCATAGAGTGACCGCTTTTCAATTCTTTTGAATCGGTATTTTCAACCAGGGAATGTTCTATTATAAAATTTTGCTAAAATCCTTATTTAAATTAAAATATTTCATTTCTATTTTTATAATTTTGTAGTGTTCAATACTTGTTTACGAATAAAAACATATAAAATTATATTTTTATTTTGTTGCTGGATGCTCCAATAAAAACCTACTGCTATCACTGTGTTTTACCGGCGGATATCCAGAAAAATAGCATTAATTATAGAATACTTTGTATGAATATTCCAGGCGAATCCTTGTGGATTTACATTACTGCTTATAAGTTTCAGCAAATAACCATGGATAAAATAAAATTTATTTAAACAGGGCATTATCCAATAGAAACCTGCTACCCAGTGAACACACCAACATAACAGTGATATCACATCTAGAAAACATGTAACGTAACAAAGTCAACGTAAATTTTACATTCTGATTATATAAACTGTAATGTAAATGGTACGTCAAATTTGTGACATAAATGTGACATTAAGATTACATGCATGTTACTGACCGAGTGGTATCACATTGGTGACCTTAATGTGACGTTATATTTATATCGCATACTAACATTAGCTTTACATTCTAGATATTACCCCAAAATTACGTAACAAAATCGACTTATAAGTGACATAATCTTGGTAATTCTATTTTATCGTCATATTTACATCACAATGTAATGTTTCGGATATGTTCATACTGTTACATCATTCTTACATAAAAAATAGTTATATTTACTTTACATCGAAAAATTTCATCACATTTATGTAAAAATTTTAATTTAAAATGATGTACGTATTTCGACGGCATTGCGATAAAACGGGTTATGCATAAAAAGTATGTCTTTGTAATAATTAATATTTTAGCATTTTATATATGTAAAAAATAATATTTAACATTGAAACGCGCTGAGGTTTATGTCGAATCGATGGAGTAAACGTTTCCATTAATTTATATAAATTTACATCTGTATTTTCATTTGCTTATAAATATATTTATTTTATCATTGGACATTTTCTTTGGTTTTTTTTTATTTTTATTGATTAAATTAAATACAAATAAATAACGATAAAAATAATTTTGAAATAATTATTTACAAGCAGGCGGAAAAAATTAATAGTGTCTGACGTGAGTGCATGTAGTCGCTGCACAATAAATATTTGATAGTTCAGGAATCCACCTCTAAAATATTCGTGGGCGCGCAAATTGTTTCTCCAAGAATACATGCGATCCACCTTTTATCCCCCAATCGAATGCACATTCGAAGTAACCAGTTCAACGGATACATTTTTGTCGTATCGGCCCATGTGGGACGATACTTGGATAAAAACAAAATATTTCAGTATTAAAAAAAATAAACAAAAATAAGAACTTGGAGATTTTCAAATATTTATTAGAATAGAAATATACTTTCATATAAAAAATGTATGTATGTTTTTCAGCCAATAAATCGAATATTAATATCTCTTATAGTTATTATTTATGATTTTAATTTTTTTTAATAATGCAATTATAATTTCTAGCGCATAAAAGTGCTTTGTACAATTTAATAGAAAATGATGTCACTTAGAAGTCACTGTTCTATAACCTCAACGTAAAATTTGTATTTCTTCATGACTTCTATGTTATATAAATATGATATTCAAATAACATCACCGCTAAATCACCAATGTAACATGTACGTCACATTAATATCACATTTACGTTTACTATTTTACGTAACTAGGTTACGTAAATGAATGTGAAATTGTGATATACATGTTATGAAGATGTGATGTACTTGTGACTTACGATTTTACGTAACCGAAAGTTTTCATTCTATAAATGTGACATCCCTGTTACGTTGATGTGTTCACTGGGTAATAACGCCAAATTTCCAATATGGAAGTCCTCATAAAAGCACTCGACATAAAACCTAAATTAATCTTGAATATTCCGTACGATTCCTTATTATTTTTGCATATGCTTCGTAGTTATTTACAGATTAAGACAAATTAAACTATTTCCTTTTGGTGCTAAATATTTAAATAAAAACCTACTGCTGTCATTGTGTTTAACCTGTGGATCCTGTTAAATATCGCTAATTACGGAATTATAATAAATCAGGATATTCCAGGCGGTTCCTTATGGTTTTATTTTGCAGCTTATAAGCTTAAGCAAATAAATGCGGATAGAATAAAAGTCATTTAAACACTGTATAATCCAATAAAAACCTGCCTAACACGTCGAATTTTAAATATGGAAGTTCTCATAGAAACATTTAACGTAAAGCTTCAATTGATTTTGAATATTCTGTTTAATTCCTTAGAATTTTGGTGTGCATTTTATAGTTTTTACTGATAAAGACCAATAAAATAATTTTTTTTTGGCGCTGAATATTCCAATAAAAACTTACTACTACTATTGTGTCTACTTGTGGATATCCAGATCAACACTCTAAGGAAAGAATGCTAATTAAATCTAGATACTCAATCTAATTCCTTACGATATCGAATCATGTTTATCTATTATTAAATCTGCCAATCGAAAACTATAGCTTCCATTACTTTGCGTATGTGGTTATTCTAATGGAAGCTAGCAGCGAAAATACAACTTGGTAAATCCAGATAAAAACTCTTTACACGTATAAATACCAATAAACTATCGGAATTTTTCGCTTGAAAACTTGTCAAGGTATGTATATGGATTGGCAGCGACAAACACACATTAGGTTCCCATACACTTTTATTTTATTGTAATCTATGAGATATTTTCAACAGGGGCTGTCTCTGCTGCGTGCAGTGATTCTCCCTGAAAATGAAACAGGTCAGCGTATTTTTCTACAAGAGAAACTATTGCTTTACGCTCTTCCTCATTCGAATGTTCTAAACGCAAGAGATTCAACACCTGGTCAACACGATTTTCCCGGGCCCTGATACTGTTATCGTATTTATCCGTGTCGTCTTGGGTCACAGTACTATCCACGTCTTCAATTGTCCCAAAGGGGTACAGAGGAATTACTGGCATTTTTTCTTTAACATCCTTACTAAGAGCATTAATCGCATACAAATAAGTGATACCATTATTATTTCTAACTAAAGCTTCGCCTGCGTAAATACCGTCTGCAAGTTCTATTCGACGTACATAACCCTTTTCAAGTTTACTGTTGACTTGAACAAACATTGCTGTTTTCAGTCGAGTTTTTAAAACGAAATATTCTCCCTCCGGTAAATAACAATACTAAATTATTTAAATGGTTAAAAATTATAGTATTTTCTAGTATATCAATTACTCCACCATGTTCGCGTAAGAATTCGATACCGAGTGTTCCACTATAATCTAAAGAACATTCATCTGGGATGGTATGAAAGTATGTAGTTTCATTAAATATTTGTTTTTAATCCTACCGAAAGTAAACTGAGAAAAAAATAGGTTTTCGAAACTAGAAAAACGTAGTAAAAAAAACATCTCAGCTATCGGCTGTAGTACCCGTAGTCAAAGTGTTATAGTAAACATTACTATAAAAAAGTAGTCGATGATACTATTATGCAGTGAAATACATTACGATGATACTAGTGAATATGGATGTTCTGAGTTGGGTAATTTAAATTAAAAATTACTAGTTAGCAGAACTATATTATTCATGTACACTTAACAATTTATTTTAAGTGAAGTTAAAATCCTCGGATACGCTTTATTTTGTTTCTATACGTCTAAAAAAACGTTGTTAGCCTTTTTTGAAATGATTCCGTCGATGAGGAACAAGTTTTCAAAATCGCGTTTTCTATCCCTCAACAGTCGAAATTTGCAACTTTCAAAACTCCTCGGATATGCTTGATTTTGTTTCTATACGTCTAAATAGACGTTCTGAGCCTTTTTTGAAATGATTCAGTTGATGAGGAATAAATTCCCGAAATTGCGTTTTCTAGCCCTTAACAGTCGAAAATTGCAACTTATTAAAACTCCTCGGGTTTGCGTTATTTTGTTTCTATACACCTAAGTAAACGTTCTGAGCTTGTTTTAAGGTGGTTTTTGAGCATGAGAAACAAAGTTTAGGAATCGCATTTTTTAGCCCTGAAAAGTCGAAAAATGCAACTTTTTAAAACTCTTCGGATATATGCTTTATTTTGTTTCTATACATCTAAGTAAACTATTTTGGGCTAAGTGTATATAATTAAAAATTTGTAGCGCAACTATACGATATGATAATGATTTAATATTTATATCAAGTAATACGAATTTTAATTCAGCGTAACTACACTATTTTGTTAGTTATCATTTATGTTAACCCAGGAAAAAATGATCAGATATAAAAAATGGCCGGGTCTGCAGACCTGGCCAGGCATGTTCAGGTCTAATCAGGTATGTTCATGTCTGTTCATGCCCACCCGAGTAAAAAAACTATAGGAAAAAAAATGGCCCTATATAATTATATAAAATTATTTATAGCTATATACAATAATATATAATTATTTCTATAAAAAATAAAAAAAAAATTCGGGCTTGTGCAGGATTCGAACTGTGGACCTTGCGCTCGAAAGTTTAACCCGTTACCCGTTGACCTAAGAGATTGACTTAAAAAGTAAGTTTCGTATGAACTTGAAGTAGTAAAAATATCATACATGATAGATAGTAATATTACTCATATTCTTAACATCAAATAGCTCGCTTAAGTTGGCGGGGGAAAGTCGAGTTTTTGCAATTTTTTTTAACAATTCGTTTGTTCGTCGCTTGTACTTCAATGTTCGATATAAATAATTATTTGTTCGTTTTTCAAATATCTTAAATAAAATTATTATATTATTTTATTTTATATAATTAATTAAATGTTATAGGAATTACTGGATTATCGATATTTTATATAATTAGTTATATTTCAGATAAGTAATTAGAGAACTAAATGCTCACGACATCTGACGTACAGGCGTGATAGATACTACACCATTCTAAACATCCCCTAATAGCCACTTTAGCTTGAAATTGTCGGTAATTTGATGTTGAAATTATCTGAAATTTGCTGCCTGAATTTTCCGTCAACTTGACAGCAAAAGTTGAAAATAAAAGTTTGCGGTTAATTTTTCTTCAATTTAAAAGTAACTTTTTCAGAAAAAAAATCCGGTCATGTTCATTTTTACTATTTCAGAAGGTAAGCAGAGTTATACATAGAATTGTTTACAATTTAACGGTAAGAAAATAATTAACAATTTTTCAAGTCAAATTAACAACAAATTGACATAAAATTTGCCTGAAAGTTAACAAATTTTTTTTTTTAGTTAACTTTCCAAGTGAATTTGCATTCAAATTTGGATAAAAAATTATTGTCAAATTCAATAGCAAGTTGCATACAAGTTGTCGTAAAAAATGGAAGAGTCCGCAGCTGACGGAAATTTGACAAAAAATTGAACGAAACTTTTTTAAGTTGATTTTTGCTAAAGCAAACTGTGCTATTAGGATTTCTACTCAAATGAAAAAAAAAAACATTTTCCCTGATAGCCACCCTAATCGTAAGGTTACTACAAATTACTGCCGTATTTTAAAGGTAACTTAAAGGAAAGTGTTAGAGAGTAAGCAGTTACCTTTAAGTTAACAGTAAATGGTCGGTAAACTTGAATTCAATTCGACTCCATTTTAGACAATAGACATGTTCGGCTGAACCAAGTACTGAGCAAATTTACTAAGTTACTCAAAACTTAATTCGACCGAACACGCCCAATGACGTAAAGCTGATTGAAAGTTCCACTTCAAATTGATGGCAAGTTCTTCCGTCAAATTGCATTCAGATGACGGCAGTAGATTTGCATCAACTTGCACGCAAGTATTATCCAGCCATGGTTTACCAGAAACTTGTAGATATCCCTGATAGCACGCGTTGCTCGTCAAAAAGTTGGTATTGATTAGTTAGTGACAAACTTGACGACAAGTTGTCGACAACTCTAGCATTTGCAACTTTTGGCTACAAATGACCGCTGACTTTTTCAGAAAGTTGACGCCAGGGAAGAACCACAATTCGAGAGCAAGTTTCTGAGAAAATTGAAGGCAACTTTCCACCAACTTTCTTAGAAAGTGACCGTCCATTTATTGGATTTCCAACTTTTACGGCCAACTTGGCATCTAGTTGCGGCTGTTAGTTGGACGCCAGTTTCTCGCCAACTTGGCTATCAGGGTATCAGGGTGACATCAGTAAAGATATAAAATGAATGGCAGTTGATGTACTAATTTTTAAAATTTATAATTAACAGATATTTTCAAATATTTTGAAAATTCTAATTTTATAATATCCTCTGAATTAGATATTAACTTTTGAAATTAATGTTTTCAAACAATTCATTCTATGTTAAATAAATTTTAAGTCAAAATTAATTGCAAAAAATAGTTACTTTGCATACTTAAAATTCCAATCTTATACTTTCCTTTAATTGAATTATGAATATTTTTTCGTTATTTCATATCAAGATTCCAGTGAAAATTAAAATCGAATTTAAGATTCTATGATGAAAAAAGTCTATACTCACATAGGTGTAAATGAGTTGACCGATGATATTCATATATTCAGTACAATTTATTTATATTATTTAGTTTAAAATTAAGATAGATTTATAAATACATAAATAAAATTTTTGGTACAACAGAATACATTGAAAAATTAAAACATGTTATTCAAGTTTCATATACTTCTTTAAGTACTCAAGATTATAAAAAATCTTCAATCATTTTCGATGATTATATTATGAATTTACATTTATTATATTGAGCACCGTAATATTAGACTTGAAGCTTCACTTCTTTCGCCAATTTATTTAATTTTTTGAATTGATATTTATTTTCATTTAAATGAATGACTGGTCGATTTGGTAAATAAATGTTGAATTCATTATTGATGTTAACAATTATTTTTGGTCAAAATTGAGTTTTAACATTTTTTGGTTTCATATTTTTATATTTTTTGACCAATTAAGTAGATTCATTTTCTTAACGGGTAATAGTTCTTCCATACTACTAAGTTTGTTTAATTCCTTAAGATCCATTTTAAATTGTAAATCAATTTAAAAATAAGAAACAAAAAATATAAAATAGAATTTAAAATGCAATATTAGTACTGATAAGACTTACTTGGATTGTTCAGTACTTTTATTGTAAATAATTACTTTTGACGTATTGTAATTTTAATGCGTTGCGATTTCTCTGATATTTTTTAAAAAACGAAGTAATCGTTTGAAAAACCAGAGTGGAAATGTCGTTGTATTCTCATATACACCTTTCACTAATAACCCCACTCTGCTATGGATAGTGACGTGAAAAAGATACATTTAAAGCTACATTACCGACTGCCGACAAAAAAGGTACATTTCATGCGAGATATTTCCAAAGGTTATGGTAACTTCTCGCATGGAAAAGCTATATATTGTTAAAAGTATATAAAAAAATATATAGTGAATATGTAATAACTATATAGCGGCAAAAATATCTATATTGAAAAATATATGTTTCCCTGACTAAAAGAAACGATTTGAAATGATTTGTAATGTTCAATGCCCATAAGAAGGGCGATTGAAACGTATTCAAGGTATTCAATCGCATTAAAAAGTATTTAAAATTTGGTTTTTCTAATCGTTTTTACATATATTGGATTATATATTTATAATAATATATTTACCCATATATAATGTTGTGTATTTTTTTATATAAATTATCTAAGATAATACTCAATATCTTCTTACCATATATGGATAGTATAGATATAATTATTTTTCATGTCTCGCACTTCGAGATTACATAGGTAGTTCCACTACTTTCATGTTATTTACCAAACATTTAGAGCTTTTTCTTTTTTTTAACTGGCTGAACTTGGCCATCTGTATGCCATTTAGTTGTTATTAATTTATTCATTGTTTATGTGTCAAATAAATCACACGTAAAGCGTTATTGTGCATCGTTTTTTCGTGATTTTTTTTAATCATGGAACATAAAAAAAAGAGATCGAGAAGCCGTGAGAGATCGAGTGAAAGTACTTCAAAAAGATAAAAAAAGGTTGAAGACAAGATGGATGATATTTTTGCGAGTCTTTCATTGCTCAAGGAGGCGTTGCTTTCAGAGGAGACTAATGAAGAAAAGAGACGGAAATAGTTGTTGTGGACCAAGGTGACTTAAATTCTAAAGGTACCTTGAATTCATGAGGATATTTATTTGATTAAGGAAGTCCGAGAGGCTTTGATAATTTTTATTTATGCACGAGATGTATCATAAGCCCGGGAGGCTAGAGATTTATTCTCTTTAAATTATGTTTTAAATTTTTATTTGACAATTTTTTTATTCTGTTTCATCCGAGAGATAAAATAGTTTTTTAATTAAAATAATTTGATTTTTTCTGGAAGGTAAAGCAAAAATTAAAAAAAAAAAAAAGAGAATCTTTTTTCTCAAAATAAATGAATGTTGATTGTTTGTAAACATATTAATTAGAAAAAAAAAAAAAAAGTAAAAAGAAAAGAAAAAATATATCAAATATCTGGATGAGTCAAATTAAATTAATTGATTGATTATTGAATTAGTTATTTATGTTTTATGAAAGGAATACGTATATGTATAACGTAAGTTTTTTCTATCTACTTTCGTAGGTGATCCTATACCACCAACTTCCTCATCTACTTCGTCTGCTCCAAATGTTTCATCTCCTGATAAATCCAATAATCAGGTTGGAGCTCAAACTCCAGTTGTTTCTGTGAATTCCGATAAAGTTTTAGAGGAGATTAATAATACAACTGGTCAGGCGTCAACTGCTCCCGCCGATTCTAGTCCTGAAACAAAAGAAACTGGTCCTACTCAATCAGACGTTAAGGCAAAGGAACTAGAGGATATTCCTTGGGCTCTTGATGACAGTGTGTTCCAGATTATGGGTGATGAACCTTCCGGTAAAGATCCTGAATTGTTTTTACACTCAAGTATAATAAGTCGCTGGAAAAAATACATTTCAGAGGGGCTACGTAAGGAAGACAAAGAAGCATTACTGAAGAAATATCCGAGAGCGGGAAAATTTTCTTTAGAGCTACCAATTTTGAATGAGGAAGTAATTGGAAGCTTAACAGAATCTACTATCAAAAGAGACAATTATTTTTGCTGGACACAGAAACTTGCGGGTGCGGCGTTGTCAGCTCTTTCTTCCGTTATTGAGTCCCTTGCTCCTTCAAAAGTTCCTGAAAATGTAAAGATGTTGGAAAATGTTTGGGCGGCATCGAAATTTTTGACTGAGATTCATCGTTCTTAGACAGTTGCGAGGAAAGCTTGTAATTTACCTACTTTCTCTAAGCAATGGGCTACAACACTGAAGAAGCGTGTTACCGACAGTTATTTGTTTGGAGAGAAATTAGTGGACAAGTTTAAGGAAGCCAAAGCTATGGGTAAGGTGGGTGAGGAAATGAAACCTCCACCAGCTAAAAAGACTTTCCCATCGCAGTCTTTAAACTACCGGAGCTCGTCGAGTCAACAGAAGTAGGGGTCTTAGGCGAGCTACAAGAGTTTCCCATTGAAAAAACCTCCGACTTCCAAGAACCAATTGAAGCAGACATCTTATCCGAAGTCGAATCAGTACAGACACAATCGTCCTCGTCCTCAAAATCGTCAGTAGATACTGAAAATGTAAGTAAGCTTGCTGGTCGTTTGAGCTATTTTTTGAAAGTTTGGAGGATAATCACGGATGATAATTTTATTATTCAATGCGTCAGAGGGTATAAAATACCATTCATTTCTATTCCATCACAAGATCAACCACCTTTAAATAAAGTTTGGCCGAGACAGGAATCTACATATATTCAGATGGAATTAGATAGACTGCTGATGATTGGAGCAATTGTTCCAGTTGAACCAGTTGCTAAACAATTTCTTTCACCTTTTTTCCTTATACCTAAATCAGACGGTCAGCAGAGATTTATTCTAAATTTAAAAGGTCTAAATCTTTGTATTCAAACGGAGCATTTCAAGCTCGAAGATCTTAGATCTGCTTGTAATCTTTTGGAACTAGATTGTTTCATGGGAACTGTCGATTTGAAGGATGCCTATTTTTTGATTCATGTTTGGCAAGGTCATCGAAGATTCCTGAGATTTATTTTTTAGGGACAAATATATGAATTTGTATGTTTACCTTTTGATTTATGTTCAAGTCCACAGGTTTACACTAAACTTTTAAAGCCAGTGGTTGGTTTTCTCCGTTTAAACGGTTTTTCTTCGGTGATATATTTCGATGATTTTTTTTGTTTAGGAAAATCCTTTCAGGAATGTGTGAAAAACCTTAATGCAATGACTGATCTTCTAAAACGTCTTGGTTTCATTATCAATATGGACAAATCTAAGCTGGTACCAGATCAAAGATGTCAATATTTGGATTTTATATTAGATTCTCGTCTGATGACTGTAGAATTACCAGTTGAGAAGAAAGAAATTTTGTCACAGCAGATTAAAGCTTTTCAAATGAAAAAAGTTGTTAAGATTCGTGAATTTGCTACATTAGTTGGTTTTCTAGTAGCTTATTGTCCAGCTGTGGAATATAGTTTATTACATTGTCGTTTGTTTGAACGAGAAAAAATTAAAGCGTTGAATAATAATGGTGGTTCTTATGATGCGATCATTAAATTATCAACTTCAATTCAGAAGGATTGGATTTGGTGAAAGAAGGCTTTGGTAAATCCGTGTAAAAAGATCCGGAAAAATATTTATGATAAAATAATTTTTTCTGATGCTTCTTTATCTACATGCGGTGCTTTTTGTGAGAATGAGCATGCCAATTGTTTATGGAATCAAGGGGAAAGGATTCTTCATATTAACCATTTGGAGTTGAAGACGGCCTTCCTGGCATTGAAATGCTTTGCTTCAGATTTACAGGATTCAGATATTTTATTAAGGGTAGATAACACGACGACCATGACTTATATTAATCGGATGGGCAGTGTTCTCTACGTAGGGTTGCAAGAATTAGCGAGAGAGCTATGGAATTGGTGTGAGGAATGTCAGCTTTGGGTCCATGCCTCATACATACCTTCAGAAGAAAATATTGAGGAAGATTATTCTTCCAGAATTGATAATTCCGATACTGAGTGGGAGTTAGCTGAATATGCATTTAATAAGATCGCTGGTATTTTTAAAGGCCTGAAAATTGATTTGTTTGCTTCAAGGATTAACAGGAAGTATCCAATTTATTGTTCATGGAAGCCGGATCCGGACGCTTGAACTTTTGATGCGTTTACTCTCAGATGAAGTGGCTGAATTGAAGGATCAAACTTCACCCGCCGAATTATTCGGGTGCCTCGCACGAGAGATTCCCACCCATTAATATGATTTCTGTCTCAACCCGGGAAATGTGAAATAAAAAATTTGTTTTAAACGAATAAATTAATAACAACGGAACGGCATAAAGATGGCCAAGTTCAGACAGTTAAAAAAAAAAGCTCTAAATATGTGGTAAATAACATGAAAGTAGTGGGACTACCGATGTAATCTTTCGTGCGAGACACTCGAATAATTGGGATCAAACTTCGCCCTTTTTAAGTGTAATATAATAATCTTAATATATGCTTCCATATAATTTGATCCATATCATTGTTGGTTTCTGGTCTCTATATCATTGATTATATATGAAAGAATTTATATGTTTAAATATAAGGTTCGCAGTATATTGGAAATATATCTTTCCACTATATTAAAACTTATATTTTTCGCAATATATTGAAAATTTTATTTTTTCAATATACTTTTGCAAATTCTACACAATTCCACAAAAAAAAAGTAAAGTTTTTTATTTTTATTTCTTTTCATTGGTCTTGCAGGTACTGAATAACTAACGCAATAACTTAAAAAAAGTAATAAATGTGTCATATATTTTACATTATACTGGAAACCATATATTTTGCAATATATTGAAAAACATATACAAAAAATAATATATACCCGGGAAAAAATGAATTTGCCTAATCATATATAATTATATATAAACACTTATATATAATTAGATCTGAAAATTGGCCAGATCTAATCATATATAATTATATAAAGTATTTGCCTAATCATATATATTTATATATAACCACTTATATATAATTAGACCTGAAAATTGGCCAGGTCTAATCATATATAATCATATAAAATTATATATGATTATATATAAGGTTTATATAATTATATTTGGCCAATGATTATTTAATGAGACCTAATCATTGGCCTTATTTAATCAGTTAAATATAATCATATGTATTCATGTATAATTGAATCAAATATTTGGAGTCAAATTTTGATGAAATCATACATTTTGGAAGTTATTGTTGTCTTATAATTACAGTTGACTTATAATCTAATACAAATTAGAATCAATAATTTTTCCACTATGTCTTATTTTTATTCAATATTCATCAAATTTTTAAGAAAAATGACAATCTTATTTTAATAAAGCAACACAAAATATTCATAGACTTATTAAAAAATTACACGTAAATTTATATAATGATGATTACAAATCAACTTATCACCAAACGATGAATTTGTCATTAGAATATTATCAAACTTTAAGTACAAACAAGTATATATGATTTTATTTTTTTAATCTAATAAGGTATCTATACATCAAAGATTTATAAAATGACGAAAACAAATAGTCACACTGTACAGATAGATCTTGGTGAATCTGCTATCAATGGATCAATTAGGTACATTTTTAAATTTCAAGAGAATTTATATTTCATCGTAAAACGGTTCACTGTTGAACATACCAAAGTCTTCTATCACATAAAAACCAAAAGTATTATTGAACACGTTATTCCTATAAAAGAAAATAATGATACAGTGCTGATCAAGTATTCTGATGTTAAAACAATGACACAACTTATAAGAGGCGAAAATTGTGTATGCAAAAAACCAAATACTTTGAAAACTGTGTGGTAAAAATAGCATTAACAAAGTATACTTTATTAAAATACTAATAAATATATCATGTAAAATTTAGGAAATATTACACATAATTTATAATAAATGTATTACTTCGATAAATGTAAGCAAAATGTATTATTAATTTAGTATTGATTTATAAATAATAATAATGGCAAAATAAAATAAAATATAATTTGGCTCTTCATCTGCAATAATTAGTAAAAAAATTCAGATACTTATATTTATGTTAAAGTCACTAAAGAACATAAAATCAACAATTATTAATAAAATTATAATTTACATTTGATTAGATATAATTATGTACATAGCTTTACGTTTAATTATATATATATGGTCCTATATAAATTAGATCTGATTAGATATAATCATATATAGATTTATATATAATCATGTATGGACCTAGATAACTCAGGTCTGATTAAATTTGATTATACATAGATTTATATATAACCATATATAGCTCTAGATAATTCAGGTCTAATCAGATCTAATTATATATAGATTTATATATAATAATATGTAGCCCTAGATAACTCAGGTCTAATCAGATCTAATCAGATTTAATCATATATAGACTTACATAAAACATACATATAATACATTAGTCCATATATGATTGTATATATTTTATATAAAAATTTATATATAATCATATATAATTATATGTATTTAATATATAATCGTATATAAATATGGTTAGGCAAATTCATTTTTTCCCGGGATATTAATTAATATACTACTTTCAATAGAATATATGTATATAAAAAAAAATATATTAAAATATATATGTAAAACATACATAACAAAAACATATATTAATAAATGTACTGGTAATATATTTTAGCAATATATTTTTATTCATTATATTATTATATATTAATAGGGCAAATATATTAATATTACACTTATCTAAAAAATTTGAGGAACAAGAAAATTTTATAAATTTTTCGGAAGTTTGTATTTTCGTAAAAAATGATCGTATCGAAAAATCAAAAAATGCAAATTGAAGCTTAAAATCTTTAGTTCAAAGATCTTTCAGCCAAATAATTTTCTGAGCTACGGTTTTTGCAAAATAATTAAAAATAAGTCGAGACAAAATTGTTTTTTAATTTTTTAGTTTTGTTTTTTAGGTCTGCGGGGCCGGAAAATTTTTTTGCAAAAAAACCAATTCATATCTCGTTTAGGAAATTTATTCAGCTACAATTTGCTTCTTTTTGTTCCTCTGTACGACAATTTTTTGCTGAGATATCAGCCTTCAAATGAAAAACGATCTTTTTGTCTTTGATTATCGATATTTAAGCAACTAATGGTCGCACAGTAATTTTAAGGGCGGTTTATGAAACTTGAATAAAGTCCCTACTATTTTCGATTAAATAAAAGAGAAAATTTTTTTTATCCTTAATATTAATTTGAAAAACCCACAAAAAATGGTCATTTTCTGTTTTTTTGGTCAACTAATCGCTATTCTGCAAATGTTGATGATAAGGTTAATGTTACCAGGTGATTTCACAGCTTAACATACCCCCAAAAACTCTGGAAATTTTCAGATTAAACCATTGAACTGTTTGTCCGGGCCGATTGCTGAAAGTTTTCTAAAACAATTAAAGGAAAAAGTTTTGTTCCTTAATTTGTGTAATCAATATCAACATGAAAAAATTAAATTATTTCGGATTTTCTTCCATTTTTATGTTACCTTTTCGTTAAATATAAGGTAAAGAGAAAAAAAATGTTTTTTTCCAGAAAACAAAAAAAAAAAAAAAACCCCGAATAAAACGTAAACAACAAGAAATTAAAAAATTCTTGTTTTGGAAAAGAACATTATTTTTTCTCTTTACCTTACATTTACCGAATAACTAACGTAAAAATGCAAGAAAATCCGAAATAAATTAATTTCTTCATGTTGGTAGTGATTACACAAATTAAGGAACAAAACTTTTTCCTTCAATTGTTTTATAAAACTTTCAGCAATCGGCCCGGACAAACAGTTCAGGGGATCAATCTGAAAATTTCCAGAGTTTTTGGGGGTATATTAAGCTGTAAAATTACTTGGTAACATTAACCTTTCCATCAATATTTGCAATGTAGCGATTAGTTGACCAAAAAACCAGAAAATTACCATTTTTTGTGGGTTTTTCAAATTGATATTAAGGATAAAAAAAATTTTTTTTTTATTTAATCGAAAATAGATCATGTAGGGACTTATTCAAGTTTCTTAAACTGCCCTTTTAATTACTGTGCGACTATTAGTTGCTGAAATATCGATAATCAAAGACAAAAAGATCGTTTTTCATTTGAAGGCTGATATCTCAGCAAAAAATTGTCGTACAGAGGAACAAAAAGAAGCAAATTGTAGCTGAATAAATTTCCTAAACGAGATATGAATTGGTTTTTTTGCGAAAAAATTTCCCAGCCCCGCAGACCTAAAAAACAAAACTAAAAAATTAAAAAAAAATTTTGTCTCGACTTATTCCTAATGATTTTGCAAAAACCGTGGCTCAGAAAATTATTTGGCTAAAAGATCTTTAAACTAAAGATTTTAAGCTTCAATTTGCATTTTTTAATTTTTCGATACGATCATTTTTTACGAAAATACAGCCTTCCGAAAATTACTAAAAAATTTATAAAATTTTTTTGTTCCTTTAATTTTTTGGATAAGTGTAGTTATTTGCATTTCATTGTCAACTTTTTGAAAAAGTCGTGTTCTGATCGATTTCAGAGCTTGACATTGAAACACAAATAACTGGAACACAATACTGAATAATTATTAGAATATTTCGATTTTTCGTAACTCATAAGAATTTTTTTATTGGAATTTAAAAAAAAAAAAATATAATAAAACGCTGTGGATAATTAAAAATCCTCTGAAAATAGTATCCACAACCTCTACTTTTTTGAAATATTCGGGTGCATTTAGTAATGCTCTAGTTCTACCTATAGCCGAGCATTGCTATATAGCGAGAGCGAGAACTAGAGCATATCCGATAATATCCTGCGTTTTCTTATCATAATATGTCAATTTTTAGTATATACTAAATACTAGATCATACTACTTTTCATGAATCATACACAACCAAGCTAACGCTATGCCAACAATTTTTTGGGATATTATAAGGATATATCAGCTTTATCAATGATTTATTGATGTAATTTTATTTTGCAATTAATTAAGAATTCATTAAGTTGACCTTTATTGAAGAGATCGTATTATAAATTTATTAAAATAAATACTCTAAATCATATAACTTACCCTGATTACAAAAACCGATTCGAAACGATTTGTAATGTTAAATTTTCATAAGAAGGACCATTCAGAAGTATTCAAAGTATTCAAGAGCATAAAAAAGTATTTAAAATTTCGATTTTCTAATCGTTTTAAATCGTTTCTTTTAATAAAGCTTACATATTCCATTATTATGTGACTCATGCATAATTAATTCATTCAAATAAACACTATGATTCGTACTATAATTAATTAATAAATATATATTTATCATTCAGAAATTGTTTTGCAATAATTAGAAGTCTGTCATGCATACTTTCATACACGCAACACATTATAAATAGTTACCACTAACTTTATTGTAGGAAAAATTAATTTTTCACTTTCAGGTACAGAAAAACTCTTTTATTATTTCAGAAATTTTATAATTTTATTGTAATATGTATTTGGAGTAGGGTTGCAAATTTATTGACGAAAAAAACTTCATCAAAAATTGGAAATTAAATTTTAATTTAAAATCATTAAATTAAAAATTTGTAAATTCATATGGAATTGGAAATTAAAGATATTATAATTTTGAATTGAAAGTTTTGTATTTTTAGTTAAAAAGTTAATTAAAAATTTTAATAAAGGGTTTGTAATGATTTGAAAATTTTCATAATGGATTATTTGATGACTCTTATCCATCTAACGTCATTTTCGTGAAGTTGTTTGTATAACCTGTATCACAGATGGTAAAATTACATTCAATTCTGTGCAAACGGGATCTGTGTAAAAAAATGCTATGGGCAATCTTCATCTGTTCTAAAGGTTTTTGTGCAATATTTACATCCGTAAATTGATTCTGCGCAATTACCTTTCTGTGCAATATACTTCTGTGTGATCAGGGTCCGCCCCTATATATTGACGATAGGTGATGCACGTCGTGGTCCACGCTACCAGCTGAAGATGATGTTACCGGCAATGGATGTTAATTCGTGAAATCGACGGCGGATGTCAACATGCGATAATGGCGGCAGATGTCAACTTGTGATATCGTCAGCTGATATCAACACGTGATATTGGATATCTCTTGGTGGTACTACTTGCTCATCAGAAAGTTGGTATTAATTAGTTTGCGACTGACGACAACAACTTGTCGACAACTTTAGCTTTTGTAGCTGTTAGCTACAGGTTAATATCAACTTTCTGAGAAAGTTGGCGCCACCTTGTTGAAAAAATCTGATAAATTCCAATAAAAAAAATTTCCTATCAGAATCTAATGAGCTTTTGAATCAGCAGTCATCGGTATGTATTAGTGATAGCTCTCTATTTGTACTATTATCAGCCTATTGGAAGTTACTTACAATATCCAATACATGTAATAAAATATGTAGAATTCAATCAGAAAATACCCGTTACTAATTTTCACCGCCAATAAAAAAAGAAATCTATTGGTTTATATTAGGGAATTTCCAAATAAAATAATTCATAGGAAAATCATGAGTTTTAGTATGTATTTAACGCGGCAAAATGTATATGTTTAGAATCAGATTTGATTGATAGCTTCCATAAAATAGTTAGTACAAAATAAAATTGATTATATCGTAAACTTCCCGGTCGCTTTTCAGATGAGAATTTTTTTTATTAATAACAATCAGAATGATCTTGGTTTTCGCAATAATTATGATACTAATTTTTATGAGAAACACCAGCATTTTATCGATCAGATTTAATCGAAAATTTCTGATTGACATTCTATCGGATTTAATCGGAAACTTCCGAATGATTCCGATTGAAAATCAGAAATTTCCGATTGACTGTAAATCGAATTTAGTCAGATACTCCCGGAAGGTTTCGATTGTAAATTAATCGGAAATTACCAATTCTCGGGAAAAAAAAATTTTATGAAATTTTATATATTATCCCTGGTTAACAAAAACGATTCAAATTAATTCGAAAATTGGAACTTGGGATTAGCAAATAGAAATAATTCGAAACCGTTCAAAATTGATAAATCGAATATTTTAAAATCTGCATTGAATCTATATTAACAATAAGTTTCCATGATATGAAGTAATATAGGATGTACTATATTACAACCAAAAATGGCACTTGTCACTGTGTCGAAGGACAGAGGACTTTTCGTGGCAGAATTGCTTCCAAGTTTGGAATATAAAAACTCTAAAATATCTATCTAACCGGAAACAGCACAGGAGGTTGAGTGCCACCTAGTGGCGAGCACCGAACTACTTACTTCCACTGCTATTGTCTAACACCGGTGAATTTCCTCTCCTACATATATATTTTTTCTTCTAAGAAATTTTTCTCTTGGTTCAAGCAACTTCTTTTTTTATTAGTTGGAGCATACGAAAATCCTTGCGTTAAACACTCCCACGAAAAAAAATTTTTTAAAAAATATAAGTTAAAATACAAAAAATATATTTTAGAATTTATAAAAAATCAATCAGAAAACAATTTTTTTAAGAGCTTGACATTGAAATAAAAATAACTAGAAAAAATGCGGATTTTTGAAAAACTTTATTGGTAATGACTTTAAAGAAATAAAATAACCTAGAAAAAAAATTCTATGAGATTTTCTGATAAGACTGATAGTTTCACCGGAAAAGTAAAAAGATCTTAAAATTTACTATAAATTTGACTTTAAGCTCAAATAACTTTTGAACAGTTGGATTTTTCAAAAGACTTTTTTTGGACGTAGTCATAATAACTGCCGAAAAGATTATCGTATCGAGAGTTGTTTTTTCTTATTTTGTTCAGAATTTTCTCAAGATAAATCCTTCCGATATTTACTATTGTAGTTTCTACAGTTTTTTTTATATTTAATTAAATGTAATGACTGATAGCATTTTTGTATACATAATCCCGTATATATTTTTTTACGCTGGTGCTACCTCTGACGGATATTTTTGCAAATATATGTATAGATATATATTCTGTTGTGGGCCTTTTACTGGTGCTGCATCCAAGTGGCTGATTTTTGCACAGCTCTCTTTTAATTTTCTTTCTATTTTTGTCAACGTCAAGTGTTGACATATGTAAACAGTGGCGTGATAATGGCGAAAGTTTTTTTTTGTTTTACTATTTAATACAGAAATACAAGTTATTTTGACTTCGAAATTGAATAAGCATTATGAGGCGTGCACTTTTGGATTTTCCAAACTTTTGCCAACTACTTTCTCATAAACCTGCTTGAAAAAGCTTTATATGTGAAAACATATACAAAACATGTATAAAATATTGCGTGAATTCGAAACTTTCTAAATATATTTGGTAGTGGATAGAATTGTTTGCAAAAAGAGTTTGCGAAATTTCGTGATACATCTAATAGTTTCACCGGCAAAATAAAAAAAATTTTGAATTTAGTATAAATTTGAATTGAAAGGTTAAGATTTTTAATTTAAAAATTAATTAAAAATTTGTATAAAGGTTTTGTAATGATTCGAAAATCTTCATAATGAATTATTTGACGATTTTTATCCATCTAACGTCATTTTCGTAAAGTTGTTTGAATAATCTGTATCACAGATGGTAAAATTATAACTAATTCTGTGCAAACGGGATCTGTGTAAAAAAATGCTATAGGTAATCTTCATCTGTGCTAAAGGTTTTTATGCAATATTTACATGTGTAAATTGATTCTGCGCAATTACCTCTCTGTGCAATATACTTCTGTGTGATCGAGGACCGCCCTAACTATATAAGAATACTAACAATATTTTAAGTGCAGATTAGAAATCTTGGATTGATAAATTGATCTTGAAGTACTGGAAATTTTCGAAAAATCTACCTTCTATTCTGGCTGCCAGACGGCATTTCTTTAATGAAGAATTTGATTTCCGACTAAGTAGTTTTTATGATTTTTTCCTCAGCCTTGCATATTTCATGATATGTCACGTGTTCTTTTTACTCAACAAGAAAAAAACAAATTCCCCACGTTTTTTTTTCACTAAGAAGAAGATGTTTATGGGGCGCCTAGGAAAATTTACTTTTTAACGACCACCCTATAATATATTGTGTGACAAGGGATGAAACAAGACGATTTCAGACTAGGGTGAGGTTGGCTGCCCGAGTCGCAGGCGAGGGCTAACATCACCCGCAGTCTGAAATCGTGTTTTATCCTGAGTCACACACTATATTTTTCATGATCACCTGCATCGGAACTTAGAGATTCAGTGTCAACAGCCAGTAAGAAACAAGTTAATTTCAAGCCAATAATGCGGAGAACTGTTAGAGAATGAGAAATCTGTGATTTACAGTCACTTATTAAATAGTAAATAATACAGAAATATTATTTTCACTCATTTTTTAGTAATTTTAATTAAAACTATCACTTAAGAAATGAAATGAGTAAACTGAAAAGACAAGTAAACAAATGAGAGTAATAAGGTAACAAATGAACATTAAACATAACTGACACCGGGTAGAAACAATTGTGTTTCTTCCTAAGGGAAGAAACACGCATGTTTCTGCCCGCTGTATGAAGGTATTGTTGAATTACGAGTTCGCTAGCAGTTGTTTGCAGCATCGGCTTGAAATTAGCTTGTTTCGACGGGCTGTAGAGGCACTGAAACTTTGAGATTAGATGCTGGTATCATGAAAATATATATTAGGGTGTCCGTTATTTTCCAAATTAGATTTTTTCACATGGCCATGATATAAATCATTTGTTTGTGATCCAAAAATAATAAAAAACAAAATAAAAAAGTTTATTCTAATGCCGTTTAACCCTGCTTAAGTAATGATACATTCTCATTTTACTATAATGAGAAAAATGTTATTACTTACTTAAAAATGAGTGCACAGTAATAAATAAGACTTATTTCTGTCGGAAATTTCCCGTTCTTCAAAAAAGGTCTTGTATGTTTTTTTCGTGAATCCAACTGTTTAAGAGATATTGAAGGTCAAAGTTTGGTTTGTATAAAAAAAAATGGGGTTTTTGTTTGAAATTTGATAACTCCCTAACACCTAGAAATAAAATTAAGCGTTGTAAATTTTCTTGTAGGAAATTTATCGCTCTTAAAAAAAGGTTTCTTACACTTTTTTTGTAAATCCAAATATTCAAGTAATATCCAAGTTCAAAGTTGATAGATTTGAAAAATAATGTTTTTCGATTAAAATTCTATAACTCTTCAGCAAACGGATGTTTAGTCAGGCTTCTAACAAATTTTTGTCGGAAATTTTCCGTTCTACAAAAAATGTTTTTTTGATTTTTTTGATAAACTCAACCGTTTAAGAGATATTTAAGTTTTAAGTAGAAAAAAAAGTTTCACAAACCAACTCAAAATTTTGCTCTGATGATATCAATAATTTCTTTCAACTTAAAGCTTTAATATCTCTCAAACGGTTTTATCAAAAAAAATCAAAGAGAACTTTTTTGTAGGGTGGTAAATTTCCGGAAAATAGCTGTCAAAAGCCTCACTAAATATCCATTTGCTGGAGAGTTATAGAATTTTAATCAAAAAACATTATTTTTCAAATCTATCAACTTTGAGCTTCGATATCACTTAAATGGTTAAATATACAGGAAATGTGTAGGAAACCTTTTTTGAAGAGCGATAAATTTCCTATTGAAAAATTTATAGCGCTCGATTTTATGTTGAGATGTTAAAGAGTTCTTAAATTTCAAACAAAAACGCCAATTTTTTTAAACGAATCAAACCTTAACCTTCAATATCTCTTAAACAGTTAGATTCACGAAAAAAAAAACCTTTTTTGAAGAACGGGAAATTTCCTACACAAATATGTATTAGTCATTGTTATGCACTTATTTTTGAGCAAGTAATACAATTTTTCTCATTGTACTAAAATGAGAATGTATCATTACTTAGGCAGGGTTAAACGGCATTAGAATAAACTTTTTTATTATTTTTTGATCACAAATAAATGATTTATATCATGGCCAAGTAAAAAAATCTAATTTAGTAAATAACGGACTTCCTAATATATATATATATATATATATATATATATATATACACATATTTTTTGTGTCGAGAGCAACTTGGATTGGCTCAGCAAGTTCATCTGCGCCTCCATATATGTCATCAACGTAGAGTGTATTTGTTAGCGGTTCGACAGCTTTTGGTAATTTATTTCCTTAATCTTCAGCAAGTAAAAGTGCTCTTCCAGCGAGATATGGAGCTGATGTTGTTCCATAAGTAACAGTAGCGAGTGCAAATACTATTGGAATGTCATCTTCGTCAAACCAGAGTATGCTGTAGATGATGATCTTCCTTGTCAACTGCAATCTGACGAAACATTTTAGTTACGTCAGTAGCGAATAAATAGCGATGGCAGCGGATGCGAATGAGTACGTCACTGATGTCAATTTGAATCTTAGGACCCACATGAAGTATCTCGTTGATTGATACGCCAGATTTTGTTTTCCAGGACCCATTAAATACCACCCTGAGCTTGGTGGTAGTGCTCTGTTCTTTTAGAACCCCATGATGAGGCAATAGGTAGCTATTCGGTGGTAAATCCTTGTCCCAAGTATTCATACTCTTTCAGGAAGTCAAAGTACAACTTCTTGTAGACTGGATCGGCCTCCAATCGTTTGCGAATACGTAGTAAAGCGTATTGTGCAGCTTGTATCGACCATCAGACTGTCTGTAGTGTGTATTGACAAAGTGTTGTTCACACTCTTCTTCTTCTTCAGTATAGCGTGTAGCGAATTCTGTCTGTGGTTCTTCTTGATACCAAAACTTGCTCAACAAGTCTTGTAGTTGATCATCAACAATGACATGATGACCATAAGCGGTCAATTTCGATGTAGCGGTGTCCACAGATTCATATATGATCCAGCCAAGCAATGTTGACTTAGCGATTGGGTCATTGTCACTCCCTTTTCTTATTTTAGTGTTGATTATATCCGTAGCTGGTGCTGCACCCAGAATGATGTCAATAGGTCGTGAAATCAAGAAGTCTGGATCAGCAAGTTGTAGACCAGTTATATGTGGCCATTTCTTATTCATTAGCGTCAATGACGGCAAGTTTACCGTCAATAGAGCCAGCACATGAGCTTGGATAGTAATAGAAGCGGTACTATGTAGCGAATGCAACGTCATCTTGCATGACCCAAGCGAATTCCCAGCTGACACATTACCAATCCCACGTAATGGAACAGCTGCTTTACTGAGTTGAATATGCAGATTCTTGATTAGCGAATGCGTCACAAAGGATAACTCCGATCCTTGATCAATAAAAACACGAGCAGTACATGTACTTCCTGGTAGCGAATGCAACTTTACAATAGCGGTCGTGAGTAATACATTGAGCGAATGAGCTACAAGCACACTAAGTTAGCGAATTCAAAACAAAAGCTACCAAATTTGGAACTATTTGTTACCTGGGTCAGCTACAGGAGCGTCCTGTACTGATTTAGCGGCAGCACCATCGTCAATGTGCGTTGACGTTTGATGTGGTTGGTTACAATGGCAGCACTTACAGGCTTGCTTAATGCGGCTGGCTTAGCGTAATACTTAGTTGGTGGTTTTTCAACCACACCCTTAGCTTGTGTTGAGGTTATCTTCGTGCCAATTTCGGAGTTTTCCCATGTGCCTTTGCCTTGAGCATGTCGTACAGCTGTTGGTAAGTAGGAAATTTATCTAATAACCCAAGCGAAGCCATCCAGTCAACTCGTAAATCTGATGGCAAACAACGAACAGTCAAGCGAATTAAAAATGGGTCCAACTCACCAATAAGAATTCCCAAAGCAGCGATAGCATCCAGCGATTTTTTGGTAGCAAGTAGCAGCGCATCCAGATCAGCAGTTAGTGGAAATGCACAAAGCTTATTTGAATCAACTAAGCTCGTGACTGAACAATGTGTGATATTATTAGTTTATCTCAGTAGAGGTCCCCTCTGTGGATGCAACCCTTTTTTCGCGCATAAATTACAATTCATTTTTATTCTATATATGATTGATTGATTCTAAAAAATAATGCTCAATATCGCATCAGGATATGAATTCAATAGTAATTTTGATATAAAGTGCATCAAAAAATATTTACTAACATTTTTTACGTCATAACTTGCCGGTAAGAACACAACTACCTTATAGCAGAATGAGCCAATCAGGTGTCAAGTCTTTACGCCGCATGTATTCTCATTGGTTGTCCATACTAGACGAAAGAAATGTAGACAACAGATGATTGGAAATCTCCCAACTTAAATCCTGAAGAGTCTGAATGTGTTGGTGCCGATCATGGATTGTTTTGTTTTTCATAAAAATTGTAAGTATTGTTTTTAAATTAGTTAATTAATCATTGATACATCAGTTAATGTTTTAATATTTATCGACTAATAAATAATCACATAAAAGTATATTATGTTATTTCAAAAATTAAAATTATAACAATATGGATTCAATATCAGAGGTTGTTTTGTGGCAAATAGATAAATCATCAAATAATAATTTTTCTTAATAAATATTAAATTTTTTGAAAATAATTATTACTTAATATATGTTTATACAATTAATAGAATCTTAAAACAATTTGTAGTGTAAAAATAAAAAAAAAAGTGAAAATCATGTACACGCACATGTATTCATTATTATTACTATTGTTAGTATTTAAAGATATTTAAAAATCTAGTCTTTGTGTATGTGTGTGTGTGTGTGTGTGTGTGTGTGTGTGTGTGTTCGCATTCGTGTGTGTCTGTGTGTGTGTGATGTTCGTTTAATAAATAATTGATAATAATTACAGATAAAATCGACAACAGTAGCAGTCATAATGACAACAATGATTGCAATTATATCAGCACAACAACAACAACAACAACAAGGTAAATACAGATACTTTGTATCTTAAATTCTTTATCAAGTTTTAGATTTTCAGACATTGATTTATTAAACTTTTTTTTTTATTAATAGATGGGTAATGTTTTGTAATATGGAATGATTTTTTCCAATAGATTGGTTGAGTTTAACACTTGGAAATATATTGGAAGAAATATTAACTCAGTTGGAATTATGCAGTTAGTGAAAAATTTGATGATACAATTCTTTCAGTTGCCAATATAACAACGGAATAACAAATAAGCGATATCAATATGAGCTGGTGTTTTATTCCAGGAGATCGAACACCACCACCATGGAGATATCACTTTGTGGGAAATTTATTGGCAGAAATGTATCCTGATCTAGAAGGAACACGGAGGAGTGGATTTGCTCAATTAACAGATCAAGGAATTGAGTTAACTCCATCACCAGCTTTCCAGCTGCAATCAACAAACAATAATAATAACTATTAACAATTTATGGCAAGATATTTAAATTATGAAGCGAGTATTCCTTAATTTGGCTGAACACATTCACGATGGGATATATTGTTAATTCTGTATCTCAACAGCTTAACTCATTGAGAATTGTAGATGATACGCAACGCTACAATCAACCTATAATAACAATCGGAACATTATCGTGCTATTTAATAATTAACGATGAGAACCACTACTGGTGGTCTCGATTTGAAATTGATGTCACAACCGTTCCAACTTTAGCTGACTACTATTTTACAGGAAACTTAGTTATACAATTATGCATGGTTGGAGCTGCTGAATTACAAAGACGAACACAATAAGAACAACAAATGCAACAATTATAAGAACTACAGATCCATGAAAACTCAGATGATAATAAATTTATTGCTGATACTGTGATACTAATGGATAAATCTATTAATTGTAATTCAGATGGTGGGTGGGATAAAGATGAAAAAAGTGACCACGATGATGATGATGATGGTGGTGATGAGAACATGTTAGGAATATTTATTATAAAAAATAATTATTATTATGACAAGCTAGTTAATTATGTTTTGAAAGAACAACAATTATTACTATTTTTTTAAATTATGTTGAGATGAAAAAAATTGTGATCTTCATTCATTTATTCATTATTTATTCGGGGATCTCAGTTTTTTTATTGATAATATTTTTTTCTAATATAACAATACGAGTAATAGTTTCAAAATTATTTTTTTTTTTCATTATGTGAAAAAGAAAAAATTTTTCTCTATATGTTTATTTTTTAAAAGGATATAACTATAAGATTATATGTAAAAGTGCCAAGTCTGTGCATAGAAGAATGTATATGCATATGGCTGTGTCAAAAAAATCGACTAATGTTTTTTTTTTTCGAATAGTCGTGGGATTCTGTTATAGGATATCAAAATAAAGTTTCTGTGAAAATATGAGTTCTTAATATTGATATTTAGAGGTCGCGAATCACAATTTTCTATTTTCCATTTAAATGACATGGGAAAAAAAAACTTAAGCTTGGAATTTTATACCTCGGCAATGACTTATTGTACAAATGAGCTCAGGATATATTTTGTAGGGAATTAACGATCTACAAAAAAGTCTCTTATTATTTTTTGATAAATTCGTCTGTTTACAAGTTATTGGAGCTTGAAGTCAGATTTACAGTAAATTTCAAGTTCTTTTTGATTTTCCGGCGAAACGATCAGATTATTCACAAAATGTCGTGAATTTTTTTTTGTAGAAAATTTTACTCCTGACGAACTATTTGGAATAAAGTTTTTTTAAATTCTGCATATATTCCTAGTTATTTACATTTTAATGTTAAGCTCTTAAAATCGATCAGAACACTATTTTCTTAAGAGCTTGATATTGAAATGGGAATAACTACAAAGTTATGCGGAATTCGAAAAATATTTATTCGAAATAATTTGATAAGTCTGATAATCTGCCGAAAATGTTAAAAGATTTCGATATTTACTATAAATTTGACTTCAAGCTCCAATAACTTTTTAACAGACGTATTTATCAAAAAATGATAACAGACTTTTCTTGTAGAGCGCTTAACTCTCTACAAGAATATATCCTGAGCTCATCTGTATAATGAGCTATTGCCGAGGTTCAAAATTCCAAGCTTAAAAATTTTTTTTTTCCCATATAATTTAAATGGAATATAGAAAATTATGATTCGCGACCTTTAAATATCAATATTAAGAGCTCATACTTTCACAGAAGCTTTATTTTGACATCCTATGACAGGATCCCACGGCCATTTGAAAAAAAAAAACATTAGTCGATTTTTTGACACACCATAATGTATATATATATTAGGGTGTTTCGAAAAAAAAACAAATTTTTTTTTATGGTGTCCAAAAAATGAAAGTATAACTAAAAATAAGAATTTTGGTAACAATCCGGGCTTTTAATAGTGGTATTGCCTTAATCCATTTTTTTATTTTTCATTTAAATAACACGGGAAAAAAAATTTTTTTTTTTTTAGAATTTTCAAGCTCACAAACCGATCGACGGATTTTTATGCCTATTAAATACTTTTGTAGGAAAATGAACACTCTACGAAAAAAGTCTCTTATCATTTTTTGATAAATCCCACAGTTCGGAAGTTATTTAAGCTTCAACTCAAATTTATAGTATATTTTGAGGTTTTTTTTTACTTTTCCGGCGGAAGTATCAATCTTATCAAAAGATGTCATGAGAACATTTTTGTAGATAATTTTATTCCTTACAAATTATTATAAACAAAATTTTTCAAAATTCCGCATTGTTCACAAGTTTTTTGCATTTCAATGTCAAGCTTTTAAAATCAATCGAAATCTATTTTTTTGAGAGCTAAATATTATATATATATATATATATATATATATATATATATATATATGGGGCAGTCCACGCCAAATCGGACGGTTTGAAGAATTTTAATTTTTGATTTCCTCAATTTTTTTGTATCCATCAAAAAACTCTTTTTCCGAAACGTTGAAATTTTTTCGATCACCGGTTCAAAAGATATCGAATTTTAAAGAAAACCGCTCTTTGTATGGTTTTTTACTGATAACTTTTTAGGGGATGGTTTAAATCAAAATACTCACTGAATAAAAAACTATCATTTTCCCATGTACTTATGGAAAAAAAATACAAAAAAATTATTTCAAGTGTTTCAATACGTGTTTTTTATTTTTAAAATTTAAATTGCATTTTTCAAAGCGAGTGCATATGTTGATTTTCTTTAAAATTTCTTACAGTAAACTACTACTCAAACCACAACTTTTTAGGCCGGTCTGATCGTGGATTCTCAATAGCTACTATTTTTTTTCAAATTTTGAAAATTGAAAAAAAATTTTTTTCTCTATTTTATCAAATTTTACCATTGGTTTCTCGCTTCCAACGTATTTTGAGAAACTTCGTTTATATTTTCTATCATAACAAGCATAGGAAATTGTTAATAATTAAAAAACAAAAATACGCGAGAGATTTATGACAATATTTTTAAATTTAAAATGAATGTTTTTTTTTGTATACTGTTATTTATCCAAATAAAGAAAATATTTATTGCAAGTTGTTTTAATCCTAAACAAGCCATATACCGACAAAACTTACCAAAAAAATATTTAGTACCGATGACCAAACATTTTTTTGGTGGGAACAAATATTTATTTTACCATAATGAGATTTAATTGAGATGAAAAAATCATTTATTAAATTAAAATAGATTATGTGAATGGGCACAAAATATTTTTTTCTCCCAAATAATTGACTAAAAATTTTGTCACTAAATCCATTTAGTACTCAGTAATAAATCCTTCTATCAGTGCAGGAAGTTGCATTGAAAATAATCATTAGTCTTTTTTAATTATCAACAGTTTTCTATGCTTGTTATAATAAAAAATATGCATGAAGTTTTTCAAAATACGTTGAAAGAGAGAAACCAGTGATAAAATTTGATAAAATAGAAAAAAAAATTTGGAAAATCCAAAAGTGCACGACTCATAATCCTCATTTATTATGAAATATTAAAATTAACACATGCAAAATAATAATAAAATGGCGGGAAGCACGAGTGAATTTAAAATATATACAATTTTCTTTCATTAAAATGGGTTTTTTTTTTGTTTTTTAATTATATTAGTATTTTTATTATAATTATAACAAAACTTAATGGTAATATCTCGATTAATAACAAAAAAAATATATGTAAATAAAAAAAAAGAATTGAATTGAAATAAAAAATTCAGGCTTACCAATTAGCAATAACACAAAAAAAAACAGTTGTACTAGGACGGTTATTTGCTAGCGCCTCTGGTGGAATAAATGTACGTATAATGTATAGATATATCACCATCCATGTTAATTTTATATAGCTATATAGATACAGTTATACAGCCTTTATTATTCTTTTATTAATTGTAATTAAACGACACTGAGTTACCGAGTCATTTGCAATAGAGAACCTACAAGTCTTTCAAAGAATTTTCGAAAAAAAATTTGATTTAATTACTTGATTTTTTTGCAAGTTATCGTATCTACGGGTTTCATACTTGACCGACATGAAATTTTTTTCGACTATTTTGATGTTTTTTCCGTTTTTATTGAACTAAATAAATTTTTGAAAAGTATGGAATTAATCTCCATTAAATTATTTTCAAAATAATATGAAACATATCTTTATTCCATGAACTAACAAAGGTATACTAATTGAAATATTTGCCGAAGTGAGGCGAAAAAATTTTTTCGATCGTAAACACATTCTGATGCTTCGCATCATGAGTCGTGCAAAAAAATTGTTTTTTAATTTTCGAAAATCGAAAAAAAATAGTAGCCATTGAGAACCCACGACCAGACCGGCCTAAAAAGTTGTGGTTTGAGTAGTAGTTTACTGTAAAAAATTTTAAAGAAAATCGAAATATGCACTCACTTTAAAAAATTCAATTTAAATTTTAAAAATAAAAAACACGTAGTAAAACACTTGAAATAATTTTTTCGTAATTTTTTTCCTAAAGTACATGGTAAAATGAAAGTGTTTATTCAGTGAGTATTTTGATTTAAACCATCCCCTAAAAAGTTATCAGTAAAAAATCATGAAGAGAGCGGTTTTCTTTAAAATTTGATATCTTTTGAACCGGTGATCAAAACAATTTCAACATTTCGAAAAGAGAGTTTTTTGATGGGTACAAAAAAATAAAAATAAATTGAGGAAATCTGAAATTAAAATTTTTCAAACCGTCCGATTGGGCGTGGAATGCCCCGCACACACACACATATATATATATATATATATATATATATATATATATATATATATATATATATATATATAATATTTATGATTGAATCACGAAGTCAAACTTATTGTATCGGGTTCAATAGTACTGGAGCTTCTGATTTTTCGCGTGTTCATTCAACTCATCAAGCCCATCTTTCTGTTTATTTAAATGAATCACCGTGCGATTTGGCAGATACATATTGAATTCGACACCGATGTTAACGACGATCTTTGGTCCGAATTTGGTGTTGACATTCTTCAACTCCATTATTTGATATTCCTTCTCTAATTTCAATTCACACATCCTCTTCACCGGTAACAGTCTCTCGAGGCTACCGATTTCGTTAAATTTTTTTAGATCCATTTTTAATATGAGCGGAAATATTTTTTAAATTTATAAAATAATTGATAGGAAAAAGTTACCAAATTATGAACTTTTAAAACTTACTTGAAATATTATGTGCTTTGATTATAGATGAAGGAAAAAAATAATTAAATGTTACCACACTAATGATCTTTTTACACAGTTGCTACGTTGAGTTTTTCTAAAACAGGTTTAAGCATTGATATGAGCTGTTGAAGAACTAAAGAGCGAATGAAACTTCAGACTCAAACGTACTCTTTACCACCCCAGTCCCTTTCTACAATATTATTAGCAATCATACTGCGTGCCATCTATAAGGGCAGAAAATTTTGATGATAAGTAATTTTCTGAGAAAGTTGGCGGTAACTTGTAGCCTTAAGTTGCAAAAGCTGAAGTTGTCGATAACTTGTCGTCAAGTTGCTCGGAAACTAATGAATGACCCACTTTTTCACGATCAACTTGTGTTTTCAGGGTAACTTATCGAGAAAGTTTCTGTAAACCTTGGCTGAATAATACTTTCCTTTAAGTTGGCTTCAGATTACGGCAGTAGCTTGAATGTAACTTGTCATAAAAACTTGCCGTCAATTTGAAGTGAAGCTTTCAATCAACTTAACGTCATTGTCTGACGTTAATACTTGTCGTCAAATTAAATAGAAAGTTGCAGACAATTTACTGTTAACTTAAAGGTAACTGCTTGCTCTCAAACACTTTCCTTTAAGTTACCTTTCAAATAAGGCAGTAGCTTGTAGTTAACTTATGGTTAGGGTGGCTATCAGGGTAGCGACCAGTCACAAAAACAGGCACTTTTCATAGGGTCAGCGGCCGGTTGTATATATTTTTTCTGGCTTACCGACCGATAATAAAGATGAAACCCTACCTTTCCGCTTGCCGATAGAACAAAAGAAAGAGTACACCAAAACTACACTTATTTTACACGGTGGCTGTTTTAGTGGAAATTTCAATTTTACGATTAAATTGCACCATATTATACGGTTTTCTTCAGTACACGTTCTCCTTTAATGTGAAAATAACTATTTTACATACTAATTACACCAAGCTTTAAAAATTTAAAAAATACGCTAGAAAACGCAGACTAAACGTCCGATGAAACACAGTTGAAACCCCGTGTCATTATGGCAGACAAAACACCGCTTTTAACCGAAAAACACCGTCGAAACTCAGTTGATACGCCGAGTTTTCAGTGAGTTTGTATGGTGGCGCTTGAACGACGAGAATATACAGTGGAAATTCAATGGTAATGAGTGTCAGCAGATTAGTGTGAAACAAGGGTAAACAAAAAGTGAAATTTTCACAAGCCCACCGTGTGATACACGTGAAATTCCGGTGTATTTTCAGTGTCATTCGGAATACACTAAGTTAACACTAAAACCCATCGTGGAAACGGATCCGCTAGGGTTATAATAGACTATGGCAAAATTATCCGAAAAATCTATCAAAGAGATAAATACAATAATTAAGTTCGTAATATATGCACTTTATAGCAATAGGTTCTTCTGAAAAATCGTTAAAAGAATAAACAGAAATATTATTAACACCTGAAAGAATTAACATTGCGTGAACAGATAGTGGTTCTATTCGTGTTTGAAATACACATATAAATTAAATCCTATAGAAATACTTGTACTCTAAAAGTAAAGCATTTCATAAACGATGAATAAGAAATATATAATAAGTATAATACATTAATGTACATAAAAGTGCATAAAAAATAAATAAACAAATAAAGAAAAAAAAATAATAATAATAATAATAATAGAATAATGAAAAAATATAACGTAGTTAATTAGTGGATTTTTCTGAGTGCTTCAAACTCAAGACTTGCGCCTATTTACCACTGTGCATACTGTAGTAAGCAAAGAACAACTTGCTGCCTTCTGCCTTTTGAACCGGGAGAAACAATAAAATAGTGACTTTACTTACTACACTATGTGAGGTAGGTTTTTTAAAACTACTACCATTTTTTCGGTTTTTTATAGAATTCTTTATCTCCGATAAATTTTCCCATTATAATTTTTTTTAAATACTTTGTTTATAATAATAGTTATTAAAACGGGTCTCATGAGGTGACTTTTGTAAAATGTTGCCATACCGTGTTTCCCTTCGTAGAGACACACCGTCAAGTACAATTGTCGTACACTGAGAGAAAAAAATGGTTTTCTGGACTATGAAAAACGTAGTTGAATGAGACCTCAGCTGCTTAATTTCAAAACACAGTAACTGACAAAACAAAATTTTTGAAATATATATTGAATCATATTCACAAGACTCCACTGGAACTAAAAATACTAAAATATCGATTTTGAAAAATTGGTTCCTTACTGTATTTTGAAATTGGGCAACTGACGTTTACTATCGACTGCAGTTTCATTAACTGATATGATATTAGTCAACAGTTACAGAAAAGTATATTCAAGGTGACAAGTCAGTAGTAAATTTAACTATTTCTTGTCCAGCATGTCCAGAAGAAAATTGTTACCACAATCATACCTCTGCAGTTAGTAAGTCCGATTCGGCAAAATTATTCTCACAATATAAAAAGAGTAACCACTCTTAAGAATTTATGGTTTTAGCAATGATATTAGTTTAGCCCTTGTGGAAATATTTCTCTTTGAAAACTCAGAATAACTCTTGTAGAATTCGGAATAAGATTTTCAAAAGTTTAATTGTCCGATAATTTCTGAAAAAGTGTAAAGAAACCCGATAAACATTTTCTAAACGTTTTGAAGACCGAGAAAGTGGTGTGTTACGTTTCCGTAATATTTTATTGGTTAACTTAAATTAATTATTTTTAATAAAATAATTTTATGCAATGTAACGGAAATCGGTGACGATAAGATAGTCACTGTGGCTCGTGGGTAGTCAAAACAGATGACGATGCATGGGACCCGGACCACGACGATTCTCTCACAGGGAACCTGAGATGCAGCGTCAATATTTTGTCAACTCTGTTGGCTTTATTAAATTTTTTATAATGACTAAATAATCATTCTTACGAGAGAGCTCATGGAGCTCGAATCTCTGCTCTCCAGTCATAATTAATAAATTACAATTAATCCTAAATTAATTCAACCTTATTGTGGGGTGCCAATTGGCACCCCAATATTTTCACCTACACTATGACCTATCTATAGCTCTATTACTACCCAGGGGCCAGCACTTATCAGCTGTTCCACCCTGTCCTATAACCCTGAGTGCTCAACAGCAGTTCGGGTTTCCTTCAAGTTTCCTGCCGATTTTCCTATCATTCACCTGCTATAATAAATTATGGAGGATCAAGGCAGTTATTGCATCAAGATATTTTTACATCACGAAAATTGAAAAAAATTAATAATTAATCAAATAATCGATGACCACGGCTCACCAGGAGTCTATACACTCTAACGAGGCCAAACCTGGACATTAATAGACAATTGAATATTTAAAAATATTTTAATTAATATTGAAAATGTTCCAGTATGTAACAGTGGTGCTGCGACCAGAATCATCAATCATTGTTTATAAACAATAAAAAAATATTTTTTAAATATTAAATTAATATTGGAGAATTTCTAGTATCTAACAGGTGGAATTGGGAATCTTCCAGATGAATTTTCCCAAGGTGTTAAAATTTTTTTAGAGAACTAGTGAAATGAAATAGAATAGTTTTTATGAGACAGTAAATCATTTAAGGGGACCCGGTGGTCTGGATGCTTTGAAGCCAGCTTCTTTAAAAAAAGGGACCCGGGCGGCGTAGAACAATTCAGCTCTTCTATGGGTCTAAAACCAAAAAATTTAATGGATTTTTAATCAGTATAAATATACCTATCGCTGGAACTAGGATAAACAAAAAAAAAATTTTGAAAAAGTGGTACTTTGTTGAAATTTGTAGTAAAAAAATTGCATTTTTTTTCTTAACATTTTGCATGTTGAAAAATAGAAATATTTAGCGCAAAAATTTTATTCTAGTTCCAGCGATAGCTGTTGGTGTGTTGAATAATATAGTTTAATTTGAAAGCAATCGACCGTATAGTTTTTTTTTCAACTACGCCAGGCAGAAAAAAGTAGTTTCGAGATAAACGCATTTAAAGTTTTAGTTAAAGAAATTCTGAAGAAAACTAGATTTGAACATATATTTCCTTGTGCATTTCTGCGGTTTTTCTTGTTTTTCATTATATGTTGACTTGTTTATCGTTATTATAACTTAGTTATAGAATTAGAACCAGATGTTTTCCGCCGAGCAATAGAATAAAAGTTACTCACTCGGCCGGCCTGCTAAATAGCTTTTAGAATATGAAATACTGGGAATATCATCACCATATTTTAACAGTATATTTTTGAAATACTATACTTTCGAAATATGAAAAAAAAAAAAAATAATTTTGGCCCAGAGTTCTACATAGTTAAACCAAGCCTGGGCACGTCGGACTTTCCAGTCTGAGATATAGAAGTAGAAATCAGTTTTTGATTCAAAAACATGAAATTTGATATTGCAACATTTTTTCGTATTTGTAAAAAATGAGATCAGGAATTGAATATATATTATATTAGACTGTTTCAAATTAGGGGACTATTATTATTTTTTTGATGAACATTGAAAAATCAAAAGAATGTCTTAAAATATGGTGTCAGTTTAAATTTGAGCTCTTAAAATCGATATTTAGAGGTGGCTATTGATAATTTTCGATTTTTCATTTAGTAACATGGTAAAAAATACAAAACTTCCGAAACAATCAAGATACAAAAAATCTCTCCTCAAACACTTCGTAGCAAATTTACTGATCTACCAAAAAAGTCTTTTATCATTTTTGCATAAATTCAAGCATTCACAAAATATCCGACGTCAAAGTTTGATAAAATTTGAAGAACTTGTTTTTGCTTGTTCTGAATTTTATACCATGTCAACTAATGAGAATTCAGCAATACTCAATACATTTTCTTGTAAAAAATTGAATGCTCTACGAAAAAAGTATCGCATCATTTTTTAATAAATCCATCTGTTCAAAAGTTATTGGAGCTTGAAATCAAGTTAGAGTAAATTTCGAGATCTTTTTAATTTTCCGGCGAAACTATTGGACTAATCATAAAATGTCATAGAATTTTTTTTATAAACAATTTTATTTCCTACAAATTATCTCGGATAAATTTTTTTTAAATTCTGCATTCTCTTTTAGTTATTTACATTTTAATGCCGAGCTCTTAAAATCGATCAGTGTTGATCATAGTGCACCGTTATAAACATACATACAAAATTTATGCATTAATTATCCATACACACATACATACTCAACTCTCACTATAGCACATACTAATTGTAGTGTCATCCTTTAGTTCAATCGTTTATAATAAAGCTTCCTGTGCAGACATGCCTTGTACGTTACATCTAATTCTTATCTTATCACCACGTATCACCATCCATATTCCTTGTAGTGATCCAACAAGTTATGGGCCCAGTTGGTTGGTGAGGTCACAGTGGTAATAAAGTTGAAGTTCGAGACGTTGAAGTGTAGTGAAATAAAATATTGAAAGTTTATTCATTTAAAGTAATATGGCTGATAATATTTCGGTTGTAAAACTAAATAATGAGAATTACCCCATGTGGAAATTCAAGGTGAAGATGATGCTCATGAAAGACGACCTATGGTGCGTAATCACTGAAGCTCCGCCAACGGTAGATAAAGATTTGCTAGCTTGGATAAAGAAGGACAATAGAGCGAGTGCCATTATTGGACTATCAGTTAAAGATAGCCAGGTCAACTTAATAAAGAATGCCATGTTAGCCAAGGAAGCGTGGGAAGCGTTGAAGGGCTACCACGAGAAAGCAACTTTGACTACCGAAGTAATGCTTTTAAAACAGTTATGTCAGTTATGTCTATCATATTATGAAGATCAGACCATGGAGGAGCATTTAGTCAAGATGGACAATTTAATGAAAAAAATAGCAGCGTCGGGTCAGGAATGGCCAGAAAGGATAAAATTGGCGATGATGTTATGCAGTTCCTGGATTCCTACGGTCCCTTGATAACTGCTTTGGAGGTCAGACCGATAACGGATTTGACCTACAGTATAGTCAAGAATGCGATTATCGGCGAATACAAAAGACGAGAAGGACTGAATAAAGTTAGTGAGAACGGATAACTAGCCCTAAAAGTAAACCGCAATAAAGACAAAGAAACAGAATATTACTTCTGTTACAAGAAAGGGCATATCAAGTCTAACTGTACAAAATACATAAAATGGAAAAACAAAATCAAAAGATTAAGAGCTAATGCAGCTCAAGCCGAAAGCGATGACTCAGACGTAATGAAAACGTTAAAACTTAATGATGTTCTCTTTGTCCCTGACTTCGATAGCTATATAATATCCATCACTATGCTGGACAAGGAGGGTTTTAATGCATCAATCCAACACGGGACGATGAAAATTTTTTTAAATTCAACAGAAATGGCTGTTGGAGACACATGTGGCGGCATGTATGCGCTGAGAATGAGACAAAGTGCACTAACCGTAAAAAATTTTCACAAACAAAATCGCATTCACCAATGGCATCGACAATTAGCACATCGACACCCAGACGCCATCAGACGCTTGGAACACGAAAATCTTGCATCCGGTATTGTTACGGCGTAACATGCGAATATACGAAAATGTCGTATAATTGAATAAATAAAAACTAAATTCTTAAAAACTAAAACTAAACATATCAAAGATCAGATGAGTGGTCAAAATTTGTTGATGTAAACAAAGAATACCATAAATTTCCTTTTTTATTGCTTATGAAGAAATAATAACCTAACTCATAAATTGAGCAATCAATTAAATCGTGATAAGCTCTTTAATGCTTGCAACCTAAACAGTACCATATTTCAATAATGCCACGCGAGGCTCTTCCGTTTTTTCTTAGAAGGCCAAGTGTCACCACCCCGATAACCTTCATATCTATGCGTCGTTGACTTTACATTTAATTCACCTAGACCCTCTGCATTCATTCTAGTATCTACTAATCCAAATAAATATTGAATTTTATTTAAATTTCAAATAACTATAAAACAAACTGATAATTATTAACAAAAAAATAGTAATAAACTCTATAATCAACACAATTGACAGTAAATAAAATCATAAATAACGCTTCATACGCAATAGTAGATATTGCACAATAACCCAAGAACCTTTTTATTAAATAAATATTAACAAATTAAAACGCAATATCTCAATGTTTCAATACGAAAACAAGATAACAACTAACCAACTAACTACACAACATCGGACAACCATAACATACCATGATAGAATAAATAATCATAATAATAATTCCTCAACATCTAACAGAGAATAATTAAAGTCATAGCCACCTAACTATGACAGTAGGAGTAAATTATATTCAGTCGGTAGATAAGGAAAAATAGAATTCACGTTTAGATAAAAACCTATATACTAACTAACTAACCATCAGAGGTCGATCAAGGAACCTAAATCTTTCGCTTCACCCTTGTCTCACTAACACATACGTAAGCGCGTAATTTCTATCTTTGATAACTCAACTAATAAATGAAATAATAATTAACCAAGGTTCCCATGACAATTCACTAGTGTCTCTTTACCGACGAAATTAATAATAATTGCAATTTATTATTTATTTAAAACCAAAAACAGGCATAACTTCGAAACCACTAACGATAGGGACAAATAATCATAACCTATCGATAGATAAGGAAAAATAGATTAATTATTAAACTATCAAATCTTAATTTTAACAAATAATTCGTAAGTAACCATTTAAAATAAGCCCATCTAATAGCATTGGGTTGCATCTCTTTCTTCCATTAATAGAATGAATACGGTCTGCCTCCTCGCACTCCCAAGGTTCTTCTTATGACGTACCGTGTGACGAATCTCTCATTTCTCTCTCTAACCCATACAAGTATACCGATAATTTCTACTTTAATTAACTCGATAAATAATTAAAATAATGACAAACTAGAAGTATCATTATAATCCGGTAAAATACCTTATCTAATTGAATCAATAATACTTCCAGATTATCTAATAATTATCCTATAATAATTAAAAGTAAGGTAGCATTTAACCAATAACAGCAGAACGAAACGACTATAATCAATCGAAAGACAATAACGAGAGGGTTAATAATCAGTAAACATCTACACCTTAACCGTAATTAATAATCCGTAATTAACCATCCAAAATAAAGCTCATTTAATACCATTAACTCAGATCTAGAACCTTTTCTTAAGGCGTGGCTCATGACTCATCCTGTTGCTACCGCTACTGCTTGTGACGTATCACCTGACGTATTTCGTCACTTCTCTCTCTAACACATACAATTATATCGATAAGTTTCAGCCTGAAGAACTCGATAACTAATTTAAATATCGATCAACTAAACATATCACAATAATCCGGTAAAACAACTTATCTAATTGAATCGATAATAACTCCAGATTATTTAATAATTACCCCGCAATAATTATAAATAAATTTAACATTTCAACCAATAACCGTAAAAAGGAATGACTATAATCAATCGAAAGCTAACATACGACTATATCGCTAAATTCTACTTTAAATAACTCGACAAATAATTGAAATAATGAAAAATTGAGATTATCGCCGTAATTCTCTATCGCAGATTTATCTATGAACCTAATAATAATTTCCATTTATTGAAAATTGTAATTGAAAATAGGTATAACTTTTAAACCATTGACGATGGGAGGAAATGACTATAACCAATCGAAAGATAATGACAAAAGGATCAATGATCAATAACCATCTATACGATAAATCAAATTAATAACCCGTAATTAATAGACTAAAATAAATCCTATCTAATAACATGGAGTTGGATCTCTTTCTTCCACCCATAGCTTCTACCATCGTCTTTTTTTGAGTCTTTACCATTGTTCTAGAAGTTTCGATCCGAGATCGTCACGTACGGCTTTTCTTACACCACACCCCGCAAGTATTCGACTCTGCTCAATAACATTAGTTTTCGGTAACAAAATTAAATTTAGGTCGCGCGTGCTACCCCTTGCCTATGGTTGGCGCCTATATAAACCGCCGCAAATCGGTCCTCAATGCCCATTTATTATCAAGCTTTTGATTACGTATAATCTTGTCACGATATTTAAATATCGCGGCAGTCTCACATCAGGCTGGTGAGCAACAGATAGCAGCACACGCTGCTCACACGTCTCTCCGTTCATTCATATTACGATTATTTTGTTTATATGTACAATTTTATTTCAATTACTACACTACTGTTACTTAACTGATTTATTAGGTGGAAAATGCGATGAATTCAGCAAAATTTACTGATTATGTTGATATTATAAGTAGATTTTATGAGGCTGGGGAGATAATTATTCATTTTATTTATACGCTTGTAGTTATTGTGGTTGGTCGGCGCATGCGCAGCGACGCAACAGTTGTCATCAACAAATTTATTATATTATAAATTAATTTTAGAGTTATCATGCATAAATCATTAATGGATTAGCAATTCATAGTAATGGTAATTAGTAATGCTAGGAGTAATTGGGCATTTGATGTCGGTAATTGGCGAAGTTACACAATTGACATCGGGAAAGTTGTCGTTGGTATTATTTAAAATTAACATAAGACACAGATAGTTCTCCATTGGTTAAAATGAGATACATATATACAATATGGCCGGTCGAGGGGCCGGCATGAAACTCACGTGCTGCCGTGGTCAGACGTGGATAAACAATTGTACGAGCAGGGTGTGTTGCTGTAACAAAGCCTGTAATATTATTTTGATACGCCATTTGAGTTTTGATACCTATACAGATAAAATGTTGAGTTAAGTAAGGTGCAACTTCAGTTGATAATAGTTTCATTAATTGCTGTTACGTTAAATTTGCTGATCCAATGGAACCGATACGCAATTTATACTACGATGACGACTGTAAGTACCTTTGGTAAATTCATTGGCGTGTAACTTTGCTTTCCCGCGTTGGTGGCTATTTGCAAGCGTGTGAATATCACGTAGCTGATGAGTATTTATTGATAGACTTTTACAAGCATATGATGAAATGGGTAGTGATCGAGCCCAGTGGATGTTTAATTTTTGATCGCAAATATTCATTACTATTTGAATACCGAATATTTATTTTGGAAATATTTTGATATTATCATTATTTTATGTCACGTGATAACAAACATATGCGACTGGGTTTTCGCTAGTCATATATATGTATATATATATTACAGAATGCTGAGTTATTAATTATTAATGTGAGTTATTAATTATTATTAATTTGAGTATTGGTTATTATTAAGTATTTTTAATTTGAGTGTTGATTATTATTAATTTGAGTTATTAACTATCATTAATTTGAATATTGGTTATTATTAATTTGAGTTATCATTATCATTAATCGTTAGTGTGAATTATTAATTTATGATTGAATTATCACGGGAGAGTGATCAAGGTATAAATATCATTCATACTTATTTTATCCACGGGTGGTATTTATCTTTATTATTTGCGTATAAGATAATATTATTCTGTAAATACCGTAACAGTTACTAGTGGAATTTACTGGGAACCTTTACTGGAAACAATTTACATGAAATTATTTATTTAACAATTTCTATGGTCACATGCGAATGATAAAATAGTTATAATTGTTCCAGTATTATATTGTGAGGGACTCAATTGATTATATTTAGATAATTTTTTGTTTATGGTCACGTGCGAGTGAAACTATTAATTATCAACAGATATATTTTTTTTTTACAAGACGTTTATTGTTTATGCAGTATTATTATTTTTTTTAGTTATAATTTTATATGCGCAGACTATTATTATTTTTTTTATAAGTGATTTACTATTATTTTCGATATTATTTATGTGAGTATGCGATATATATTTGACTGATGATTTATTAATTAAATTGATAAGTAAATGCAAATGGGCAGCAACCCGGTAGTATTTAATTTTTATTATTTCACGTACTGCTATCTTTTTCTTGCTATCCTTATTCCTAAATCTGAAATCGCTATCCTGTTATTTATTTTATTTTCATTTTCATTTTTCTCCGTTGTTTTATTTTGAGTTAATTTTGTTCGTGGGGTACACGAACTGGCGCCCAACTAGGTTGTCTAACCCAGCCTGAGCAGAGCTGCGAGTCCAGGGAGATTCAGGATATCTCCAGGTGGGACATTTTGTTTCGGTATTAGTTTTATTTTAGTTTTCAACCAACGGAGAGCCATAACGGCTATTGAGCGCCAACCACACTCCGCCGTGGGACGCGTGAAATAGAAGGGAACGTAATAATCTTATTATTTCAAAATATTAAAATTTAATGTCTTTGTTGGAGTCGTTGATAATTAAATTCAGAATTAATACAATTTAAAGTGAATTATTCTAAATAAAAATGATTTCGATTTTCAATTCTTTTATTCAACATTACAAATAATTTAATTAATTAAATTATTTCCGTTGAATATTGTTTCTGTTCTAAATATTGTTTTTCATATTTCAATAAATTTCGTGATCTTAAAAGTGTATATTCAGATAGATTGTCAGCTACCCTGTATAAGTAAACCCCTTTTGCTCATTTTTACATCAACAATTCTCAACATTCAAGAACCATAACCAACTATCAAGCCACATGACAACAATTTATTTCGAAGCGAATCTCAATCAACAATCTGGTCTCTAGCTCAGCCAAATCTTGTATCCTGACAATTTATTATATTGAATAAACGGTTGCGTAACAACATATCCGTGGATAAAATATCCACGACATAATATCCTTGACAAAATATTTGCAGACAAAATAATTACACGACAAAATAACCACATGACAAAATATCCGCGGAAATAATATCTATCGACAGAATATCCTCAAAATGACTATATCAAAGATATGAATTCATCAGATCAAAAATTTCATAACTAAAATAACAGTAGATGAAAGTTATTAAAATGATATTTTATTAACATTTATCTTTAATCAATCAAAAACCTTCATGCGAAAATACATATGATTGATACATACATAAAAAGGTGTGAATTATAGCGCTCTTTTTTCACGAATTTTGTGTGTGTGCAATTACAAAAATATACCCACTCATAAAATGATGTGGAAGAATATCCTGAAAACTAACGTAACAAAGGGATGAATTCATCACATCAAACTTTTCATACTTAAAATAACAGTAAAAGAAAGTTATTAAAATCATATTTTTTGAAACATTTGTCACGATATTTTAATATTGCGGCAGTCTCGCATCCGGTCGGTGAGCAACAGAAGGCAGCACACGCTGCTCACACGTCTCATCCGACATTGTATTATAACTATTGTTTGTTCACATGTAAGATTTTATTTAATTATTGTGTTAATAATACGTTATTGATTTCTTAGGTATAAATTGTATTTGAAGCAGGAGATTTCACTGATGAATTTGAGCATATATTTGGATTTTGTAGCGCTGGGGGAAATGGTTGCGCATTTCATTTATGTGCTTATGATTGATTTGAATTGGTTGGCGCATGCGCGTCAACGCAACAGTTGGCATCCGTAGATTTATTTATTATAAATAAATTTACTAGTTTATGAATAGATCATTGGTTGATTTACCAGTAAATAATATTAAGAATTAATTATGAAAATACAATTGGTCATTTAGCGTCGGGAACTTGATAAATTACACGGCCACAGTTATGTAGTACGTTGGTGGTACTGTAAAGAAATACTATGCGACAGTTATATATCTCCATTGGGTAAAGTGAGATATACGACAAAATGGCGTCGGCCTAGGTGCCGGCGTGAGATTCACGTGCTGCCATGGTCAGACGTGGGATAGTCTCTGTAAGAGTAGCGTGTGTGCTCTGTTACATTAAACTTATTATAAATTTGTCGCCATTTGGTATTTGAGTAAATAATATACACCCATTGGCATTAGTTGAGCATTTGATAAATCGCATAAAGGAAAATACATTTACCGTATTATCGTGCAACCAAGGGAGTTGAAAAATACGTAAACTGTAAGTACTTTTTTGGCTAATACATTGGCGTGTAATTTTGGTTCCGAGTTGGTGAACATTTGTATATAGCATAAGCGTGAGAGAGATAGTAAATTCTGAGTATTAATACTTGGTCATAAGCATATGATGGAATGCGTGAATATTATACTCAGTGAATATAAATACAGTCAGTGAAATCATTCAGCATTTATCATTAATTTGAGTTATGAATGATTATCATTTTGAGTTATGAATTATTATTAATTTGCGTATTGAATATTAATAATTTGAGTTATTAATTATTATTTAACTGGATATTGATTGTGAATTATTATTAATTTGCGTATTGAGTATTTTTAATTTATGTTATTAATTATTGTTAATTTGAATTATTATTATATTTAATTTGAGTTTGACTCATCAAGTTATTATTTAATTATCACGTGAGAGTGATCAAGGTATAAATACCAGTCATAATTATTATACCCAATAGGTGGTATCTATTTTATTATTTGCGTCCAAATAATATTATTTTGAAATACCGTAAATCCACCAGTGGAATTTACTGGGAAGTGTTACTGGAAATAATTGAAATGAATTTACGTATTTTCACTTGTGATTGAAATATTAATTATTACTACATGTGCGTTGGTTTTTCAAGACATTTATTGGTTTTGCAGAATTATTATTGTTTGAATTAATTTTATATACGCATATTATTATTATTATTATTGTTTTGTCAGTGAGCTATTATTATTTTTCAATTTATTAGTTATGTGAATATGCGATCTAGTTGTTTAAGTAATTAATTAATTGAGAATTAAAACAAATGGTCATCAACCCGGTAGTTATTTAATTTTATTATTTCATTACTGCTATCTTTTCTTGCTATCCTAATTCCTAAAATCTGAAATCGCTATCCTGTCATTCATTTTAATTTTATTTTCATTTTTCTCCGTTGTTTAATTTTGAGTTAATTTTGTTCGTGGGGCATACGAACTGGCGCCCAACTAGGTTGTCGAACCCAGCCTGAGCAGAGCTGCGGGTCCAGGGAGATTCAGGATATCTCCAGGTGGGACATTTTGTTTTCTGGGTTATTTATTTTTCAGTTTCCGACCAACGGAGAGCCATAACGGCTATTGAGCGCCAACCACACTCCGCCGTGGGACGCGTGAAATAGTAGAGAACGTTATACATTTATCATTTAATTCATCAAATACTTAATGCGAAATTACATATGATTATAATAATAAGTCTTATTATCATTGAATTTTCTTAGGGATATTTTGTCTACAGATTTTTTGTCCGCGGATATTTCGTCATGTGGTTATTTTGTCGTGTGGTTATTTTGTCTGCGGATATTTTATCGCGGATATTTTGTCCACAGATATTTAAGCGTGTCACCGAATAAACCAACTGTAAGTTTAATTAATTGTTCATTTATCTAGTGATAAGGCACATCCATTCACCTCGTACATCCTATTTTCGTATATTGACATACTCGACACTAAATAGCGAGGTCCCCGCTACCCGAGTAAATTGCTTAAGTGCTTTGACTCAAAATTAACTGAATAACTTGTGTTCGTCATCCAGGATGTAACAGTATTCAAGTGGAAGACTGCAAAATAAATTCTCTTTGTGAAAGCTGCATCAAGGGGAAGATGTCAAGGACAACTTTTCCAAAAGCTTCAGAACATTTCTCCACAGGGCCGCGACAACTCATTCACATTGACCTTTATGGACCCTTACCAGTCAAGACACCAAGCGGTAAACGATATATCATTAATTTTGTGGATGATTATAGCCGACATTGTCAACTTTTTCTTCTAGCTAAAAAATCTGAGGCAAGTACAGTAATTACAAATTATGTTGAAAACTGTATAACACAATTTAACCAAGTGCCAAAGATTTTTAGATCCGATCGTGGAGGCGAGTATTTATCTCACCAAGTCAGCGATTACTTGGAAACTCGTGGCATCGAGAGACAGCTGACAGCTCCATACTCTCCGCAACAAAACGGCGTTGCCGAGAGAAAGAATAGATACCTACTAGAAGCAACACGTATCATGTTAATCGAAGCTGAGTTACCAAAAAAGTACTGGGGAAAAACTGTAATAACAGTCTGCTATCTACAAAACCGACTCCCTACGAAAAATAAAACTAAAACGCCTTTTGAATTATGACACGACGTAAAACCCAATATATCTCATCTCAAAGTATTTGGTTGTAAGACATTCGTTGACGTACCTAAAGAAAGAAGACAAAAATTGGTTAATAAAGCTGCCACATACACCTTCGTCGGTTATTCTCAAGAGTCCAAAGCCTACAGACTGCTGAACAGAGAGTCAGGAAAAATTACTATAAGTCGAGATGTTATTTTCGTGGAAAATGAACTGATAAAACATAACGAAACATCAGAAATTAATATGACTGAAGAAAACCTGTCTATCGAAGAACCTACAGTGGCCAAGACACCTGACTGTGAAGAAAAACTAATAAAAAGTCAAGTAACAATCGATAACACTACGATAAACATAGATTACAGTGTCACATCAAGGGGAAGTGAGTCCACATTATTACTTGATGATGTTCCACTAGGCATCAGGCTGGAAAGACTGGCAGAACAACTAGACTGGTCACTATTAGATCGAACTATAGGCATGGACATTGATAAAACTCGTAAAGCCAAAGAAAATCTCTCAGATGAACCTAGAAGTCCAGAAGAAGCTTTATCTGGACCAAACTCAAAACACTGGGGACAAGCAATGTTAGAAGAAATCAAATCTCGTCAAGACAATCACACCTGGACTCTCGAACCACTTCCTAAAGGCAAAACTTTTGTTTTTAGTCGATGAGTATTTAAATTGAAGAAAAACGCGAACAACGAACCGGTAAGATTTAAAGCAAGACTAGTTGCACAAGGATTTACACAGAAGTACGGACAAGACTATGACGAAGTATTTGCACCGGTCGTAAGACACACAACATTCAGAGTTTTACTGTCGATTGCTGGCCACAGGAAATATTTTGTTAGAATCCTTGATCCTAAGACTGCATGATACTTTTAAATAAACACTTGAAGCACTTGAGTTTGAACCATGCGAAGTAGATCCCTGCCTTTTTCGAAGGAAAGAAGCTAACGGAGATACATTCTTAGTCGTCCACGTGTATGACATTTTGGTCACAAGTCAAGATCAAGAGATATTAAATAGGCTCTGCGAAAACCTGAACAAACAATTTTCAGTCACAGACCTTGGTGATTTAAAATGCTATTTAGGTATCAACATTCGACGCAATAGGTTAGGAGATTTCTTCATCAATCAGTCAGACTACATTGAAAGGACATGAGAAGAAGTACGTTTGTCAAACACAAAGGGATCCAATATACCAATGGACCCTGGATACCATGAGATGGGACACTCAACTCCAATCATCAACAGCATTGCGTACCAGAAATTAATCGGGTCATTGTTAGACCTATGTGTAAACACCAGGCCTGGAATATCAGCACCTGTGACAATACTGAGCCAGCACATTAAAGTCACAAGACAACAAGATTGGAACGAACTTCAGCGCATTCTCCGTTACCTGAAAACCACCTCAAAATAGGAGCTAAGGCTAAGCGACTCACCATCCACAAAAAGGGAGTTGTCCGGATATGCAAATGCCAACTGGGCAGAATCGAGAGTAGATCGCAAATCAAACAGCGGCTATCTCTTCAAGGTATTGGAAAGCAACAGAAGTTGGAGCTGTAAAAAACAAGACTGCGTCTCGGTCTCTTCAACAGAAGCTGAGATAGTAGCACTAGCTGAAATTTGGAGAGAATCTGTCTGGCTAAGAATATTGCTAGACTTCTTAAAGGAGAAGCAAACTACTCCAACAATCATCAACGAAGATAACCCGAGCTGCATAAATAGCCATCGAGCAGCAGCCTTTAGTAATCGAACTAAACACATCGATATCATATTTTTGAATATATATGTTACTGAGTCGAAATTTAGCGTGAGCGTTTAATTTGGTTCCCGAGTTGGTGATCATTTGTCTATAGCATAAGAGTAAGAGAGATAGTGAATTCTGAGTAGTAATAATTTGTCATAAGCATATGATGGAATGCGTGATTATTGTGCCCAGTAAATAGTAATACAATCAGTAAAAAATATTCAGTATTATTTTATCATAACCAAATATTGAGTGTGATAAATATTTGGTTATTTTTCATTGTCATTTATTATTAATGGAAATTATTACTGCTATTATTATTATTTTCCTGCGTTACTATTATTTTTATTATTACGTGTGACTGATACAAGAGCTTCTAAATATTATATTATAATTATTACTGATTCTGATAATTGTTGGTATAGGTATTATTTTGTTTAAATAATATTACTGGTGTGAATACTGCGTAAGATTCACCAGTAGTTTAATTTACGAGAATTGTTTACGTAAAGTATTCAAAGATTATCTTATTATTTTTATTTTGGAAATATCACGTGCGAGTGATTTGATACGCTGTCAAGTAGTAAATTATTATTTTGCGGTTATTATTAGTTACCAGTATTTATATCTGTGAAAATCACGGGCAAGTGATAGCATTATTTACATGCGATAAGCTATTTTGTGTTTAAGATATTTATTGCCTATTCATTATTATTTGTTGCCTATTCATTTTGGATATGCGATACAACTGAGTGTTAAATTTATAATTTAAAATATAATTTGGAACAAATGGTCATCAACCCGGTATTATTTTATATTTTATTTATTTACAATACTGCTATCTTTTTCTTGCTTTCCTTTTCTTAAAATCTGAAACTGTTACCCTGTCATTTATTTTTATTTTCATTTTCATTTTTCTCCGTTGTATTTATTTTGAGTTAATTTTGTTCGTGGGGCACACGAACTGGCGCCCGACTAGGATATCTAACCCAGCCTGAGCAGAGCTGTGAGTCCAGGGAGATTCGGGATATCTCCAGGTGGGACTTTTGGTAGTTATTTTATTTTCAGATATTTTTCACCAGCGGAGAGCCATAACGGCTATTGAGTGCCAAACACACTCCGCCGTGAGACGCGTAAAATAGAGGAGAATGTTATACATTTAAAAAATAATGCCTGAAAATCAGTGCGATTCTTGTACAAAGTGGTTAAAAATCAAAAGTGATTATTGTGTTATTTCTAATAAAAAAATTCTATCTGTTCTCAGAAGACATAAAAATTACGATCTACAAAACAATGCCACAGTGTGTTCTACATGTAAAAGATATGCAAGTCGTAAATTAGAGATTAAAAATTCTACTACATCTTTGGAAGTTGTCGATAGTGCACAGCCGTCCATATCTAGAGGCTCTGCATTAGAAAAACGTAAAATAGTGTTGTCATTACCTCGATGTCATAATTCAAATACGCTGTGCGTAATATGTAATCGGGAAAAAAACCTTGTGACAGTTCCTCGCACAGCACGAACACAAAAATTCATAGAAACATGAACATATATAACAACAGGGAAACGATACTGCAAGGATCATCTTTCTGGTAAAGTATTCACAGATCCAGCTTATGGAAGTTTACATCCAATAAGTATTAACAATTGTTTAAGGTTGTTCGGACAGTACCCCGTAAATCAAAATAAAACCTAAATTTTTTTCCCCGAAAATTGAAAATGTAATTATATAGATGGGTCATTCTAAGTTAAGACGTGAATTCGACGTCCACGGTAAAAAATCATCTTTTTTAAAAAAATTTATTTAAAAAAATGTAATTATCTCTTAAAACTCGTGCTCAAGTAAGTGGTCACTCAAATTCATTTCTTAATTTTATTTAATTTAGTCACAATTTCATCTCAAAGTCATAAAACATCTCTCCCCTGGCTTGTCCCCGCGCTGATTCTGTTCATGTATTAGTAATTTAGTGCTTAGAACTTAAATAGATTATTTGTTCAGTCACGAGCTTGATTAATTTAAATCAAGCTTCGTGCATTTCCGCTCGGTTCGGAAGAAGCCGAGCTCGCTACTGACTGAAGGTCAGAATAGTGCCGGGTCACTCGCTATTTGGGCCCGGCACATACAATTTCTAACTCAGGATCGTGTCAAGACGTCCTGAGAACCCGATACAAGCTGACCAATCACAAAATTCGTTTTATATTGGTCAGCCTATGAGAGAGCTCGCTATCAACTGCTACCTTTTGGCGCGCTTTTAAGCCAATAGGAAAATTCGTTATATGCAGCAAGGCTGCCACGTCGACACCAAGCTTCTCGACGACTCAACAACGCTACCAATATTCATTCTACAACGTGTCTTTGCTACGTGCAACCTCGTGCTTGAACCGCTTCGCTTATTAACTTGTGTGAAACTAAATCAAATCGCTACGCTAAATTATCCTCAATACTTAGACAGTACATCAAGGCTGCTATTTATTGAGAATAAATAAATTGTTCTTGTGACGATAATTAATTGTTAATTAATTATCATTGAAGTAACCGCTACTGACCACGTGTCAATTTTTATACGTGAATAAAATAACTGAGTTGCATTCGCTATCGCGTATAAATTTATCTAGTCGCATTCGCTATTGTATATAATTCTCATAATTTTAAGTGTAAATAAGTGTAAATAAATCTATAATTTATTTATTGATAAAATCTGTGTAATTTTTAATTGTTTAATTCACCTCGCCTAAACCAGATCCAATTAGTTTATTCGCTCATTTTACATTATTTAAATTATATATTTCAACAAAATAAATTTAATAAATTCGCGTAATCAAGCAAGTAAAATTGCATGATATTTTTTTCCTTAAAAAAAATTACATTTAAGTTGTTCCCCTACATTTTGCGTCTCGTCCCCTGGCATGTGTATTTTCCTGTAAAATCGGCATTTGTTTACCGGCTCGCGGAAATTGGAGACCTTGAACGAACGTCGTTGGGTTTATCCTTTCTAGTCAGCGCCACTGGAACTAGGTGCGCAGTCATTTTGTTATTTATTTCATTACTCACACTCTGTGGATACAGTTGAGATTTAGTGAATGGAGTCTCTTCCCTGGTAAGTTTTATTTTAAAAATATTTATCTAAAAATTTAATTCATCTGTATACTTACTTCTTGTTGTGTATAGATTCTAAGTTTTCTTGGTTGATTGCGTACAATAAATACATTTGTCATTACTTCTGTTTTTTTAACTAAAAAGTATCTCCCCTGTGTGTATCTCCCCTGTCTTGTACATGCCAGGAGAAAGAGACGATATATCCAGGGGATGTATGATAATAGTACAATAGAGGTGGTCCGAATAACAATGGATGGCCACGTGGAAAGCGTTGGTTATTATACTCAAATAATACACTGATTTTATATTTTATAATTAATACGCTGATACTACAGATGTCTCAGCGGTAACGTAATAAAGAACTTAACAAATTAAATATATTTTAAACTCAAATAATAATAATATACGATATATAATGAGATCGCAAGCTAAGTTGCCAGTTAGATATAAAGTACAATAACTAGATTAAATAATAATAAATTGATACAATGCAAGTAAATTGCCGGCTAGTAATTAATTAATTCAGAATATTCAAATACGTCTAAACGCTACTAGATCCAAGATCGAAGTGTCTGACCGATAATTGAGGGCCTGGGTCTTGCCTCTGAACTCTGTCCCCACTTCACCCTTACGGTCATGCGTCAACGTGAAAATTAGTCATGTGACCACGGCACTATGACTTGTGTAGTTTCAGACGACAAGAAGACGGGGAAAAATGGGAACCGCAAGGCTGAGGACGACGAAGACAATTCACATTGTCTCAATATATATATAAATATATTTAGATATATACATACATACATATATAAATTTTTGAGCGGATGGTATTTTTTGACTCTACGAGGTAAAACAAGACATATGGTGACAAAAATCTGTGATAATTCCATCATGAGACCCATTGCAGTAGGTCGATTTCTAAAGAAATCTATCTAAAAATGAGTGATAGAAATTATTTTTACTAATTCAAAATTATTTTACTTCTGATTATTATGTATAATATTTTGTATTAATATGTTAAAAGTTATTTGTTCGATTTTTTCAGATTACCGCAATTACAAATTTAAGAATAAAATTAAAAATTGTTATAAAATATGATATGCATCTGCAAAAATAATCAGTTATGTTTTTCATTTTAAAAGTTAGCACGTTTTATTTCTTGCGACGTTGCCGCACTCATCTGAGTCATGTGAATAGATTATTTTTCATCATGGCGGGTAAATATTTCTATGGATTATCTGTGCTTCTTATTAAAATATTTTCAAAATCATTCGTCAGAACACTTTTTAACTATTTATAACGTATTCTACGATAGTTAATTATCAAAGAGAAAAGTACTTTGTTTTTTTATCTTTATAAAGAGCAACTACTTAATTCGATAGAAAGGCATTTCGTCTACGTTTCCTATACACCTTTATTAAATTACGACATTTCAATAATTAATAACGCGAAAACTATTCATCACATATACCTGAAAAAATTAATTTATAAGTATCTGATATTAATTAATAAGATAATAAAAATTCAGATTTTTATCTAAATGTCGCAGTAATGTCCGAACAACCTTAAGTGAAAAGGATATTGAAAATCTTCTACAAGAAATCTGAAAAGTGGCAAAAAAAGAAGGTTTCGATTTTGACATACCAGGACAGCTCACTGTTTCTGACTATTATACATGAATGGGATTAACGGTTGAAAACTTTGACAATATTATTGAATTAGTAAAGTCATGGATTCATTCATCGAAATACAGATCAAATCGCACTTGTTTAGCTATATTGCTTGTGAAACTTTGAACCAGTCCCTCAAATGGTGTTTTCTCCGTGTTATTTAGTTTAAGAAAATAGTATATTACACTACAAGGAAAGAAAGTTGAAATTCCTGCTTCACCTCGGGCATCTTATCACACAGGGAAGGGCTTTCAACTATCTTCCCATGTGGTGTTCAGACATACGTAAAACTTTAATTTTTTTCTGTCTCTCTTTTTTTTTTTTGTTGTGTTTTTGATGCCTGCCCCGCGACATCTGAAAGCACGAGCGAAGCGAGTGCATCTGGTTGGCGGAGGCAGACATCAAAAACAAAACAAAAAAAATACATAATTATACTTACAAAAAATAATTAATAGTTACTTTTTTTCGAAATCAATAAATTCACACCTGTGAACTAGATTTTTTTTTTTTTGCCACTAAAAAATATATTAATCTATATACATATAAGCGAAATACCACTGACTCATCACCAGATCTCCGAAACTATTTGACCGATTCATTTAAAATTTGGCATAGGTACTCCTTTTTCACTGTAGATGAGAGATAAGAAGGAATTTTGCGCAATTCCTAGCCAAAATGGATTTTTCGATAACCATCACGTATGCTACCCCCTCCCACCAACGTTGCCATGGTAACCGTTGCCATGGTTACCGTTGCCATGCTTACCGTTGCCATGGTTACCGTTGCCATGGTTACTGTTACTATGGTTATCAAGGTGGTTACCATGGTAACCGTTGTTATAATAACTGTCAAAATGAATAAATTGTAATAACAAATTCAGTTGTCAATTAAATTCAGAGGAATCATTAGAATAAAAGTAGAAAGATATTAAATACTAATATTCTATGAATCATCTACAGTATTATTTTATATGTTAGTTTTTTGCCAAGTTGGAGATCCGATTAAATTATGGGATAAATATCGAGATAATTTCACGGACGATATTAAAAAACGAATGAGTAGGAATCGCGAAAACTCTGAGTTAGATGTTGATGTTGTTTACAATCAATGTTTGATTAATCTTGAAGATATGGTCATTGCTATGTCAGGTAAGACTCTTTTACAATTTGGTCTCACTTCACCATCTTGAGAACAAGAATCTGGTATTATTAATCAACAATATTTAAATGAATTAGCTTATGACACTGATAAGTTAACCGAAGAAGTGATAAAAAGTGTTCCGATACTGAATAAAGAACAGAAAGAAGCATATGAATCTATATTGAATAGTGTCGTTTCTGATTCTGGACGATTGTTCTTCCTTGATGCTCCTGGTGGAACGGGAAAAACATTCTTGATTAATTTGTTGCTTGCGAAAATTAGAAGTGAAAAAAGTATTGCTATTGCTGTTGCTTCTTCAGGAATTGCGTCTACTTTAATAAAGATTAAAATTAATAGTGTGCCCAGCGAAGCGGGCAGGTGGCTGCTAGTAAATACATAAACAAATAAATTATTTGGCATAAAACATTTATTTGTATACATGGCATAAAGCCTTCGTAGACCATTTGGTATCTATTAGCTGATTTATTTGGCAAAATTGCTGTTTTAATAACTAACTTTGCCTCTGCATCAAAATCTTTTAACACCTCATACTTACCCATAGATTAATCCGATAAAAGTTTTTCATTTATCTGATTATTGTAAGTACAATGTTTATTAATATATTAGATACAACGAGACACAAAAATACTGACGTATATAGGTATAAAGCAATGGTCTATGCGGTTATTGTGGAAAATTTTATTGATAAAGTGGTAGACGATCACTGAATGGCAGCAGCCAGCTGTTTCTGTCGGCACGAAAAAAATTTGTGCTCTTGGTGATATAAATGGGGCGCGTGTAATTCCACCAGAGGAGGTAAATAAGACTTTAGGCCTTAAAATTGAGGAGGAAAGTGCGTAGTTTCGACTAAGGGACAAAGAAAAAATAATTTCTTTTTTTGTACACTGTGCTCGACAAGTTTTAATAAATAATTTTGTCCCACTGCATCTTGGGATGCAGCATGTTACCAGAACGAAAATTATTGAAGAACGCACGCGACCATTGGCAAAAACATTATTTGTCTCAGACAATAATAATGACACTGTTGTTCTTGTCGCAGATGGTACACATATTTACATTCAGAAAAGTAGTAATTATTCTCTTTATAAGAGAGACTTTGCCAGATCCTGTGAAAGAATCAGAGATGCGTATGGTGGTATGCATGACATGTGTGCGCAGTGGCCTAAGAGTCTCCGCGTGTTCCACTGACTGCAACACACGTACTTGCTCTCTAGCACTCAGTGCGACCTAACGTATTTAATACATAAAGTGTGTGTAAAAAATAAATAAATATAAGAGTTAACTGATAAATCAAATAATTATATTATTCAACATCCATTTCCCTGAACAATCCTTCCAACAGGTTATAGGCCCAGGTGCACGCATTACTGCGTAAATCTTGTAGTGTAGTTAAATAAAGTTTTTTAGTTAAGTGAAAATTTTATTTCAAGAAGAGCTTCAGAGGTTACATTATTCATAAGAATAATATAACAAGGTAAGCTCAACATTTTAATAACGAGCTCGATATAAATAATTAAACTCGAGATGAACAGAGATAGAAGTAAAAGCATATACACGATATTTCAATAGATAAAAACAAAGTGCGTAGTATTTACACAAAAATAATACTTAGTTACGGATGTGTGAGTGTGCACAAGAATTGTTTAACACATACACACATAATAATATATGTATACATGGGCATAGAAATAGTAAAATAAAAAAAAAAAAAGAGGCGGTTGGCGCGCTTGGTATGACTTGAACGTTACCACTTGCAATAAGTCTGTTCAAGCCAGCTCCTGCCTGCCGAGACACGCAAGTAACAAACGCAAGAACTCGAGCTTTTTCCAGGAATTGCCGAGTATTTTATTATTTTTTTCTATATAGAGAAAAAAAGAGGTGCATGTATATATATGCGTATATGTATATGTGTATGTATGTATATACATAATTTAATAAACGAAAATGTATAGTAAATGTGTAGTAAAAAAATACAAAAAAAAAATTTTACACGAGTATTACAAAGAAATAGAGATGTGCACAAACACATATACGAAAGGAAATAAAATACTTTAAAATACATTTTTTTTACATTGAAATTTCGGGGCAACGAGTAGATGACACTTGCCGTGCAGTGTTATATGCTCGTTAGCTAGGGGCAATGCAGAATCCTTGTGAGCGTCCTGGCATCTGTGCATGATCAACCAACTCCAGTGGGATTTCATTGCCGTGCGAGAAATCATATACTGGTACAGGTGTGCAGGGCCATAGTAATGCCGCGCGGAGATTCATTGTCCTGCTTCGAATTGATGTAATCTGTCGTACGGATACTGAGATTCAGAAACACGAAACGAAGAACAAATTACTGTCAGGTGTTAGGGTAGAGAAAATAGAGTTAAAACGAATCATTACAAATATTTACAAAATAGTTAATAAAAATTATTTGTTTCAAAAACCCGAAATAGATGGCAGAATCAAATGATAAGATGATTGACGACCAGAGAACAGAGGCAGAGATGGAGAAAATTCAAATTCTTGATTTATCCAGAATAAAGGAATCTGAAAAGAACGAAGAGAAAGATGCATAGAATATAGAGAAAGTGGAAGATTCAGAAGATCAAGATGAAGTTGATGATTTAAAAGATGCAGATCATGCAGATGATGAAAACATGACAACATAGGTCCTGAAAAACTCAGAAAACGAGCAGAAAACTGAGAATTCTGAGATCAAATTGAAGAGTGCTGAAGTCTCAAAGAAAACAACATTAAAAGGTAAGTCATTCATGTTTCATAAAAGATTCTGAACATCATTTATAGTAAGAAGAGAAAAACTGTCAAATTTAAGAGCTTAAGAGTTAATAATATTAAATAATAGAGTTAGAGGAGGCTTCAACATTTAAATTAGAGAAATCCAGACAATAAAATAAGATTAATATTTACAGTTAATTCCCCTGATTAAACAAAACGATTTGTGACGATTAAAACTATTTTAATCGTTTTAAATCGTCAATTGATGATTAAAAACGATTGAAATTTTTCGAATGAAGATTAAAGACGATTTATGACGATTTGAAATTTTGATCGTCATTAATCGTTTTTAATCGTAAAATAATAAATCGTCTTTTGATGATTTGGGACGATTAAATCTGAAAATCCATGACGATTAAGATGATTAATGATGATTTATTTTTAATCGTTTTTTATCGTCACAAATCGTTTCGTTTAATCAGGGTCAGAGAGAATAAATAAGCCGAAGATAATAGAGAACATTGTTATGACATCTCCATTCAATGAACAGATTAAACAAGCCATGGCAACCATGACGAGACAAACAACTGCCATGGTAACTACTACCATGTCTGTCGAAAGGACAGCAGAAAGATTAGCGGAAGTCATGGGAGAAGCAATGAAGATGGTCCAGATGATGTCTAATCTGACAGGAAAAGAGTTAGAGTCATTAAAAGAACGACTTAAGAGTTTAGAGGTAATACCTTCTACTGTTGATAATAACCCGTTGACAGAGAGATTAAAAAGACAAAATGAAAATCCAGAGCCAATAAATTTAAATAAAAGAGCAAAACTTAATGAAAATAATAAAAATCAAATCAATAAAGAGTTAGAGTCAATTAAAAAAAGTATAGAGAAAAGAGATTTACTAGGCATGAAAATAAACATTAGAAGAGACTATAAGTTAACTCAGAAGTCTAACTTTGACATCTGGTACGATTACTCGCAGTCAAAGTTAACAAGTCACGAATTATTAGATGTATTAGAATCAAACGCATTAAATAGCACAAACTTCTCAGAGACAGTAATACCCAAGAAAAAGAACTTTGTTAGAGATATCGTAATAAATCACATAGATGAGTATTATTACAAGAAAATCTTGGGTATTACTGAACCGGCAGAAATTTCGAAAAGCTTAAAAGGGCAAAGACGAGATGAGACCAATGTCACATCAGCATCAGTTTGGAAAAACTTATACGCGATTAAAATGAAAAGAAACGAGTCGGTAAATAGTTTTTGTAAACGATTCGAAGCAATAGTTAGAGAGTATGAGATTTGTGGGGACGGAGTTAAATTAACAAAAGAAGAATTAAGATCTGCTTTCTATCAAGCAGTTACGCCAGTAATTCCCCAATTAAGAGATGCAGATTTAATTAAGAGAACAAACTCCCAAGAATCGACACTAGAAGAAATTAAGTCATTTATTTTACAGCTAGAGGCAGAGAGAAAGAGTGACGAGATCGACAACACAAAAGTATAGAGAGTCGATACAAAGAGTACCAACAAAAACGATAAGTGCCACAGGTGCTCTGAAAAAGAGCACTGGTCTGAAGCTTGCTTATGGAAGAAAGAGGGCATGTGGAACTGTTACGTGTGCCAGAAGATGACAAATCACAAGGGTGGCGACCACAAGAAGTATCTCGGTAGATTTGATAAAAGGTACGCTGGTAATTATTTTAAAAATAAAACTTTTAAAAGTTTTAATAAACTCGAAGATAATAAAAATTATAAAGGGAAGTCAAAAGGGTTAGAAACAAATGAACAGAAAGGGTATAAAAGTCATAATTTTAAGAGTAATAACAATTTTAAGAGTAGTAATAATAGCGAAAAAGAGTAAAGAAATAACGGAAAAATTAGGAAAGTAAATAACACAATGAAGGTAAGAGTCAAATAAATAAATGCATTAGTTTCATAGCTGATTCGGGAGCAACTGATCATGTCATAAATGACAGCCTCATTCTCAGTAATTTTAAAAAATATGAAAACAGAGTAATTAAGAACGCAAATAAAAATGAATCGGCTAACATCATAATATATGGCAAACGTGATCTGTTGCTTCACACGAACGGCGATGAAAATAAGGTCATTAAATTATCTAATGTAATAAGCACGAAAGATATTTCCGAAAATTTATTATCTTTACGAAAACGAGCCAATGCAAGGTTTAGTATCCATTTAGACGATACAAATTTAGAAGTAATAGAGAAAGAAACCAATAAAACGATTTCAAAGCGAAAGTATGAAAAACCTAACTGGGTTTTAAACTTCGAAGTTAAAAATCACTTAAGAAAGGAGCAAGGCATGAAGACAGAATATGACGTGTATTGTTGCAGAGCAGTAATGATAAAAGACGATGAGATTAAAAATCAATCGCAAAGAATCGATCAAGATAAAAAGTTATTAGAGTGGGAGGGAGTAGAGAATCAGAGAAAATTGATAGATTCTGTGATTGGGAGAGAGGACGAGAATCTCACTTCATCAAAAATAGTAGAGTCAGAAAATTCAATCAGAGAAATCAGAGCTTAAAAAACTAAATATCGAGAGCTCGTAAGAAAAACTAAAAAACTGGGATTCCAGTTTAATCACAAGAGAAACAGCAAAAGTCGACGACATAGAGTCAATTCGAAATCTAGAAGAAATAGTTTCAACGAATATACTAGAGAAAAATAGAGGCGAGTTCGAGAAGTTAAACGAAGCCATGCTGTGGCATGTGAGACGAGGACATGCTTCACTAAATTACCTGAAAAAAAATTCGAAGCATTCTCAAGAAATTAGAGAAAGTCAAGTTTGACGAATCAGTAGAAGAGTTTGAAGAATGCACAATGGCAAAAATGCAAAAATTGCTATTTAAAGAGTCAAGAACCAGATCAGACAGACAACTTCAGAGAATTCTCACGGATACAATAGGACCGACTAGATCAACGTGGTATCCTGAACAGAAGAGATTCATCACGGTATACATCAATGATTACTCGAGACTAGCAGAGCGTACCCTACAAAATCAAAAGATAAGTCTGGAGACACACTAGAGAAATTCTTGGTATCAACTTGGAACTTATTTGGCAGGGATGAAAAAGTATGCTACATCCGGCCAGACCAAGGTACAGAGTTCACCGGAGGAAAATTTTTAGAAGTTTTAAAAAGAGAGAAAACAAAGACGGAGTTTGCATCACTATACACACCAGAACATAATTGTGTAGCAGAAAGATTCAACGCGACAATTCAGAGAAAAGTAAGAGCGTAAATATTCGATTCAGGACTACCTCAGAGTATGTGGGAGTTAGCTGTAGATGCAGTAGTGCACGCATACAACAGAACTCCACACAAGTCAATAGACTACCAGACATCATTAACAAAATTTGCACCAAGTGCAAGCTGTCGCTTCGAACAAATTAAAAGGTTTGGTTACATTGGATATATAAAGATCCCGAAACCAGGTTGAAAATTCGGAGAACGTGCAATCAAAGCTGTTTTAGTTGGATATAAACCCATAAGTTACCTATTATGGCATCGAAGTTCTAGAAAATTCCTAGAGTCGAGGCACGTGAAATTCAAAGAGAAAATTGTATACAAAGATGTATACAAGAAGCAACAGTTAGAAGAGAATAAAGGAGCTCCAGAAGATGAATTACAAATAGAGTAGAATTTAAAAACAGAAACAGAACAGGAAATCGAAATTGTGAAAGAGACTGAAAAGGCTGAACCAAAGAGAAGAGGCAGACCAAGTAAGAAAACAAAAACATCAAAAATAACAGAGAACAGAAAGGATCAAGCAAGACCAAATGAACCATGTACAAGAAGTCGACGTAAGAGAAAAAATTTGAAACAGATGATCAGAGTAAAGTAAATTACATTCACAAACCAGTAGAGGACACCAGCTTTACAAAATATCTGAATCCTCCAGAAAATTCAAGAGACAAAAAGGACAAAAGTAAAGACGAAGCTATACACTGTCTCATTGTTTCATTAAATGAAGACCCTGCGAATTATGTTGAAGCAATGAAAACGAAAGAAAGAGCATCATGGATAACAGCTGTCAGAGAAGTAATTGAGTCCATGACTAAAAACAGAGTTTGGAAACTAGTAGAAAGAGCAGAAGTACAAGGAAATGGAGAAAGAGCAAATATCATACATTCTAAATGGGTGTTCAAAAGAAAACTAGAGTCAGATGGAAATACTTGATACAAGGCGCGCCTGGTGATAAGAGGATTCAAAGATAAGGATCAATATATTCTCAAAGAGACATATGCACCAGTATCAAAATTATCAGTAATTAGAGCAACACTAGAAATAATAAACAAATATGATTTACATGCTTGTCAACTAGATGTACAGACAGCGTTCCTGAACGGAATTTTAGTGGAAGAAATACGAATGGAGATTCCAGATGGTTTAGAAGTCGATGAACACATAAGAAAGTTGAAGATGTGCAAACTAGAAAAATCAATTTATGGATTGAAAACAAGTTCAAAGAAGTGGAACAAACGATTCACTGAGGAAATTAAGAAACTTGCGTTAGAGAATGACCTACATGAGCCATGTTTATATATATGGAGAAAAGATGGTAAAACGGCAATTTTAGTTAAATACGTAGATGACATACTGGTAGCGAGCAACGACAAACTAAAGTTAGAGGAAATTAAAAGTCATCTAAACAGAGCTTTTGAGATGAAAGATTAAGGAGAACCAAAGGTTTTCCTAGGAATGCAAATACTGGGGAACAGAAATAAAAGATGGATGAGCATCAACCAAGAGAGATACACTGAAAATATCCTAGAGAAATTCAATATGAAAGACCGCAAACCCCAGAGTACACCAATGGTCACAAGACAAGTCGAGAACAGAAGTAAAAGAAGAAGACTAGAGGAAACAGAAACAAAAATTATGAGCAAGAGCAAAGAGTTCAAAAGAGTACCATTCAGAGAAGCTATCGGAAGCTTAATGTATTTAGCAAATGCACTGAGACCAGATATTGCATTTGCTGTAAATTACTTAGCCAGAAACAAAATTGGAACCTTCAGAAAATAATTGGCTCGATGTAAAGAGAATCTTCAGATACTTACGAGGAACTTCATCTCTAGGTTTGAAGTACACAGGTAAAGCAGAGATATTAGAGGCATTCTCTGATGCTAGTTTCAGAGATCATGAAGACTCAACATCTACTGGAGGATATGTTATTAGAGTATTTGGAGATGTGATTGTTTGGAGAAGTCACAAAAAAAATACCGGATACTCTCCACGTACCAAGCCGAGTATCGAGCTATGAGTGACGCTTGTCAAGAAATTATATCAATGGACAAAGCCACAAGATTTATAATTGGCAAAGCATTATTTCAGCCACAGTTTGGTGTGATAACCGTTCAGTAGGAGTATAGTATAGTGCCGGATAGCTCAGCTGGTAGAGCACTCGACGTGATACCGACATGGTCTGGGTTCAATTCCCAGTTCGGGCTATCTATATTTTTCTCAATTTATCTATAAATTGTCTTATTGAGAAGGTTTGCATGTTTTAGGTTTCCACTATATTAAATTGGTGTAATACCGTACGATGGACGGTGTGGCTCAATAAGTTATAGATCAAATTGAACGGAATGTAGTATAGTGCCGGATAGCTCAACTGGTAAAGCACTCGGCGCGATGCCGACATGGTCTGGGTTCGATTCCCAGTTCGGGCTATCTATATTTTTCTCAATTTATTTATAAATTGTCTTATTGAGAAGGTTTGCATGTTTTAGGTTTCCACTACATTAAATTGATGTAATGCCATGTACCAAAAAAATGGAAGTCACAAACTAAAAACTTTTGATAACGTTTTAGAAGAGATCAACAGAGACATGTTAGAAAGAGAAAAAAATGGAAGCAGAAAACACATGGCAAATACCCATGGAGACTTTTTAAAACAATGCGTGGAAGAAAATAGAGTTATACTGGATAGCAACTAAAGAGAATATTGCAGACATAATGACGAAACCATTAGCACTAGATAATCATAAATATCTTAGAGAAATATTGGTAAGCTAAAATAATTAAATTTTATTTGTTGTTCTCTGTTACAGATAGAGTATAAGAAACCTAGACGATCGGATACAAAGAGAGGGAGTATAAGAGAGACTTTGCCAGATCCTGAGAAAGAGTCAGAGATGCGTATGGTGGTATGCGCGACATGTGTGCGCAGTAGCCTAAGAGTCTCCGCGTTTTCCACTGACTGCAACACACGTACTTGCTCTCTAGCGCTCAGGGCGACCTAACGTATTTAATACATAAAGTGTGTGTAAAAAATAAATAAATATAAGAGTTAACTGATAAATCAAATAATTATATTATTCAACATCCATTTCCCTGAACAATCCTTCCAACACTTTTCAAAGGCGATGTTATTCGGTACATAAAGGAAGACCATTGGTGAAACCCATGATGTTGGCAACGACAACAGGATACATTTTCGATGTTATCGGACCTTACATTTCAGATTTTAAAAATAACGATGCGAATATTTTTACACCTATATTGAAAAATAATGTCCATAATATTAGAGAATAATTCAAATTTAATGATGTTACTATCGTTGATAGAGGTTTCCGAGATTGTTTGGAGCTTCTTGAAGAAATGGGCCTGGTACCTAAAATGCCTGCATTCCTGGACAAACAAGCACAGTTTACTACAGAAGACGCTAACGAGACATGTTTGTTGACATCGATTTGTTAAGTAGTTGAATCAGTAAACGGCAAGTTTAAGAACTGGAGAGCTTTAAATAATGTTATCCCAAATATTCAAAAACCATATATTGGAGATTATGTTAAAATCATGTGTGCAATTCTTAATGCTTTTCACCCATCAAGACTAAACAATGTTGAGAACGACAATGTAATAGCCTAACGAATGCTAGATTTAGTAAAAAAGCCTAATTACTTACAACAAACAGTTGATAAAAAGGGCTGGGCATGAAAAAGGGCGATATGGACTTTGTTAAGCGATTCTGATCTTCCAGATTTTCCGCGATTAACCTGGGAGGAGCTGTGATATTTAACTCTTGGAATATATTAGCTTAAGCAAAGCCAATCATACACTCACGAACAACTTAATCAATCGAGTGTATACTCTCTTTACGTACATCGAGAAGATTCCTCAGTTGTTTGACTCCAGTTGAGATCATGACGCACAAGTTTAAAAATATATAACATATGGATAAGAATAGGTTTAGGTCATAATCCAAACATTGAATGGTACTGTAAGTGCAAAGTTAGTACTAGAGTTGTTGGCTGCTGTGCACATGTTGCGTCTATACTTTGGTACTTCGGATACTGGCGCCATAATCAAACTCAGACAAAAACACCAAGTCTTAGGTATGCTGATACACTTCAAGACGCTGCTACTGGATGGTCCAGTGACGATTCAGTCAATGAAAACCAGGAGGAAATATAATCGAAGAAGTTTGTTACAAAAAGTTTAGTAACGTTTTTTTTTCTCGGTTTTGTCTATTTAATAAAAATATTTTTTGAAAAAACCTAGAAATATCATTTCGTCTGAGTACAGTATTACAAAAAAAAAAAAATACCCATAACATAAATTTACCAATGGACAAAAAAAACCCGATCATTACCCACCTCCTTTTCAGCGTAGTCATGATTTCACAAATATAAACTATTGCTGCCACGAGAAAGAAAAAAATAAAAATAAAAAACTCTAATTTTCATTATTTTTGATATTTTCAAAATTCGTGACCGACCTATTGAAAATTTTTTACCGAGCTGATTTTTGGCAAGGATTCTTAAAACATTGCAAACCAACAGCTTTTTATAAAAAAACTCAAAAAAATAAAAATAGTTTATTTTTCTTGGGCCATCGTATTATGTATATTAGGGTGGTTAAAAAAATAACAAATTTTTTTTTTTCTCGGAAACAGGTTCAAAAATTTCATTTAGAATAAAAAGATGCTTGTGAAAATTAGAGCTCTTAATATTAACATTGAGAGATTCCGCATTGCACTTTTTTATTTTCTACAAGAATAACATGGAAAAAATTTTTAACTTCCCGCTAAGAAAATCGACGATTTTCGGAAAATTCGGGAAGTTATTGTTTTACCCCGATTTGCAAAATTCGAAATTTCATTAGATGTTGACGTTGTGAGGTCCTAGGAAGCTATTGACTATTTTCAGAATGATGTTCAAGTGTCTGTATGTATGTGTGTGTGTATATATGTATGTGTGTGTGCGTATGTATGTATGTAAACTCCTTATAACTTTTTAACTAACAAACCGATTTAAATGGTTATGGCACCAATCGAAAGACCTTTTTGGCCATCAACTTTTCTAAAAATTTCAGATCATTTGATCAAGTAGACTCAAAGATATTGGTCAATTACGAAAAAAAAAATTTTTTTTTTAGTTTTTTATTGATTTCTCAGAAACGACTTATACGATAGACTTAAAAATCTAATAAACTCTAGAACTCAATAAAACGCATCGATTGCAGCCTTAGCCATCTCAATCGGACAATTCGTTTGAGAGTTATCGTGGGAGAAAGGAATGGTAAAAAACAGTTTTTTGCGATGTCACGGCTGTTACGTTTAACTCGTATCCTTACCAGTTGTAAAAATATAAAAGAATTTTTTTTTTATATATTACTTTTTCTATTGGGAGGAAAAAGTACATAAGAAAACTATTTTTCTCAAGAACTATGACGACATAGTCAGAAACAGTAAGACACAGGCGGCAACACAAAACGATGCGTTCTGAATAGACCTTCAGTTTTTTATATATAATAATTTACAGAGTGACCATCAGTAGTGTAGGTCGCATAACGGTCCACCCAATACGTGAGAACCCAAAACCTCATGCACTTCGCTCTTTTTTTTTATGACGCCGACTTACTGACGCCACCAGTCGTACCAGACAAATGTACCTACCTGAGCGTTGACAATTAAGTCGTACTATCCCACGTAGGAAAGGTACCAATGGAATACATGTTCTATAAGTTTCTCTTATTCTACAGATTTCATCAGTTTTCACTTAACAACTTTTGAAATTTATGTATCCGTTCCCATTTAACTAATCTAAGCATAGAAGCGGTAGTCTTCGTTGATTTTTCACCTTAAAACTATAGACCATCCAACTCATGCGCACCTTCATGTGATTCTTGGAAATTAGAGAAAGCTAATGGAAACCTCCAAATTTATGGTTTCCTACACGGCCATGCTCGGCGACAGAGTGGCGCCAGGTCATCAGCCTACTTAATCGTCAAAACCTGTTTCCCAGGGATCACACGTGTGCATGGGCTTTGAACTTTCGAGCGAGTCCGAGTCCTCTCGTATGGGAAACTGGTTACCACCACTTTTCACATGTGAGGATCATATAAAAAGACCATGGACTTTAGCTCATCAGTTCTTTTGGGAATCAAACTCTGAACCTTACCGAACTCCGGACACTTGACGGTGTTCGTGGCTAGAGGATTGATATCCCGATTGAGCATTCGGTCACGTGAGCCCAGATCATTGGATCGGTCCTCGATCGTCGTACGCACTCGTATAATCGGTATATTATTTTCTACTAGCTTCAGAAGCATAATAAACGCGATATTAGTGTATAGCATACGATCACGTGAGCCCAGATTGTACGATTGGTCCTTGATCGTTGTAAGTCGTGAAATAATATCAACCGTTTAGCACCGGTACAGCATTGATTATCTTCATCTTATTTTAATCCATTTAATTTCATTCATTTTTATTATTTTTATATTGAAATATACCACGAGAAACGTAAAAAATCGAAGATTATTTTACCGCGATAAATGCGAAGATTTTGAATATTACCGCGAAGACGCGAAGAATTCGAATACATTGAAATTATTTACCGCGAGAAGCGCGAAGACCTTCATTTTACTTTAACTTACGGAGGTATAAAAACGCATAAACATTGAAATTGAAAAAACGAGGTATACTAAATAAATAAATAATTCGATAAATTAGAATCACATTAATTAACCGCGAGAACGCATTGTGAATAAGTGTCCTGTGTTACTGCTGACAGTCCTGACACCTCACCAAAACCTGTTTAGGGTACGTTTTAACATTGTAACCATTGTTTGGTATTTTTATTTTAATATACTTTGAAATATTTGTAAACCATATGCATGAAACATTTACTTTTATATTTTGCCATTTGTGACCCTTTTGTATTTTGAGAATATTGAGTCCTTAATAAATAAATACTCGTTAACATAAAACATTTGAAAAACATTATTTATCAGACAATTTTACTTTAACAATGAGATACTAGCTTCATGAGGCTTTTCGGCAACCCACCTTCCTTTATCCCTTGTTTTTCTACCTGTCCAGCCGCTCAGACCGATAGTTCACAGTAGGGGGTACACAATCTTACGTTTACCGCTCGACGTTTGATTGTGAAATTAGATCAGTCACATAATAAATTGGAAATCATTTTGGGTTTTATCAATATTGTCTTCAACGATGTTGTGTGGGCGCGAATCAAATATAAAATAGAATAAACTGAGCATTTGGTCACGTGAGCCTAGGTAATAGGATCGGTCCTTGATCAATGTAAGTACCCTTTTATTCACTATATTTTATACGAATATCGTACCTACGCCCATCACGATCTGTAATCGTGACAGCGAATATCTTTGAAACAACTCAACCAAACTATTCCAAAATCTAATATTTTCAAAACAATATTTTCGAGCTCAAGGAGCTTGAAAATAGCGGGAAGTTTTAGGGCTGGCCCGCAGGATCAACCGGTAGACAGATTTTTTTTTGCTGCTGCTGACTTTTATAACTAGCTAGCGATGCATCATAGGAAAAATCAACAGGCATCGTTTGTAAGGAATTCAATGCTCTACAAAAAAGTCTCTTATTATTTTTTGATAATTCCATTTGTTCAAAACTTATTTGAGGTTAAAGTCGAATTTATATTAATTTGAGATCTTTTTACCTCTGCGGCGAAACTATCAGACTTAATACAAAATATCATGCGACCTTATTTGTAGACAATTTTATTTCCTATAAATTATTACTCATAAATTTCTTTCCAATTTGGCATTGTTTTCTAGTTATTTTCATATCAATGTCAATCTCATAGAAAAAATAGTCTTCTAATAGATTTTAAGAGCTTGACATTGAAATAAAAATAACTAGAAAACAATGCGAAATTCGAAAGAACTTTATAAGTAAGAATTTGTAAGAAATAAAAGTGTCTAGAAAAAAGATCTTATGATATTTTGTGATAAGTCTGATAGTTTCGGCAGGTAAGTAAAAAGATTTCAAAATTTAATATAAATTCGACTTCAACCTCAAATAAGTTTTGAACAAATGGAATTATCAAAACATGATGAGAGACTTTTTTAATAGAGCTTTTAATTCCCTACAAAAATATGCCTGTTGATTTATCCTATGATGCATCGTTAGCTAGTTACAAAAATCTGAAGACGCAAAAAATTTTTTTTTCCATGTTATTGTTATGAAAAAAAAAATGCTATGCGAAACCTTACAATATTAATATTAATAGCTCTAATTTTTTACTGCTACTTTTTATGTCTGAATAAAACTTTTAAACCTGTGTCCGAAAAGAAAAAAAAATTAGTTATTTTTTGAATCCCCGAGTCAAAATATTAAACGTAAATTAAACGTTTTCAACGTGAATTGAACGTTTTCAACGTAATGAACGTAAATTGAATATTTTGAACTTAAATTCAATATTTTGGACGATGACCGGCCTATAGGGAAGGAAAGAGATCGGGAAGAAAACGCATCAAAAAAAAGGATCCTTTTGTCTTTGATTATCGATATCTCAGCAACTAACGATCGCACAGAAAATTGATAGTGGGTTTTGAATACTTAAATAAATTCTCTTGAACGATTAGCTATGGCTTTTTCGAAACAAAAATTTTCCCCTTTCGTCACATGAATTTAAAAATGCAAGAAAAAAAAAGGCTTCTGGTGGTTTTTTGGAACGTCAAGCGCTGGATCGAAAATACTGTGGAAATCTATAATGTTAAGTGTGCCTTTTACAGTTTGATATGTCCATAAAAACCCTACACTGAGAGATATTTTTATAACATAGTAATAAAATTTATTTGTATTTAGTAAAACACGTATTATGGTCATGCGCAAATAAAAAGTTTACTAAATACAAATAAAAATTTTATTAAAATCCCGTTTTAAATTTTCTTAGTATTTAATAAATGTTTATTAGTATTGACTACGTGTTTATTTATATGCTAAATGAATTTGTCACGATATTGGAATATCGCGACAGTCTCGCATCAGGTCGGTGAGCAACAGAGGGCAGCACACGCTGCTCACACGTCTTCTCCGATATATTGTTATTATAATTTGTTTTGTTGTATAGCCAACGGGTTACTCAGTGCTCTCTATGACCATCTTACAGAGAATAAAAGAAACTAATTATATTTATAAGCGGGACTTTTGAATACCTTATATATTTAAATATAACATAGATAAATAAATATAAAGTAGTTATATAGAATTAGTAGATATAAAATAAAAATTAAAATAAGAGCACAATTATTGTAATGGTCACTTAGAATATAAGATAAATGAATATTTCGGGAAAACCCACGAGGATCCTCTGCCAGACGTTAACTGCCATATTTTATGACTATAATCCTCTTGTTGGCAAAACTTTCCCAAAATATTCATAAACAATTGAGGGATTATTTTGCTGGACCTAAGCTGCAGACAATAGGGCGAGACTTCATGGCAGCGACAGTCCCGGGGGAGATGAAGCTGTTGTGACGCCAAAGTCCGCGTGGACTCGCTCTATTGAGAGGGGATGAAAGCGAGAGATGGTGGGACCTAACAACAGCGTGCGCGACCACCCTCGCTATTCTCACATCCCCCTCTCTCGTAACCGAAGAGAAGAATCACAGGAGAATGAAGGAAGACACTCTAAAATTTGGCATTCGCAATTCATTCATTCAGAGCCTAACAAGCATTTTTGAATATTGATTATTTTTAGAGAGTATAATTTTTATAAAGTACAAGCAGTTGTGAAAAGTATATGAACAAAAATAATTGTTATTTTACTCAATAAAACCATTAGTTTTATTTAGTTAAAAGTAGAACCTACAATAAAATATTTGTTTTAAATTCAAATTCAATTTATATTTCGCGCGCTGGCGTGTAAAATATTCTCCGCGAGTTGAACACCTCCAAGTTCCTAAGGGCGAATTAAAAGAACATCTTTTACTATAGTCAACCAGGCGGCTATACAACAGTTTACATATAAGAGTTTGTTTTAATTATTGCGTTACTAATACTTAATTGATTTCCTAGGTATAAATTGTATTTGAATCAGGAGATTTCACTGATTAATTTGAGTATAAATTTGGATTTTGTAGCGCTGGGAAAATAATGGCGCATTTTATTTATATGCTTATGATTATTTTGGCTGGTTGGCGCATGCACGTCAACGCAACAGTTGGCATCTGTAAATTTATTTATTATAAATAAATTTACTAGTTTTATGAATAAATCATTGGTTGATTTATCGTTAACTCATATTAAGAATTAATTATGAAAGATACAGTTGGTCATTTAGTGTCGGGAACTGGATAAATTACACGGCCCAAGTTATGTACTATGTTGGTGGTACTAGGAAAAAATAACATGCGACAATCATATATCTTCATTTGGTTGAAGTGAGATGTATGACAAAATGGCGCCGGCCTAGGTGCCGGCATGAGATTCACGTGGTGCCATGGTCAGGCGTGGGAAAGTCTCTGTAAGAGTAGCGTTTGTGCTCTGTTACATTAATAATTATACATTTGACGCCATTCGGTATTTTGAGGAAATAATATAAATCCAGTGGCATTATTTGAGTATTATGGTATAACGCATAAAGGAAAATACAGTTACCGTATTATCGTGCAACCAAGGGAGTTGAATAATTACGTAAACTGTAAGTACTTTTTGGCTAATACATTGGCGTGTAATTTTTTTCTCCCATTGGTGGCCATTTGTCTAACTCAAAAGAGTAAGAGAGATAGTGAATGTTGAGTATTACTTGTTGTCATAAGCATATGATGGAATGCGTGATTATTGTGCCCAGTAAATAGTAATGCACTACGTGGAATTATTCAGTATTATTTTATAATTACCAAATATTGGTTGTGATAGATATTTGGTTATTTTCATTATTATTTATACGCGTTGATTATTATTTCATTAGTAGTACAAGGTATATGAGATAAATGTTCAACGGGATTTTAATACTTATTTATGATTTTTATGTATTATTTCTTAGTATTTGTTATGACATGCATTTTGCATATTTGGATTATTATTTTGTAATTATTATTAAATTTAATTATTATTATTAAATTTATTATTTACGATTATAATTTTGTGAATAGTGCATAGCATTCACCAGGGGCTTAATTTTACGAAATATTCACTTTAAGTATTTAAAGATTATCTTGAGATTATATTGTTAGTTTTTGAATATCACGTGCGAGTGAGATCATTGTTTACATGCATTAAATTATCTCTTGCGTTTACGATATTTATTGTTTATACATTATTATTTTTATAATTGGTATACGGATACAAGTATTCATATTTGTAAGTGAACTATTATTACTTTATCTTTCATATTGTTATTTGGTTATGTGATACCATTAATTAATTAATTGATTATTTAAAATATGTTGGAAACAAATGGTTATCAACCCGGTAGTTATTTAGATTTTATTTATTTAAATTACCGTTATCTTTTTCTTGCTTCCTTTTCCTAAAATCTGAAACTGCTATCCTGTATTTTAATTTTATTTTCATTTTCATTTCTTCGTCGTATTTTATTTTCTTTGAATTTGTTCGTGGGACACACGAACTGGCGCACAACTAGGATTTCTAACCCAGCCTGAGCAGAGCTGTGTGTCCAGGGAGATTCGGGATATCTCCAAGTGGGACTTTTGGTTATTATTTTATTTTCAGTTTATTTTTACCAATAGAGAGCCATAACGGCTATTGAGCATCAATCACACTCCGCCGTAGGACGTGCAAAATAGAGGCGAACGTTGTAAATTAATGTTGTGAATAATTAATAAATGAATGCGTGAAATATAAAAATTCGTTGTATTTCATTGATGAATTGAAATTGAAAAATGTTTTGACAGACAAATTTATCTATTAGCAGTAAATAATATCAGAATATTAAAAGTTATCCTTAGATTTAAAGTAAAAAGTGTTAACTAGGTTAGAATTTTAAATTTTAAACTTTGGGCGATTTTTGATACGTGGATATTTTTTTTTAAATCACATTAATTATAGAATAATTTAAATTTTTTAATAAATACTTTATTTTTTGTAAGTTTATAAATTAATTCCAGTATAGTTCATCAAAAAACAACATTTTCAATTTTTGAAGTTAGGTTAAATTCATGAAAAAAATAATAAACACACAAATCATGTCGAATTCGACACTTTCATAAGAATTAAAGATGACCGTCATAGAACACAGCTTGTGGTGATTTTAGTAAACACACTTTTGTATTTAATGAAATTTTATTGAATACTAATAAAATTTCATTGAATACTAATAAAATTTTATTGAATGCTAATGAAATTTTATTTTTGATAAAACTCATCTCTGCAATCAAATTTTTTATTATTATAAAATGAAATTCATACTTATATGTAATTAAAATTTATTAATATGTAGTAATGTTTTAGAAAAAATTCTGATACGTGTTTTTATTCGTGGCGAATAGATTCGTCTCTCAGTGTACAAAGAGCCAGATTAATCCAACCAGCCATTTTTTTGTTTCACTCGATCGAATTTTTGAAAAAATTAAAAGATCAAGTTTTTTGCTCTGAAAAGTTCATGATCTTTAACAAAATAAGAAAAAAATTTTTTCTGAGCTTTATCCACATTTTTATTGCAGCCAGTGCTTAAAAAAATTAAAAAAAAGAAAAAAAGTTTTTTTGAATTTAATGAACGAGAGATCAGCAAAATCACGGAATTCAACGACGGAAACGTGTTAAAAATAATTGGGCGTTGGTTTTTTAAATTTTCTAAAGCTATTCCGAAAAAACATTTTTTTTTTATATTTAAAAAAAAGCTTTTTTCTTTTTTTTTAATTTAAGCACTGGCTGCAATAAATATGTGGATAAAGCTCAGGGAATTTTTTTTTTCTTATTTTGTTAAAGATTATGAGCTTTTCAGAGCAAAAAAATTGATCCTTCAATTTTTTCAAAAATTCAATTGAGTGAAACAAAAAAAAACGACTGGTTGGATTAATCTGGCTCTTTGTAGGGTTTTTATAAACATATTAAACTGTAAAAGGCACACTTCACATTATTGATTCCAACAATATTTTCGAACCAGCGCTTGATTTTCCAAAAAACCACCGAAAGCCCTTTTTTTGCATTTTTAAATTCATGTGACAAAAGGAAAAATTTTTTTTTTCGGAAAAGCAATGGCTAATTGTTCAAGAATTTATTCAAGTATTTAAAACCTACCATCTAATTTCTGTGCGATCATTGGTTGCTGAGATATCGATAATCGAATACAAAAGGGTCCTTTTCCATTTGAAGACCGATATCTCGGCGAGAAGTAGACGTATCGAGGTCTCTAAAAAATGAAATTAAAGCTGAATATTGGAGGTATCTGATCCTTATAGTGGCTAAGTGAAAAAAAAATTTTCCACGCCCGCAGACCGAAAAAAAAAAAATTTGAAAATTTTTTTGTCGCTGGTACTTCTGAGATTACTCAAAAACCACTGAGGCTATAAAATTTTTAAGTTCTAATTCAAAACTAGACACCTAGAGCTACAATGTCTTTTTTTTATTTTTGTACGACAATTTCTCGAAGTTACGGCCTGTTGAAAATCGCCCAAAAATTTGGAATTTTTTTTTGATCCTCTAATTTTTTCCAGTCGTGTAGTTTAAAGCTTCATAACTTTTTTTTTGTTAGTTCTCCGGAGAAAACACTCGGAAGCTTTTTTCTAAAAGGTTTAATTTTCTACAAGACTATGTATTTCGATTTTCGAAAACAATTTTTTTAATACTTTTATTTTTGAAAAACAAATAAAAAATATTTTTACATGCAATTTGAACGGGAAAATTAATATTCGTTGAGCTCTTAGTAGAATTGGGATTTCGAGCTGCTCTTTTGGGAGGATTTTTTTATACCTAAGACTAACTTTTGAGACCATAAGAAAAAAATTTTTATTATGAAAAACCCTAATATATATTGAAATGATGACGTGTTCAAGCACGATACATGGATATTTACTGATTCCTGTAACGTTTCTGTTTGCCTTACTACTAACTAATATTTAAACTTAATTTAACCCTATATCTAACCCTTAACTCAATTATGGATTGGCTCGCCGGATTGCCAGGATTCTAGGATAAGATATCAGGGTGGTAACGTTACTACTGCTGATCAAAATTTACCAGAAGACCTTATTAAGATGTATGTATATTAGACTGCTTTTTTTGCGACTATTTTTTTTTTTGCTCCCATCCCGAAATATCGTTGGGAATACCCCCAAAGAAATTCCCTGAGAGTTTGAGGCCTAATATTAATATTAAGTTTCTTCCCCGAGCAGGTGAAGATTTCCCATTTAAAATACACGTAAACTTAGGTTTTTATTTTTTAAGCTTCTATAACTCCGAGGCATTTTATGATATCATCTCACCCAAAGTCGGGATTTTCTCAGAATTGAATGTTCTACAAAAGTGTCTGTTATCGCGAAGTCGCAACTCATACGGGTGGAGTAGTACAGACCGCTAAACTGAATTTTTTCATAGAATTCTTGTTTTTTCTCTCATTATCTCATAAACAACAAGACCTACAGAAAAAATATATATGACAATTACAGAGAAAATTTAGTTTCCTACAAAAAAGGTTCTTAGCACCAAATCAGTAAGATTCGGTTTAACGGTCTGTACTACCTCATCCGTATGAGTTACGAGTTCGCGACAACAGACACTTTTGTAGAGCATTTAATTCTGAGAAAATCCCGACTTTGGGTGAGATGATATCATAGAATGCCGCGGAGTTATAGAAGTTTAAAAAATAAAAACCCGAGTTTACGTGTATTTTAAACGGGAAATCTTCACCTGCTCTGGGAAAGTACTTAATATTAATATTAAGGACTCAAACTCTCAAGGAATTTATTCGGGGGTGTTTCTAACAAAACTTCGAGATGGGAGCGAATAAAGAAATAGTCGCAAAAAAAAGCAGTTAATGTGTGGGGCATTCCACGCCAAATCGGAGGGTTTTAAAAATTTTAATTTTTAATTTTTGTTATTTTTTTATATTTTATAGTACTCATCAAAAAACTCATCGTCCTTAATTTTGAGATTTTTTTGATCATTGGTTCAAAAGATATGAAATTTTCCAAAAAACCGCTCTTTTCATGGTTTTTTGCTTATAACTTTTTGAAAAATATTTTAAATAAAAAAACTCAAAGAATAAAAAAGTTTCGTTATTCCATGTGCATTTAGAAAAAAAAAAACAAATAATTTTTTAGAAAAATTTTTCAGCGTTATTTTTGAGTTTCGAAACTTTAAAATCGTTTTCTGAAAATCATGCATATTTTAATTTTCCTGAAAATTTGTGTCAACAAACTACTATCTATTCCATAACTTTTCAGATAGTTCCGGTCGTGCACCTCCGCGGCTACTATTTTTTTTTCGACTATTGAAAATTAAAAAATTTTTTTTTCCGCTATAAATTATTGTCCGTACCGATTTTGACACTGTGCACTTGTTTTTCTTACATATTGAAAATTGATTTCGATATTTTTTTATTCTTAGTAGAGATTTAAATGCAGTAAGCAAAAGTTAATGCTATTTATGAGCAGTTATAACAAATGTTTTGATTAATTAAGAAGCAACTATTTCGAAGCAAAAGAAACATTAGATTTGCTATATAATTCAGCCAAAACCATTACAGGAGCTCTAAAGTATCTTATAATTATTCGATAAAGCGACGGAGCTATATATACTAAGGAGTACTCTAGTTCATAAAACAATCATTATGTAAAATTTTCAAAAGAACACGGAAATAATTAAAAACGTTTTTAATACAATTTCGTCGCTTTTTCAAATAAATATATGATATTTTTGAGCTCCTGTAATGGTCTTAGCTAAATTGTATAGCAAATCTAATGTTTCTTTTGCTTCGAAATAGTTGCTTCTCAATAAATCAAAACATTTATTATAACTGCTCACAAATAGCATTAACTTTTGCTTACTACTTTTAAATCCATACTAAGATTAAAAAAATATCGGAATCAATTTTCAATATGTAAGAAAAACAAGTGCACAGTGTCAAAATCGGTACGGACAATAATTTGTAGCGGAAAAAAAATTTTTTTAATTTTCAATAGTCGAAAAAAAAATAGTAGCCGCGGAGGTGCACGACCGGAACTATCTGAAAAGTTGTGAAATATATAGTAGTTTGTTGACAGAAATTTTCAGAAAAATCAAAATATGCATGATTTTCAGAAAACGACTTTAAAGTTTTAAAACTCAAAAGTAACGATGAAAAATTTTTCTAAAAAATTATTTGTTTTTTTTTTTTTTTCTAAAAGTACATGGAATAACGAAATTTGTTTATTCTCTGAGTTTTTTTATTTAAACAAATTTTCAAAAAGTTTTAAGTAAAAAACCATGAAAAGAGCGGTTTTTTTGAAAATTTCATACCTTTCGAACCAATGTTAAAAAAAATCTCAAAATTTAGGAGGATGAGTTTTTTGATGAGTACTAAAAACTATAAGAAAATGACGGAAATCAAAAATTAAAATTCTTAAAACCGTCTGATTTGGCGTGGAATGCCCCATATGTATGTATATATATTAGGGTGTGCCAAAAAAAAGAACTAATTTTTTTTCCTTTAGTTACCGTGAAAATATCGTTAAAGATGATGAAAAAAAAAATTCTGGTTAAGTTTGAGCTCTTAATATTAATGTTCGATTTCCTCTGAATCTCCGAATAAAATGGAAATTCAATTAGTATGAAGTGATCAAAAGGTATTTACGAGTATTCAAAAAAACTTATATTTTTGAATCGTCCTAATTCTTTCTACAGTCAGAAAATTTGACTACTATTTAGTGATTAAAAATTATTGTGAAGTATTTAGAAAATTGAATAAATTGAAATTTCTTCAAATTATTGAATAATGGGTGACTTGGAACTTTTGAGAAAAAAAAAAAAAAAAAAACAAATTAATGTAACGGGACTGTTAAGTCCGCCTCCGTTTGACGGGAGACCGATACCGCACCCTTTTGGGCATACTCGCGTTCAGTAACCCTATTTGTATATTATGACACCACTATATATAAAAGCGAAATATGAGCATAAGCTCACATTAGCTTACTCATTAGGCATGCAGTGCATATGGGTGCCTTACCAACAGCCACCACGAATCCGACCTCATATGAACCACTCCTCTCATCTCAGGAAATAGAGAGACTCCGGACGAAGTGGGGCTTGGAATGGGTCTCCCATGGTACTAAACTTCAGCTCTGGTCAGCTGCTTGCTTACGATTAGTGGTGTGGTGCAAGTTCTTCTCAGCCCATACGGGCTACCTCCACTTATAATCACTAAGGATTTAAGACAAGCCATTATATACCTTTGCCCTTATTTGTCACCTGGTGTTTACTTATCTCCGTGCTTTTTGAGGACGCCATTAGTGTTTTAAGTCATAAAAATGGCGGTGATAGTTCCACTCGGGGTAACTTTTGAAAAGGACCGAATGCTTAAAAATTATGAGCATTTAAAGCTTATGGAAGAATTAAAAAGGATTAAAATTTTTTTTTATATTTTCTAATTGCCTTCCTCAATCAAAACATTGATGCTGCTATAATTTTATTGACAATATGTCCTTTCGTTTATAGAAAATTTTATAAGCATGTGTATTAATGGCACTATAAGCCAATATCATTTCAATGGTGAATCTTGTCTATACTTCAATTATTAGGTTCTAATAACTATTACAGTTTTTATATGGATTTAATATTTTTAATACATCTCTTGAGAAATGTGCCTTTCATTCTGTCTTCCAGACGACATTTTTTAATTTTGTTTTTGATTTTCCGTTGATCTTATTGAGGTACTATCCCAAATCATTCATACATTTCTCTTTTTTGATTATTATTTTGCGTTTTCAATTTATCAAAATGTATGCTATTCAACGATATTCTAAAGATCTTTATCTTCGACGGTATCGAACCGAACGTGACAAAACGGAAGGTAGGTCCTATTTTCATCCAACGCCTGTTTATATCTTAGTGACATTATAATTTACTCTATACTCTGTATTCTCGATTCTATTGATATTTGATATAGCTTATTGTACTACTCATTTTAATATATACATCACGAACCCAGGAGTCGTCACCCCTCGTTTAAAATGACAAAGTGGAATTCTCATTTCGGGAGTTGACGTTCAATTTATTTTATCTCATTTGAATATCAATATGTCTCATTGTTATTAATATGATAGTGAATCAATTTATATTAAAAATTATTACACTATTTTATTTGTGTATATATACGTGGGTTCCCAAATCGTCTGACCAAACTGAATAATTAAATTTTAGTGAATCTATATTTTACGTAAAAGCTTCTCTTTTCCCTAAAATTTTCATAATTTATTTCGTAAATACTTTATGTTAACTTTTTGTCACTCGTTCAATGAGCAAGACGCCGTCAAGTTTTACTTGGTCATTATATTCTCATATAATATATAATTATAGAAATAAACATAAGTAGTCGTTGATATAAGTAGCTAGCATCGTAAATAAACAAATTCATGCTTTATAAATACTTATCAATAAAAAAAAAAAAAAAAAACAAACAAACAAATATGATATATTTTTAATCAAATAATATTTAATAATTTTTTTAGAAATATAAATTTGTTTTATGTCAGTGGATTAAAGAGTTAATAATTCTTTTGAAAAGTCGAGGGAAATTTGGAGGCTCAATATACTAGGAACGTTGATTTCATTATAAAAGAATACTTCGTAATTTTAAGTAAATAAGCATCTGCTTAAAATTTGAAACGGAATTATTTTGACACACAATTTTCACAAAGGTTTTAGTAAATTCCCTAAGGAATAAAAAAAAAAAAATTAAATCGTGAAAATGATTTTTGACAAAGTTGAGGTGTTATCAAGCCCAGTGCCTCTGTGAATATCACGCTCTTATTCGTTTAATTCGACAAAAAAACGAGTTTTTTCTAAGAAATCTTGTTGAATCGATAAGAAAATCTATTTAACGTGTTCTGTAGTTATTATTATTTATCTCAATATGCTTTTTATACATAATTTTTTTCGTTTAAATTATGAAAATCACGATTTTTAGCCGAGAGTAGAGCATACCTGGGCGCTTCGCGCTTAAGGCATGCAATAGTATATAACAAGATCAATCGTAAAACTAGTGTAGTTTCCTCACAGAAGTAAAAACTGTTTAGGTATAGTTGTAGTATGCGAATAAAAAAAACGGTTTTTAGATAAAAACAACATCGAAATCAGACGATTTTAATATAGTTATTTCTTTGGAATTGAACTTTTTTAAAACCGTCCTAAGATCGTTATTATTCAATTACAATACTTCATCCAAACCATTCGTGAATGGTAAAAAACAAGTAAAGAAACAGTTAATGAGCAGTTATTTGACTAAGAAATTTTTCTCAAGAACCGATGTTTAATTAATACCTTACGGTAAAGTAACAGTTAAAAAACAGTTGAGATAAATAGAAATTCCATTACTTTTCGAATGAGTACATAGTATTTTTTTCAGTACTGCAATAGGAAATTTCCCTATGTTGACATAAGAACTTTTCCGATGTCAACATAGTCATAGTTCCTATGCAGACATAAGAAAAGTAGCTGTTTTTTTTTGTCCATGTACGTTATAAGCAAAGTTAATCGAACATTTTATGGCTTATTGAAAATAAAGAAAAATGTTTTTTGTTTTTTGTAACTTCCCGCTAAGAAAATCAACGATTTTCAAAAAATTCGGGAAGCTATTGGTTTCACCCCGATTTTCAAAAATCTACGGTGAACTATCGGTCTGAGCGGCTAGACAGGTAGAAAAATAAAGGATAAAGGAAAGTGGGTTGCCGAAAAGTCTCGTGAAGCTAGTATCTCATTGTTAAAGTAAAATTGTCTGATAAATAATGTTTTTCAAATGTTTTATGTTAACGAGTATTTATTTATCAAGGTCTAAATATTCTCAAAATACAGAAGGGTTACAAATGTCAATATTTAGAATAGTAAATATAAAAGTAAATGTTTCATGCATATGGTTTATAAATGTTTCAAAGTATATGAAAAAATAAAAATACCAGATAATGGTTACAATATTTAAAACTTACCCTAAACAGGTTTAGGTGAGGTGTCAGGACTGTCAGCAGTAACACAGGACACTTATTCACAACGCGTTCTCGCGGTAATATAAATATAAATTTGTTATAAAATCTTTGCGTATTTTCACGGTAAAAATAGTATCAAAATATTCAAATTCTTCGTTTTTCGCGGTAAAATATTATTCAAAATCTTCGCATTTATCGCGGTAAAATAATCTTCGATTTTTTACGTTTCTCGTGGTATATTAGCCGTACAAAAAAGTTCTACCCGTTTTTCAAAGATGGAGTTATCTAACAGCTATTGATAGGTTAGCTATAAATACGTATATGTACATGCACAGCTGTTTGTACTCTTTAAATTCATCAAACTTTTAATATATTAATCTTCGATATATATATTTTTTTATTAAGTTAAAAATGGAAGTAAGTAATGAACATATCCGCCATTGTCTTTTATATGAATTTCATCAAGGAAAAAGTGCTGCTGAAGCTCAAAGAATAATCTGTGCAACTTATGGTGACAGTGTTATTGATGACAGTACTTGTCGAAGATGGTTTCGGAAATTCACAAACGGAGATTTTAATTTAAATGATAAACCACGCTCTGGAAGACCTTCAACAATCAGTGACGAGAAATTGGAAGAATTACTGAATCAAGATTCTGCACAAACACAACAAGAACTTGCGAAAAAGTTAAACGTTACTCAACAAGCTATTTCTGAAAGATTACATGCTTTAGGTAAGATTCAAAAAGAAGGAAAATGGGTACCTCATGAATTAACTCCAGAACAACGAGAGAGACGAGTTGACACCTGCCTGTCGTTGCTTTCACGACATAAAAAAAAAAGTTTTTTGTGGAAACTTGTAACAGGGGACGAAAAGTGGGTTTACTATGAGAATCCTGAACGTCGAAAACATTGGGTAGACCCAGGACAACCAACGACATCAACACCAAAACGTAATGTTTTTGAGAAAAAAATATTGCTTTGTATTTGGTGGGATGAGTGGGGCGTGCTATATTATGAGTTACTCAAACCAGGAGAAACCGTTACTGGAGAACGCTACAGTTGTCAATTAAAAAAATTAGCAGATGAAATCAACAGTAAAAGACGATTTGCGGGACAAAAACCTCGACCAGTGATACTGCAGCATGATAACGCCAGGCCTCATAGAAGTTCAATCGTCCACCACACTATAAATGATTTACAGTGGGAAGTTTTACCGCAACCGGCGTATTCATCAGACCTTGCACCGTGTGATTTTCACCTATTCCGTTCATTGCAAAATTACTTGGCTGACAAACACTTACAAAATGAAAACGAAATGCAAAAAACAATAGATGATTTCATTTCGACAAAAGATCAAGCCTTTTATCGCCGTGGGATCCATCAGTTGCCTGAGCGTTGGCAAAGGGTAGTAGATGCTGATGGTGGTTATTTTGATTAAAATTTGTATTTTATTTAAAATTTTTAAATATATTTTTTTTTGACAAAAAACGGGTAGAACTTTTTTGTACACCTAATAATTCAATATAAAAATAAAAATGAAATTAAATGGATTAAAATAAGATGAAGATAATCAACGCTACCGGTGCTCCCGATTGATATTAGCTCACGACTTACAACAATCAAGGTCCGGTTCGTATGCCCAGCTACCGTTAACCGAATGCTCAATCGAGATATCAATCCTCTAGCTACGAACACCGTCAAATGTCCAGAGTTCAGTAAGGTTTCGAGTTTGATTCCCGAAAGAACTGATGAGCTAAAGTCCATGGTCCTTTTATATGGTCTTCACATATGAAAAGTGGTGGTGACTTGTTTCCCATACGAAAAGACTCGGACTCGCCCGAAAGTTCAAAGCCCATGCACACGTGTGATCCCTGGGAAATAGATTTTGACTATCAAGTAGGCTGATGACTTGGTGCCACTCTGTCGCCGAGCATGCTCGTGCAGGAAGCCACAAATTTGGAGGTTCCCATTAGCTTTTTCTAATTTCCAAGAATCACATGCAGGTGCGCATTAGTTGAGTGGTCTATAGTTTTAAGATGAAAAATCAAAGAAAAGACTACCGCTTCTATACTTAGATTAGTTAAATGAGAACGGATACATAAATTTTAAAAGTTCGTTAAGTGAAAACTGATGAAATCTGTAGAATAATAGAAATTTATAGTACATGTATCACATTAGTACCTTCTCTGTGTGGGACAGTACGACTTAATTGTCAACGCTCAGGTAGGTATATTTGTCCGGTACGACTGTTGGCGTCAGTAAGGCGGTGTCATAAAAAAAAAGGGTCTAAGTGCAAGAGGTCTCGGGCTCTCAGATACTAGGTGGACAGATCTTCCTTTATGCGATCTACACTACTGATGGTTACTCTGTTAATTATTGTATAAAAAAAACTGAAGGTCTATTCGGAACGCATCGTTTTGTGTTACCGCCTGTGTCTTACTATATTCTGACTATGTCGTCATAGTTCTTGAGAAAAATAGTTTTCTCATGTACTGTTTTTTCAAAATTAAAAAAAAAATTATTTTAACGACTTGTAAGGATACGAGTTGAACGTATCAGCCGTGACAGAATGAACTGATTTAGATGTTTCTTGCGGCATTCGAAAGATTTCTTCTGAACTTAGATTTTCACAAAAATTTAGATCATTTAGTTAAATATACTCTGAGATATTTAAGAAATACGAAAAAAAAAAAATTTTTTTTTTTTTTTTCGTTTTTTTTTGGATATTTTGAAAACTGTAGGATCGATCATTTTTTTTTTTACCGTATGTACAGTAAAAGTATAAGAGAACTTCTGTCTTATTACTTAGATACTTTCCAAATTTCTGACAAATGGTGCGAGTAATCATATCAACCGAGTATCCTTCACCAAAATACATAAATGCTTTATAATATCGAATACAAATTAGTTGATGGTCAGGATTTTCTCCTTTAAAGAAAAAATGTGATACTTAGGAATTGAAGAAAAAAAACTTGTTTTAATTATCAAAGCTTTCACAGTATATTCTCGAACAAACAGATCTTTCTTGATTCGTGAATATTTTTGCATTTAGGGGAAGAAGCTATAATATACAATTTTCGTTTTAGTTTGCTTGAACTTAGCTGTTTTAAAACAGACTTTATTTTGTTATCAAATCGTTTGATAACCGTTTATAGATAGTCTTTTTAGGCTTAAATAAGAGTTTATGAATAGTTTTTTATGCGTTAAGAAACAGTTTACATATGTAAATTAGACCAAGTACAGATTTGATATTAACTGTTTATTAACTCTATTTTACATGATCCAATTTACAATTTTTATTTAATCGATTAACCGTTGCCTCTTAGTTCGCTCTAGAACCGTTATATAACGGTTTTAGAAGCCTGCATTACAATTATTTATTAACAATTAATTTACTGTTAGTAAACAGTTTTTCATTATACCTCGGTCAAAAGTACGCATCTTTTCTTCAAGATTCGTGCATTGCTAAAGCTGCACATTTGCCCTCTATAACAACGGGAGGAAAAAATGCATTCATTACACTAACGAATCTGCAGACAAAAAAGGAGATAGTGAGAAATTTCGATAATGAAGTAGAACTAATTATACAATCGGATACACTGCCAAAAAAGTCAGGTGATCGGTATACATTAGTTTACAAAAATTATAAAAATTAGCAATTAATTAATCAATGCCTTCTATCAAGTTCAGCAGAAACAAATTTAGTTGTATATTTTGAAGACTTGAGTAAAAAACTTAAACTGCCCACTTAGGGAGCCTGCAGTTGATGCTGAAAAAAACATTGTATGCACGAGAGAACATTGATATTACTAAATTTAAAATTTAAAGAGCCTATAACAGGGCTATGCTGCTACTCTGGTCGTCTTTTTTTCAAGGGCGCCACTGAAAGTGATAACGGCCTCACAGAGCTGGATCTTAGATCATCAGGGGAGGTGTAATTTTTATTTAATTATAAGAGAAGGACGAGGAAGGATAATTTATAAATAATTTAAATAATTTTATTTGAAAATTTTGACCTTTTTATTTAATGAACCTTGTTAATTTTATGACCTTTATAAACCTTATAACTTTATTGACCTTATAAACCTTTATCCTTTATAAACCTTATAACTTCATTAAACCTTATAAACCTTATATACCTTGTAGCCTTTTATTTATTACACCCGCATCAATTTACTTAAACCTAATTTATTTAGCAACCCGCAATATTTTATTCATTAAAATTGGCCAACTATCTTTGGCATTTTACACACAAACAATAATTTGCCAACTACCTTTGGACTTTTATTTCCTTACTATTAGATTTAAAATCGCTTAACCTTCGCGAGATAATTAATATCACAATAAGTTTTACCCCTAAACCTGATTTAATTCACTCACACACTCACTCAGTCCCCTGGACTTTATTTAACACACACTCTGAATTTAAAATAGGTTTCCTGCAATTTTAAATAAATTAATTAATTTAAAAGAATTAATAATTATTAATTAATTTATTATTTAACTTTTAATTTCCCTTAATTATTCTTTTTCCTTTTATTTCATCACTTTCACTACTACTTATTTTTACTTAAAACCAAAAACTTCGTACTCCGTTTTATCATTGACACGTACACCAAAATCTTTACTCAAAGTTCAGCCATTACAAATTACACATTTTTCTACGTGGCCTATTTCCGGTACTTTTTATATCAAAATAATTATCCTTATGTTATTAATTCGTTTTCTTTAATTATTTATTTTATTTAATTAATTATTGTTTTATTAATTGACTTAATTTAATTTATAATAGGTGACCTTGATCGCAGACCTTTATAATTTTCTCACGAGACAATTTACTACTAATTTTATTTATAATTATTTTATTCGTTTTATTATTAATTTACTTATAATTAATTAATACTACCGACTAGTGATTATGACTAGATAAATGGCAGTTTCCGGTGCGTGGGTTACACGATCCACCTGGAAACTTCTAGAATATTTACCTACCTGCCTAGAATATTTAGCTACCTGCCTGGAAATATTTTCTTTGCAAACGCTCCGGCAACCTGCCTGGAGATAATTAATTAATTATTTTATACATGAAAATTCCGGTTGATTTAATTAATTTTAATTTACGAATTTACTTATCTACGGACACCTAATTTAGATGTGACGTTACCCAATGCACAACTATGTACTTAATTAATTTTTCCGGCTTCCTGCCTGGAATAAATTAATATGAATACCTTTACAACAATTATTCCAGATCTTTCTCGTCGTGGAATTCGTCCTGTATTTTCCTCGTCTCGTCCGGTTTCGTTTTAGTTTCGTTCAGGTAGTTTTGTCTCGTCTCATTCCAACTCCTGCCTCGTTCTTACTCCAGCCCGTTCCGGCTCTCGTACTTTCCTTCAACCTGCTATTCAGACGCAATCAGTATTGTTACCAAAAAGTACCGGCTATCTGCCTGGTATCTTGTAAAAATTTAAAAAAACTTTATGGCTTGGTTCCACAATATAAAAACCAAGTCAAGATTAAATAATTACCTGATTATTTTTGGAGTCTGATAATGACGTCTACTTAGATGTTTAATTTCACTCTCCTGTTGGGACGTCTGATCGGTCCGGTCGTTCCGGTGACAACTGTCGTCTCTCGTTCCGTCTTCCGTTTACAATTTTTCGCTCTCTGCACGACTTCGGGCGTCTTCGGACTCCTACTTAATTCTAATTGGGGGACTGACGGTCGAGCATTGGGAATTTTCACTTTCGGTCGACTAGCCGCAACCTACCCTGGAAAACCCTGGGTGGTTAGGTCACGTGAGCGACAATGCGCATACTAGATCTTATTTTGACTTACATTGTACGCGGTAAATTCAATTTCACCCTGTTACAAGTCTAGTCAAAAATAATGCTAAAGGATTTAAGCCGAAAAAATATTTGATCTTCAAGTGGGATGAAATTTCAAGATTTATAAAAACAGCTCCAGATAACATAATTTTCATCAAATTGTATATTAATTTATATGAAATTCCTCTAATAATGTTATACTGATATTTGAAGTTTGTGGAGCTCTGTGATGTAACGAGATTAGCAAATTTAAAGTGCAAGATGTCGAAGAGCGTGGTAAAAAATTCCTGGTTTCTATCAATGAGACAAAAGATGTCCCTCAACAGTTTGTCATCGGAGAATTCTTTTACAATAAAGTCAAGCAATATATTACAATGAGAGCAAAGGAATCATTCACCGACAGATTTTTTCTCAAATATCAGAATGGAAAATTTCACAAACAACGAATCTGCAGAAATAACATTAGGGAGAGACCGAGCGCTATATCTTCACAATTGAAGTTACCTAATCCTAAATTATATACCGGGCATTATTTCCGAAGAACTGGCGCAACTCTGTTAATACGTCCGATTAATTTTTATAATTTTCAAAATAATTTTTTTTTAATTCATAACATTTTATAACATACAATGAGTCACGAGAACAGCAAAGTACCTGTTAAAGAAAATCTTAGTGAGGAGAATAATACGTGCACCGACCAAGGTAACAAATATGGAGGGGCAGATAAAAAAATTTTAAGCCCGAGAAAAAGAAGAAAAGTCTCGCTCTCTTCTGCCTGCATTCATCAAGGTGCGAACAAGTTTCTAAGATGAAAAAAAAGAAAAAAAAGTGTAGTATAAATTAAACTAGTATAAGTACTTAATTTAAAATTCATCAAGTATTCACACAGGAAAACAGGTAAAACAAAATAAAATAAAAGTATTAAATAAAATTTTGAAACGTTCAGTTTAGAAATATTCGAATTATAAAATTAAAATTTATACACGTGTAATTTAAAATTAATATAGTAAATATAATTTTTGGATTGTGTAATTGGAGTCGGCAGCTGGCCACCTAATATTTTTATTATTAATTATGAATAACTCATTTTGTTAAATTGAGAGAATACACAAAGGGATTCTGGTGTAGGTGTCGTCAATTCAATAACTGAAGATTAACACAAAAATTACAGATTATCAATTAGATGTTTGATTGACAATTTGTACACTGAAAACTTGTGGGAAAAATACTTAATAGCGAATGCGACTCAATAATAACGTGATAGCGAATGCAAACAATATAAAATTCACGCATAAATACTCGATACGTGGTCGATAGCGGATCAAAAACGCGTTGTAATTAATTTATAATTAATTAGACACGAGAAACAATTTTTGTATATACTCAATAATCAGGAGCCTTGATATACTAGCTAATTATTGAGAATACTTTAGCGCAAGTTAAGCGGAATTATTACACAAGAATAATTTAGACTGAGCAAGGCTGTTAGACGGATAGCTGTATTTGTACTGAACTATCCACGATGTCGGTTAATGGCTTGAGCAGGCGACTTCTTCATCGTTGCCGCTCGATGGGGACGTGACAGCCTTGCTGTATAAGACGAATTTTCCTATTGGCTTTAAAGCGCGCCAGCAGGAAGTAGTTGATAGCGAAGTCTCTCAGAGGCTGGCCAATATAAAACGAATTATATGATTGGCCGGCTTGTAGCGGGTTCTCATGGCGTCTTGATAAGGCCATGAGTTAGAAATTGTATGTACCGGGCCCAGATAGCGAGTGACCCGGCACTATTCTGGCTTGCAGTCAGTAGCGAGTTTGGTAGTTCCCGGACGTACCGAAAGTACACGAAGGTTTTCAAAAATGATCAAGCTCGTGACTGAACAGATTTAAATATCGTACGAAAAAATTGTATAATTGAAAATGATCTAGTACTTACCTCAAACAATGTTATCAGAGAATAATCTCTCAATCTCAACAATTTTATAATTGAATTGACAATGTAGTTAGAAATTAAAATTTAAATATTGTATTATTAATTAAAACAATAAACCTATCCTCCTTAATAAAAGATCTCTGGTGTTCACGGTCAATAGGCTTCGGCTTTGGGCCAAATACCCACAAAAACGTCATTTATGTCAATTTTTGACACAACACTGTTGTCTGACCCAGGTGCTAATGAGACAATGTTAAAATAATTTGGAGGCTGGAAGTCTACAGTAATCACTCAAGGTTACTTTTTATTTATTTAATTACTAAATTTTATTTAAATATCTAAGTAATATTTTTTTTTTTTGTAAATTTTATTCATGGATAATTTGTTTATTTACAGGGTATGTAGAAAATTCATGAAGAATCGAAAAAAATAAATGAGAACATAACTCATGCTTCAGAATTCGCTCGAACTAATCATCAACAATCGACATTAACTGATCCACAATCATCTACATCAGCTCAGCCATAACCAGCTACATCAACTAATCCACAACCATTTAAACCACATACGTTAACGAGTTCATCAGAAAAAATCATTGAAGCTGAAGTAATAATTCCAACGAATGACAAGATATCTCCAAATGGTGAAATGGAATGCGATTACTTCTCTGATGGATTTGAGATCAACGAGGAGGATTTACTTGAAATCGATAAACTAGAACAACCTAAACTTAATTGTAGATCACCAACACCTGTTCTCACAACAGCTAACAACAAAAAAATACTTGTGATGCACAATAACCGATCAACAAAATCTACGCACTTTTTGAAAAAACCACCCCTTACAGTTTTTAAAAAAAAAAAAAAAAAATCAGAGAATACGCCACCAGAAAAATAAACCCAAGCTATTGGAAGTAGCAAAGCATCATATAGATGAACATAAATCAAAATGTCTTTCTGATGATGAAAATCCACCTAATTTATTCCAAAACTGCGTATTTCATGGTACATAACTGCGTATTTCATGATACATAATAGACAATTTTTATCGGCTGATAAACATATCTAGGGGGTGAAATCACCCGTCAAAGTTAAGGCTCCAAAGGGTTTTTTTGCAAGTTTTGCATACTTGCAGTTTGAATAATCGAATGGGACCAATGACATCATTTATGGGGTGAAATATGATGAAAAGTGCTATTGGTATTATAATAAAAAAAATAAATAGAACAAAAATTGAAAGGATTGACATTTAAAAAAATTTATTCATTCGATTTTAACGAAGCCAACGGCGATCAAAAGAGGAAAAATAAAGTAGAGGACATGTCTTTTTAGGTTTTTCCGAAAAATCAAGTTTGGGCGTGGACAGCCCCTGAGACCATCTACATTAACCAACAAGAAAACATCAATATTTTTATTAGCTTTGGTTTTAATTCGTCAAGAATTATTTTTTCATATATTTTTAGCAAAAAGGGCATCATAATAATATTATTTTTCAATATTTTACTTATCTTTTTACTTTCAATTTCAGACTTGATTATTTACATCAGTATATCTAGTATTGTAAATATCGTACAATTTAAATCAGCTCCGAAAAAGAAAAGAAAAAGCTCCAAAAGAGATACGTTTATTCTAATAAATTTTTTTCAACAAGAATTCACAAATAATTTTTACTAAAATATTGAAAGAAGATGTTTTACTATTTTGATTTTCATCAAATATTCATTCAGTCATCAGCTAGCCGTTGAGCTGAACAGTCCTAAGTTGATTCTACGAGTCTACTTACATTAAGTCCTACTAGTGCAGTGATTTCTGTATTTCCCACTAAATAATTGCGTTTTCTCAGTGTATAACAAAGTCCAACTCCAAGACATAGGTGTCCCGAGAGGGACAGCTATTAAAATAATAAAAATGTCTCAACTGAAAGATCAAAATGCCACTTACGTTAACGTTACCAAAAGTCAACAGTATCCAACAAAAGAACAAGCTATTGTTATAGACACAGCCCCAGAAGCACAAATCTAAGACTATATTTCCAGTCTCGCCTTCTATGTCATGCCTGAGTTAATCAAATTTGCATCAAGAATCTCTAACAATAGAATCTGCGTTTACCTTGCTAACAAAAAAGTGGTCCAAGATCTTGTGACCCTGGTTAAAAATATTGATTGAAAAGAATTGAGAAGCGGTCACTCCATGCCAACTGTATATCTGTATATACAAACAAAAGAATTGAAATTATTGAGAAGAATTCGAATTTCATCATTTTTAATTCTTTTCAATCAATATTTTTAAACAGGGGAGCAAACATCCAAAAATCAACGTGAACAACAGCATACTGCAAATTGGACATTTAATTACCAAAAGCATATGTGTAGTTATGTGAAACGTCTGCCCCATAATTCTCAACACTCTCATTGAAGAAGAACTCTCAAAAATAGGAATCAAGTCATCGTCAGAGATTACTTTCTTAAGAGTTCGAATCCAAAACCCTGAATTCAACCACATTCTAAGCTTCAGAAGACAGGCCTATATATCTCTACAAGACAAGGAAAAACTCCCAGATAATCAAAGTTGTTCTTGAATATACTTCGTACCACATCTACTTCTCTACTGATATACTCTCGTGCTTCGTTTGTAACAATGAAGGTCATTTGGCAAAAAATTTTCCTACTGGAAATCCTCCCAACGTAAAAACATTCTCGAACAATGAGTCACCACAATTGCCACCAAGTGCCGCCCCTCCTAGCAATCCTGTAAATATAACTGATAAAAATAATACTCTAGATAATTCGCAAGAATTTAAAATCCCCTCAATCCCTCCCGAGCCTTCCGGTGCCAAAAGGCTGAACCCCCCCCCCCCTCTAGCTCGCATTCCAACATTTCCTCTGCACGTAAATATGACCTACCAAAAAGCAACGATTCATCATCAGAATGTGACTCATCAGACAGCGTACAATTAGACAAGCCTACAATCAAAAACATAACGAAAAAACAAAAAACCCATGATAAGGTACTCAGTGAAGACTGGGTCACCATCTCTTGTACTATCAAACAAAAAACAGACTACCCGCTAAGTTCTCTTCAACTCAAAGACTTTTTTACCAAGTCATTCTGTTACAGGTACTCAGCAGAAGTAGCTCAGGAATATACTACTTTGAGAAAATAAAATAATATTATCCAAACAAGAATTTCTTGGTTCAAGAAATCCGTTCAAAATATTTATTTCATATTATTAATTATCAATTTTTTGAGAAAAAAGCATCAAATTCATTTTTGTTATTACACGAATTTGATATTATATTATGAGTAAACAAAAGAATAGCTTTACTTTATAAAAGGGTGTTTTTCAACCTTGCCAAGTTAGGCCCCTTTATTAATTGATGTTAATAATGGCACCACTGGAAGATAAGTCGCGGCCTTCCAGAACCGGAGATGTTATAGTAGAAATCAGGGTCGATAAAAATTATAAGAGTGAGGAGATTGAGGGATTAAATTTATTTAACATACACTTTAAATCAATATAAATTTTAACTTTTTATTTACCAATTGACAATTTGGCCCACCGGTCTTTTATATACCTTATAATTATTTGATAATAACGATACTTCGTCCACTGGACTTTTATTCTTAGCAACTATTTAACTAAAATTTTTTTCCGCTAGACTTTTATTAATTTCAACGCACGAGTCCCCTGGACTTTTATTAATAATCACTGGCCACCGGCCTCATCCCCTGGATCTTTTACAATTAATTTAAGAACAAAATGTATAACTTGTCGGATCCCCAGGATCTACTATCTAAAATATAAGTTTAAAAATTTATTCCCCTGGAATAATTTTCTCTAAACACACACACACACACACACACACACACACACACACACACACACACACACACACACACACACACACACACACACACACACACACACACACACAGAGGTTTAATTTACAATTTATTTATTCGTCCACAGGACTAAATTCAGACACACACACACTTTTATTTAGTTAACGAATTTTCCCTTGGACTCAATTCGTGCAAAAATTTTCTTTATAATTTTACAGACTCTAGAAAGTTTTCTTTTATAATTTAATATGGCAATCTTATCAATCACGACAATTTCTTCGATTTTCAGATTTTCAAGTATCAGTTTTGAGTAAGGAATTTTGAGACACTAAAAAACCGACGCCAACGACTGACGCTATCTCTCTCTACTTCACGCGCCTCTATCTTTCTCTCTCGGATTCATGTACGAGTTGTCTTGGCGTGAATAATTTTCTAGCAAGAAATTTTACAATAAGAACGAATGCTGGGAATTCGAAAATAATTTCTTCTACACTCAATGTTTTATGGCCAAAAGAATTTTTTTTGAATCCCAGCATTTGTCCAAAAATGGACGAAACGAAAACTTTTATTTTTTCCATTTTCTTCGTGTTTGGATGTAGTTTTCGGAAAAAAAATACAAAAACATTATTCAGAAGGTCCTTTTCTTGTTTACTTAATTTTTCGAACGAAATTCGAATTATATGGATGGTTACCATTCGAATTTATTTTTTAAATTTTATTTTTCAAATTTAAAAGTTCTCTGAGCACTCTCGAAAATTTAAAGCATGGTGTTATAAGAAAGAAAGCTAGTGGAAAAAAAATTTTTTTTTCGGTTAGTAAAAAAAAATATTAATGGAAAAAACACCACTCTGGAAAAATTTAAGGATTTGCAGAAAATGTCAAAGTTCTATATAAAAACGAAAAAAAATCAAAAATGGTAAACATTAAAAAATTTTTGATTTTTATCAAAAATCTACAATAAAAACAATGAAGATAGTTTGCGATAATTCATTTTATATTTTTTTTGAAAAGTACATTTAAAAACGAAAATTAAAAAAAAAACGTCCCAATGATTCGAATTTTGAAAAAGTTATAGTTATTTAAGATAAAAAAAGCTTTTTTTTTTTAAATTTATAATTTTTTTTGGTTGGGTGAAAAAATTCGAAAGAATTATGAGAAATGTTTTTAATAGGGTAGAAAAAGAGAAAAAATTTTCAGCCAAATCTTTAAGGGGTCGTCCTCAAAAGTGGTCGATTTGGCATGGAATACTCCATATATATATATATATTGAGACGAATCGCTTTTCGCTTTCGCGATTTTTACCAGCAGCCACCAGAATTCGCGGGTTGAACCCTGGCTTAGGCTGGCCTCTAACAAATTTTTATTTTACTTGGACAGACCAGTGGGCTGGGGTTCTTGCATAGCAAAGACCCGCACTTATTCAAACTCGACAACGTATATGAAAATTCATCAACTTACCTCACGGCTTATTATTCATAAATTAATTCTTACAATTAATTCAATTATCTTATGCAGCTTAATCAATAAATATTGGATCTTATTACATAATTTTACCAGTATTTGAGAATATGAATAAAAGATAGTAGGTAGAAAGGAAAGTATGCAAGTTTATTGCCAGTTATAATAATTTCAATTACTTACAATAAATGTTCTCGCAGAATACAATCGATATGGTCCAAATAACAATGGATGGCGACGGGGAAGCGTTGGTTATCGCACTGATTTTATTCTTTATAATTAATACGCTGATACTATAGATGTAACAGCGGTAACGTAATGATAAACTAATTAACTTAAACATATTTTATACTAAAATAATAATATATAATAAACAATAGAATCACAAACTAAGTTGCCAGTAAAATATAAAGTATAATAATTAAATTGAATCGTAACAGATTGATATAATGCAAGTAGAATTGCCAGCTAACAAAAATTAATTTAGAATAACTCTGAACGCTAATAGATCCAAGATCGAAGTGTCTGACCGATAATTGAGGGCCTGGGACTCGCCTCTGAACTCTGTCCCCACTTCACCGTTACGGTCATGCGTCAACGTGAAAATAAGTCATGTGACCACGACACTATGACTTGTGTAGTTTCAGACGACAAGAAGACGGGGAAAAATGGGAACCGAAAGGCTGAGGACGACGAAGACAATTCACATTGTCTCAATATATATATATCAATTTTCGAAGGTCGCTTATCGTAAAGTTCTATCTTACGTTTAAATAACATGGAAAAAAAAATTTTGTAACTTGGGAATTTTACAACTCATTTTGGAATTAACATGTCGGGGTGAGAGATAAATATTTTCGAAGGAAATTGAACGCTCTCAATAAATTGTCTCTTATGTTTTTTCTCTAAGTCCACTCCTTTAAAAGTTATTCAAGTTTAAAGTTCAAAATGTAATCAGTTTAACCTGTCTTTCTTAAATTGAGGTACAATAATAAAACTCATCTTCGAAAAGAATTATTGTACAATTTTTAAATGGTATAGATAATAGCTTTAAGTTTATCATGATTATTTTTAGCTTATAAAATTTACGATTTTCACTTTAGCTATCAAAATCATAAGCAATGAAATGCTACTAACAACAATTAAATATCAATAACCCCACGTTGACATTTTGATGAAAAGACGATACTTATTCAGGAACAATCTTTTTTTATTTATTGAAATAATAATATCAAATTTTAAAGTATCACTTTCTTGAACATTCTTTTTGAAACAACTATTCTTTAGATATTACAGTAGAAAGGTCATTATAAAATAAATGAATGATTATTTTAATGTTTCTCTATTAAAATTTGGAAAACATTTCCCACAAACCACAGTTGGTCGTTTTACCGAAAAATTATGTATATACAATTCAGCTTTTTTTTTAAACTTCAAAGAGAGAATCAATTTCAGATTTTTTAAATTGAAAAGTCAGTTATTTCTCATAGTAGAACAATAAAAATCTACTTTGTCAACGACGTTAAACTTGATAATTTAATATTCTTAGACAAATTTTTATTTTTCAATAATAATTATGAAATATTTAAGAAAAATTAAGAAGAAAAGGTTAAATTAATTACATGTTGAACTTTAAAGTCGAAGAACTTTTGAAAGAGTAGACTTGAAGAAAAAACATAAGAGACAATTTAGTTCGAGCGTTCAATTTCCTTCAAAAATATTTATCTCTCACCCCGACATGTTAATTTCAAAATGAGTTGTAAAATTCCAAAGTTAAAAAACTGTTTTTTCCATGTTATTTAAACGTAAAATAGAAATTTACGATGAGCGACCTTTGAAAATTGATATTAAGAGCTCCCGTTTTCACAGGCTTCTTTATTCATGAATAGGAAGATATTTCACTGCGGGTTTTAAAAAAAAAAAATAGTCAATTTTTTTGAACCGGTCTAATACATATATATATGTATATATATATATATATATATATATATATATATATATATATATATATATATATATATATATATGTAGCGTTGCTACAATAATTACGATCGATCAATTTCGGCAATCTACGCTGAACATCGATTGTTCCATATTCCGTCTCTACCTCATTCGTAGAGACATAATAAGATACAATACTGAACTGCGTACACGCATTCAAGCATTTCATTTTGTATACTTTCTTTTATTGTCTTTAATACGTTGGTTAAATAAAACATTTATTTTACATAATTACTTGGTTTGAATAATTTGTTTTAATATAATTAATTTTTACCCTTAACCGCTAAATTAGTGACCCCCACGTGATCTCTTGTTAAAGGAAGCGTCGAACACGTGCATTACACAGTTTGAAAATTCAGCGAGTTCTCGTATCGTTTTGCCGCGAATATTTTGTCACGTTGCCGTTTAATCGGCGAGACCGTGATTTTTATTCACAGTTAATTTTGTGTGAATTTATTTTTGAATTAATTAGTGCAGTGATTATTTTATCATTGTGCAGTGTTTATCTTTTATTACCGCAGATGCATTGCTGGGCATCGTATGGACGTTATGCCGCATCAGTGTTAATTCGAGAGACCATTAGTGCAAATCGAGTTGTGATACAAGTCTTTGCGAGCTGTGATCAAAAATTGTAATTAATTATTCGTGCAGTGTCACGTATAATTTTCTTTCCGCTACCGGAAATACTATAGAGAATTAGGCCGATCCACCGGCTACACATTCCTGAGCCGCGTATCATCGATAATCTGTCGGTAGCACAGTACCGAATTACAGACATTTTTCTTGGGTGATGTCAGGCTCTGAAACCGACAGCGACAAGAAAATAAAATCAGTCATCAGACGAAGACACCTTCAAATCTCAATTATCGGGATCGTCATCATTTCAGTCGATAAACGTATTTAACCCAGTAAAAGAAAGTATACAAAATGAAAAATTCTTGAATGCGTGTACGCAGTTCAGTATTGTATCTTATTATGTCTCTACGAATGAGGTAGAGACGGAATATAGAAAAACCGATGTTCGACGTAGATTTCCGAAATTGATCGATCGTAATTATTGTAGCAACGCTACATTGCTGACGTCACTAAACCGATTATAGGTGCAGACTTCTTAAGTCATTATGACTTACTAGTCGACCTAAAACGAAGATGCCTTCGTGATGGCATCACTGGTTTATTGACACCCGGAAATCCTCACACAATATCGGCAGAAACAAATATGAAAGCAGTCGATAGTAATTCTGCATATATGGAATTGTTAAAAGAATTTGCCGATATTACATGACCTGACGTTACTCAGTGTCGAACAAAAAAACATTTAACGGTGCATCATATTCGAACGTCTCCTAGACCGCCAGTTTCATGCACTAAAAATTGCACAAGCCGAGTTTCACAAAATGATCAAAGAAGGTATTTGCAGACCTTCCAACAGCGCCGCGGCTTCACCACTTCATCTAGCACAGAAGAAGTCTGGAGAATGGAGGCCTTGCGGTGTTTACCGCCCGCTTAACGATCGAACGCTCATCGACAAATACTCGTTGCGTTATCTTGACGACTTTGCTGCATTTTTACACGATAATTAATGTACCAAAATGCCAGTTTGGTCAACCGGAAGTAAAATTTATCGGCCATGTTATCACCAAAGATGAAATTAAGCCGTTACCGGAAAAAGTCGAGGCTATCGTCAATTTCAAGTCTCCTACCACCGTAAAATCTCTTCGTCGATTCCTCGGCACAGTGAATTTTTACAGAAAGTTTATTAAGAACGCTGCAGAAATTCTAGCACCGTTAAACAAAATTTTGGGATGATCAAAGTCAAAGGCTCTTATCCAGTCAACTGGACAACAGAACTTCAAGAGTCTTTTAAGTCAGCTAAACGCGCTCTCGCGGGTGCTACTCTGTTGGTTCATCCTAAAATCGATGCTGACTGGGCAATATTTACCGACGCATCCGAAATGGGTATTGGAGCCGTTTTACAACAAAAAGTGGATAACAACTGGGAACCACTGGCATTTTCCAGTCGAAAAGCGTCCCCGTCGATTCAAAAATTGTCGACGTAAGACCGCGAGTTGAACGCCATCTACGAAGCTGTCAAATACTTTCGGCATATTTTCGTTAATTAAATTATTATTAATTCACATCTATTTCCTTACACGTTTAATAATTTTTCTGTGGAAATAAAATTTGAAAATTTTGATGATAATTGTGTGACAGATAATTATTAATAGTAAATCCTGAGCATGATATTTTTTTTACACATTTTTCTTTAAAAAAAACTGGAATGTGAAATTTAAAAAATCGAAAAAAAATAAATCCCATCGTTATCCCATTATGAGCATCGCTGAAAAAGTTGTAGAAAAGGTGACAGTCTGCTGTGAAAAATTATGAGGAAAATCGATCTGTACGTGTTTTTTGTAAATCGACAATTTATACTAAAAATTTAACATTTCAATAGTAGCGTGGTTAAAAAAATTTCTTTTTTATTTTTTACTGAAAAGATGTCTAAAAACAAACATATTTTGTCTCTATGAAAATTTGATTTAAACCATTTTTCGCGAAGTTGTACGCATTTGAAAAAAAAAATCTCTATATTTTTCAAAATTTGATATCTCGAAAACGGTTGGAGGAAAAAATTAGAAAAAAATCATGAGGGCCTTTTTTAACCTATACTAAAAGATAAAAAAGTTTCAAAAAAATCCGAGATACAAAAGCTAAATGGTGTCTAGTATATATATACTAGTTTGGGCTATTTATATTTTACTCAATTTATCTATAAATTGTCTTATTGAGAAGGTTTGCATGTTTTAGGTTTCCACTATATTAAATTGGTGTTAATACCGTACGATGGACGGTATGGCTCAATAAGTTATAGATGAAATTGAACGGAATATAGTATAGTGCCGGATAGCTCAACTGGTAGAGCACTCGGCGCGATACCGACATGGTCTGGGTTCGATTCCCAGTTCGGGCTATTTATATTTTACTCAATTTATCTATAAATTGTCTTATTGAGAAGGTTTGCATGTTTTAGGTTTCCACTAACTAGGATGGGCGAAAAAAATCGATTATTTTTTTTTTCATTTTATACGCTGAACAATATGTTGGTAGACATCTTCAAAAAATTATCTTCAAGTATGAGCTCTGAATTTTAATAGGAAAGTCCTCCGCCTCTCAGTTTTCTATTGCTTTCTTATTATTAGGAGAAAAAAGTCATATCTCGTTATTTACTATTTGGAAAAAATATTTAGTCTGATGAGTTTATAGGAATTGAATCCTCTACAAGAAAGGTCTCTTACAATTTTTTTGTAAACCTCACCGTTCCAAAGTTATTTAAAGTTGAAGTTTGATTATTCTCAGGCAGGTTTTTATAATTTTATGAATTTTATATCTTGTCAAGAAAAGATTATTATGATACGCGTACGTCATGGTTTTATAGGAAATTCACTGCTCTACGCATATGGTATGATTAGTCGATAAAATTAACCGTTTAAAAGATATTAATCGTCAAACTTCAATGCACACTAATTTCAACAGTTTTTGATTAATAATTCGAACAATTCCAATTTAATTTTTGAGTTTCGGGGAAATTCGTACACACTCGAATTTCTATCGTGAAAGTTACTATTATAGAAGTTCTCTATTCAAAAATTTATTATTCTTATAATATATCGATAAATTTTATCATTATTCATTAGAAAACATTAGAATGTTCTAGGAGATTTTTGTTTAAAATCCCATCACTGCTTTTGTTGGGTTTGTCTTGTAAAATTAACGCTACCTATGTTTCCTATTCTCAACTTATCTTTAGTCTCTCCCCGTTTCATACTGCATTTTCAGTGTTTCTAAGTGTCATCATCTCGCAAACCTGATGAAATAATTTATTATTTGCATGGTGATTATAAGACTTATTTGTAATAAATTATTTCATCAGGTATGTGAAATGATGCCATTAAGAAACACTGAAACTGCAGTATGAAACGGGTAGATACTAACGGGATCCCGGAAAAAATAGACCTGCAAAAAATAGAACCAGAAAAAATAGACCAAAAAAACGGATGCAAACATCTAATGTTTTTCATTGGGCAACAAATTTTATTCTATTTGTATCAGGCTTTGCCCGTGTACCCTTCCGGGACTTTGCCCCTGGACCCTACCGGGGCTTTGGCCCTACACTACCGGGACTTCGCCCTTGGATCCCTTAGAGGTGTCCTTTTTTCACGAAAGAAATTAACAAGTGAATTGATGGCTACGTAACATTTGACCCGAAGACAATATACCCGCAACCAAACACCCGCAAACCAAAATACCCACGACAAAATACTCGACGTCAAAACACCCTCAAACCAAAGTACGCGCGACAAAATACTTTATATTTTGTGAAAAAAAGTTTTAAAATATACTCTGAACAAACGCCATAAAAAATAGTTAACAACACGATCGAGATTTCTAACTAATAAAGATAAAATTTATGAAAATATTATAAGAAAAATAAATTACAAATATATATATATTGTAACGGGTTTTTTCACCACCGGGGAACTACCGGAATGAAGTCCGAGTACGCGTACTATTTACAACCTTCTACAAAAATTTAAATTTTGGGCGCCAGGAAATTTTATAATCACCAATTTACAATTATCAAAAATAAATCGGCTCAGGCTGGCAGATCGGGGAAAGGTCAGAAACTCAAGATTACGATAAATGATTGATCAGAATTAAACAAAATAATTAATCGTATATTAAACAAAAGAAATAATTGATCGGTATTACAACCAAAAATTAGCGGTTACAAAACAAAATATACTTCCCAGAGAGGAACGTACGACGGGCACAGGCTTGGCCCAAGTATGTAAAACCTTGGCCCAAGCTTGTAAGCCAGCCTTGGTAGGACTCTGGAATGATAACCACGGGGTCCGACTTGGTTGCTAGACTCGGCCCATGCTTCAAGAAAACGAATAAATTCAATTAAAAAAAAAATGTTATTATTATTAACCTTTTAGAATTCATGATCATTAACGTTTAATCTATTTAAAGGAGGTAGATAATGTGAAAAAAACTCGGTGAAAATTCCGCTGGGCTCAGGGCGCAAACTGCCGTCTTTCTGATTGCTGGGTCCGAACGATAGCTACTGGACGAACCTACTAATGTTGAACTGATTCATTAATATGATCTATTTATTAAACCATAGGTATAACCAAACTTGGGTAATCCCACCTTGGCCCAAGTCTGGCTTGCCATTGGATGGCCAATGCTAGGTTGCCCAGTCTTGGCCCAAGTCTGGCTGGCCATTGAATGGCCAAGACAGGAGAACTCAGTCTTAGTCCAAGCCTGGGTAATCATTGTAACGGCCAGAACTGAATACCCAATCTTGAGCCAAGCATGGGCCAATATAGGTGTGACAAAACTAGGTTCCCCAGTGCTGAGCCAAGTAGGGCCCCGTCGTTCAACTCTGGCAGCTCTTGCATGAGTTTCCCGGTTTCAGCTTGACTCGATATAAACCACAAAAAAAAATGTTTGTACAAACCGTAATTGATAAAAAAAAAAACAAATCAGTTTATTGCTCAAAGAAAACAGTCAATTGTCGAAATAAAATACTTATTTTATTTTTCACACACACACATACAACGTGCGTTTTAACGGAATACTTGACGAGTGACGTCAGAGTATTGTGCGCGGCAAGACTCTACTGCCGTACGAATAAGACACAGAGATAATCCGTAATTCTCAGAATTGCTCGATGAAATCAAATGAAATAGAAATAATATTCTAGTTCAGTAACGGGTCAAATTGTACTATCATACAAATACTTCATGCAATTAACTAATTAGTTAATTAATTATTATCACGCGAACGCACTTCACTTGTTCATTAACAAAAAAAGTCAGTCGTAGACTTTGTTCAGGTTTCGCGCCGATGCTTCGGCTTGTTTACAGACGGCAGTTTATTGTTCACTCGGAATTTATTTATTGTGATTAATTGTTCGTTGATCAAAACTCAGTTCGTTCTCGAAAGTCGAGAAACGCGTTTTTCAAGAGTCGAAATCGAAAATTGTTCGTTTGGTCAAGTCAAATTGTACAATATCAAAAACACGGTCGTTCAGTTCGGAGTCTATCCCGGATCTTTCGTTCCAATCCATACGTTGGATCCATTGCTCGGTCGAAGTCGAAATGTTCAATTCTAGATGTCACTAGAATTTGCTCATCCGGAAACTATGGATTAGTTCAAATTCTAAGAGACTACAACTTCAAAAAGTAGAAAGAAACAATAGATATGTGTTGTGGTGTTAATATATATATATATATATATATATATATTTTAGGGTGCGTCAAAAAAATTGACTAATCTCTTTTTTTGAATGGCCGTGGAATTCTGTCAGAGGACGTCATAATAAAGTTCCTGTGAAAATATAAGCTCTTAATATTAATATTTAGAGGTCGCGAATCATAATTTTCTATTTTCCATTTAAATAACATGGGAAAAAAAAATTTTAAGCTTAGAATTTTATTTCTCGGCAATGGCTCATCGTACACATGAGATCAGGATATATCTTTGCAGGAAAATAAACACCCTACAAAAAAAGTCTTATCATTTTTTGATAAATCCGTCTGTTAAAAGTTTTTCCGATGCACTTAAAAAAAAAAGAAAATTGTTGCTCCGAAATGACGCGCCCTAATATAGAAATGTATATACACTCATGCCATAAATTAAAGGAACAGCAAAGTTTTAGAAATTTTTAGTGATTCTTTCAAGTGTAACTTCGTGAAAAGTAATCGTATTTGGATTTAAAATAAAAGACCATTCGGCAGCCAAAATGGAAGGTAGATTTCTTACTTAATCGATCGAATAAGTTAATTTCGTACATAAATATCTTGTGATACGGGTTAGTGTGTAGTCATGGTATGAAATTTCTCGGCGAACTTTAGATAATTAATTTGACAAAAAATTGTATAGATAATATACCAATATAAACTTTTCGAAAATAAAGTATTGCTATATTCATAGTCTACAATATTTATTTAATTTTTAGATGGTTACTATCACCTAACGGTACTGCTATTAACAAAATATTATCTTCCAGTATAAACAAATTAAAATATTATATTATTAGCGACAAGAAAAGTTTGATGGAAATAGATTTTAATGTGTAATGCATGAGTTACTAAGACTTAAAACCATAAAAAATGCATTTTTCTATATTAAAAAAAATTTTCAATGCTTTGAAAGTATCATAAAACAGTAAAAATGACAATCATAGAGTGTACACCCATACAAAGTTTGGAAATCGGCCCTGTATCGGGACATTACCGGGCCAAGAATGTCGATTAATGGCTCAGCAATGGCAATTTTTATTGGCCGATAAACGGCTTCTAGTCAGAATGATAACCTCGGGCCATTAATGGCGCTCGACTATCGGCCGATTAATGGCAGCCATCAATCAGTCAAGCAAACGAATAAATTAAATTAAAAAAAAAATTCTTTTTTTAATTTCTTTATAGAATTCATAATCATTAACGTTTAAACTATTCAAGTGGGGTAAATGATGTGAAAAAAACTTGGTGAAAATTCTGCTAGGCTCTGGGCGCGAACTGCCGTCCTTCTGATTGCTGGGTTTGAATGCTGGCTACTGGACAACCTGCTAATGTTGAACTGATACTTTTAAATGATCTACTTATTCATTTTACTACAACTACTCGGTTTTATGAAATGTAAAGAGCAATTTCATTTTTATTATAATTAATAATTTTTTAAAAATAAAACTTACTAAATTTAATGATTATTTATTAAGAACCCAATGGAATTATTTTGCTCTACCACCATTCTTAAAAATGACATTTACTTTTAAAATATGTGTCTTATTTTTTAACTAAATTAATTTTTATAAGTTAAGTTATAAAATTGCGGTTGTTGATTGCAAATAATAACGAATTAAAAAATATTTTAATTGTTACTTGTAAATAATTTTAATCGGAGAATTAAAATATTTATTAATTAAGACTTAGTTTAATTAAAAAACAAGTATTAATTAAATAAAACTGTAATAATTAGTTGTTTGAATAATTAATAATTGATAAGTAGATTTTTTCATTTAACAAGAATCAATCATGAGCCACTAATTCACAAAATAATGTCCCAACGTTACAAACCGATCATCGGCCAGTCATAAGTAACCATTCATTGGCCAGCCATCGGCAGCGTCGTATGACGTTTGTCGTTTCCGGTACGGGAAGTCATATTTCGATATGAAACCAGTAATACCATAACATATACATCAAAAAATTTAAATAAAAATTCACCTCGAATTGACTACGCTATCTTGATGAAAAATTAATCGGCTGCTCGTAATTAACCAGGTTTGGGCCATTACTAATTGCCAATGCTTGGCCAAGCGACTGCAGTCAGACATCGGCCAACCTACGGCATTTTTTCCATTAACGGCAACTTTGTATGGGCAGGTACATTTGAAACATCATTTGTGATAAAAGAAATACTTCTGAAATATAAAATAGCTGGGAAATTTAAAGGTTATTTTATCCACAACAAAATACAGCTAACGAAATTAGATTATAATGGGAAATGCTTAAGTTATGTGGAATGAAAACCATATTTTCAGCATTCTTTGATTTATTTAACAATTTCAAAACTATTACATTATTGGAAGAAATGGTAAAACATCGAGCTTAGCGTCATAAATTAAAGATTATTAGACAAGCATTCAGATACTCTTTACGGAAATTGTCTATGAATATTAGTTTAAAAGTTTAACAGTGACTAAAAACTGATTTTTACGAGAAATCATGAATATTTGAAACAGCCATAATTTCAAAACTATTCAAACGATTCAGATCATTTTCGAACTTGATCAAGGTAATTGCCTATAGAATAAGTGTAAAAAATATCATTAAGATCAGATAAGAACTGTGAGTGCTATCGTAATAACAAGACCAGTCATAATGATAGGGGGGGAGAGGTACATTTGATACATTATAAGTAATGAAAAAAAATACGTTAAAAATATAAAATAGCTGTGAAATTTACAGGTTATTCTGTGCACAATAAAATACAAGTGACAAAACTGGATTATAATGGGACATGCACAAGTTATGTGAAACGAAAACCATATTTTCATCATTTTTTGCTTCTATAAAAATTTTCAAGGCTATCAAATTATTGGAAGAAATGGTCAGAACAAAAAATTTAAGGTCATAAATTAAAGCTTATTAGAAAAGCTTTCAGATACTTTTTACAGAAGTCGTCTATGAGTATTAGTTTTAAAATTATGTGAACATGAAAGTGGGAAAAAACTAATTTTTCCGAAAAATCGTGGAAATCTCAAACAGCCATAACTTCTAAACTAATTGACCGATTTAGCCCATTTGTAAACTTAACCGTGATAATCGCCCATAGAATAAGTGTAAAAAATTCCATCAAGATCTGATACGAATTGTAGACGCAATCGTGTCCTCAAAACTTGGTTATATATATATATATATATATATATATATATATATATATATATATATATATATATATATATATTAGGGTGCTTCATTGTAGAGCAAAATTTTTTTTTATCAAGTCCTACCTGAAAATCTTGTAATTGGCGGAAAAACAAAAATTTTGAGCCGCATGGCAGCTCTTAATTCTGATTTTAACCCGTTGTTAATCCATTTTGTATTTTTTCCCATTTAAATAACATTGAAAATTAATTTTTTATAACTTTTTCCTTCCACTCACCGTATTACAATTTTTTTTTTTTTTTGCATTTTGGCTTATAGGCTTTTTTTGAGGACTAAATTTGCTACAAAAAAGGTCCTTCGAGTCGAGTCCGTAACTCGATTAGATTTCTACACAAATCGCTTCTTAGATTGACATTTCGTAAATATAACACTAAATCTGATCTAGTGCCCAAACTATTGATAATAGATAAAAAATGTAGGGAACAATTTTGTATGAAATTTTATGCCCTACAATTTTTGTAATCAAACAATTTGTCCTAACTTTCGAAGTTTAGTAACTATATAGCCTCTTAAAATATAAAATTGGGGAAAAATTTAGTTTTTACGTTTCCAAGAACTAATTTAATAGATCTACGTGAAAAAATCGAACCGAAAAATTGTGATAGAAATACTGATACTACATAAATTGTGCATGAATTTTAGACCTAACATAAATAATCAAGTTACTTAAATATCTTAAAAAAAGTTTCTTAAATATTTGAGACTCACAAAACCAGTACTAGCTGTAGATTAATTGGTTTAAAAAATTTTGCTGCGGTTAGATTTTAGTAAGTCCGATGACATACAATTTCTGGGTTCAACTTTTTCACGTAGATCTATTAAATTAGTTCTTGGAGACGTGAAAACCAAATTTATCCCCAATTTTATATTTTAAGAGGCTATACACGGAAAAAAATTTCCTGTTGCAGCAACAGGAAAAAATCCTGTTGTGGCAACAGGAGGCAGTCATGTTGCAGCGACAAGAGAAAATCCTGTTGTAGCTACATGATTAATACTGTTGTTGCGACTTAATAGTAAAATATAGTTACACAGTAAAAAATTTTGTGTCATTGCGTCAAAAAACTTAATGTCAAAAATTTTTTTGTCAAATATTTAACACTTTTTGGGTTGATTTAACAGAATAAATGTTAAATGTAAACATAAAACTATTAAATATTTAACACAAAAATTTTTGACATTAAGTTTTTTGACGCAATGACGCAAAATTTTTTGCTAGGTAACTATATTTTACTATTAAGTCGCAAAAACAGTATTAATTCTGTAGCTACAACAGGGTTTTTTCCTGTTGCTGCAACATGACTGCCTCCTGTTGCAGCAACAGGAAATTTTTTCCATGTAGTTACTAAACTTCGAGAGTTAGGACAAATTGTTTGATTACAAAAATTGTAGGGCATAAAATTTCATACAAAATTGTTCCCTACATTTTTTATCCATTATCAATAGTTTGGGCACTAGATCAGATTTAGTGTTATATTTACGAAATGTCAATCTAAGAGGCGATTTGTGTAGAAATCTAATCGAGTTACGGACTCGACTCAAAGGACCTTTTTTGTAGCAAATTTAGTCCTCAAAAAAAGCCTATAAGCCAAAATGCAAAAAAAAAAAATTGTAATACGGTGAGTGGAAGGAAAAAGTTATAAAAAATTAATTTTCAATGTTATTTAAATGGGAAAAATACAAAATGGATTAGCAACGGGTTAAAATCAGAATTAAGAGCTGCCATGTGGCTCAAAATTTTTGTTTTTTTTACTGGCTACAAGATTTTCAGGTAGGACTTGATAAAAAAAAATGTTGCTCTAAAATAAAGCACCCTAGTATATATGGATCATGCTCAGTTAAGACGTAAATCGCTTATTGATAAAACGCGACACGATAAAATATTATAAAATTTGATTAAATTTTATAATGCTTCGATCAAAACAATCATTCTAAACGTGTCTGCAAGGTCAGTCAATTTATTAATTTTATCTTGTTTCATAAGAAACCAGGGGAGATACTCAATCCAAGGGAGACACTTGATAAACAGAGTGCCATATTCTGTAAAAAAAACATAATAATCGAGTTTTTTCAATGAACTATATTGTGAATATATTTATACGTTAAATTAAATAACAATATACAACCTTTAAACAATAAATAACAGTAAATAAAATTCTAGTTTGAAGTTTTCATATCTCCCCTGGATATCGTGTCTTTCCCCTGGCATGTACAAGACAGGAGAGATACACACAGGGGAGATACTTTTTAGTAACAAAAACAGAAGTAATGACAAATGTATTTATTGTACGCAATCAACCAAGAAAACTTAGAATCTATACACAACAAGAAGTAAGTATACAGATGAATTAAATTTTTAGATAAATATTTTTAAAATAAAACTTACCAGGGAAGAGACTCCATTCACTAAGTCTCAACTATATCCACAGAGTGTCAGTAATGAAATAAATAACAAAATGACTGCGCACCTAGTTCCAGTGGTGCTGACTACAAAGTATAAACTCAATGACGTTCATTCAAGGTCTTAAATTCCCGCGAGTCGGTAAACAAATGCCGACTTTACAGGAAAATAAATATGCCAGGGGACGAGACGCGAAATGTAGGGGACAAACTTAAATGTAATTTTTTTTAAGAAAAAAAAAATATCATGCAATTTTACTCGCTTGATTACGAGAATTTATTAAATTTATTTTGCTGAAATATATAATTTAAATAATCTATTTAATTTCTAGGCACTTTAAATTACTAATACATAAACAGAATCAGCCCGGGGACAAGCCAGGGGAAAGATGTTTTCTGACTTTGAGATGAAATTGTGACGAAATTAAATCAAATTAAGAAATGAATTTGAGTGACCACTTACATGAGCACGAGTTTTAAAAGATGATTTTTCACCGGGGACGTCGAATTTACGTCTTAACTGAGAATGACCCACATATATATTAGACTGGGCTAAAAAAATCGACTATTTTTTTTTTTTTTCGATACTGTGAAAATATTATTCCTGATGACCAAAAAAAAATTATTGTGCAAGTTTAAGCCCTTAATATTGATATTAAGAGGTGTATCGTTACGAGTATTCGTGTTTTGACAGAAATTTCATTTTTTACCCAAAACTAGTAAATCATCTATCTGAAAAATTTGAACAATGCACATTCTTAAAGGAAATTAAATTCCCTACAAAAAATAACTCTTAGTAAATTGACGTAAAACGAGCCGTTTCCTTGTAACCGTGCCTTAAATATTGATTTTTTTTTTAAATTCTTTACTTTTATTTTGGATTTTTGTAACTACTAGAAATATTAGAATTATTTCTAGTCAAGATACATATTTTTGAAGGAAATTTCATGCTCTACAAAAAAGGTCTCATAACATTTTTTGCGAAGTTCACCTTTTCAAAAGTTATTCAAGGTTGAAGTTGAGTAAAAACGACTTAAATAACCTAATATATATATATATATATATATATATATATATATATATATATATATATATATATATATATATATATATAGTGGAAAAAGAGACAAAACCCCAAGACACTATTAGGGCGTTGCATGCAAACGATTCTTGTGAACTAAAACTTAGAAGAAAAGTCTTTACTTTTGTTCTTTGCCCGAAAGTTTACCAAATTATGACAGTGAGTAAAAGATAAAAAAGGCGGACTATCCTTTAAGATTGCTATGACATTGCATTTGTATGGAAAGCACGATAAAAAAAAATAACGAGAAATTCAGACTTTTACATTGAAAAAAAAAAAAAAAATGGTTTTCCGAGCTATAAAAAACATAGTTGATGAGACCTCCATCATTAACTGCAGTTTCGTTAACTGACTTGATAGTAGTTAACAGTTACAGAAACGTATAGTTTAGGTGACTATTCAGTAGTAAATTTAACAGTTTATTATTCAGCATGTCCAGGAGAAAATTGTAATGACAAACATACGTCGATAGTCAGCAAACCACATTCAGCATAATTATCATTATAATATAAATAGAGTAACCACTATTAAGAATTTTTTAGTTTTAGCTACTGTATTAGTTTAGTGCTTTCAATTATTTCAACTATGATAAATTCAAAAAATTAATTTTTTTTTTTTTTTTTTTTTTTTTTTTTTTATCCTCCATTAAATTGTAATCCAAGGGCAATTACTTTTCTACTGCATTAGCATATTAATATCATACCTAGATGCTCCCTCGTCTTTCTGATAATTAAAATTTCGCTACTATCTCCTGAAGGATTCGAACGTAAAACCTAACACACTAAACGCGCGAGAGACTGACGAAAATACCGTTACGTACGTAACGACACCAGTTGAAATATTATAGTTTGACTGTGCTTCTAATGCTGTATTTCCATGTTAAATTATTATATCCTATTAGTTTTAAAATATTTAACAAATATTTCCGTGCGGCAATATTTTTACAGTATGTCAATATTTATAAAAAAAAAATTATTTAAATATTTCCCAGAAACATTTATAAAAAAAATATTCAAAATAATTAAAAAAAAAATCGGTCTACCGGTTGAGCCTGCGGGCCAGCCCCAAAACTTCTCGCTGTTTTCGAGTTCAAGGAGCGAAAACATTGTTTTGAATACGTTTTTGAGCTTGAAATAGTATATTACACACCTAGGGAAGTAAATAAGAAAGCCTCAGATCACATGTTTGTTGACCTCGGCTTCGCCTCGGCCAACAATTACATGCGATCTGAGACATTTCTTACTTTCTTTCACTAGGTGTGTAATATACTATTGTATGCCTTTGTTTTAAAAAAATAATGTTTTTTACCATTATTTCTCCAACGATATCTCTCGAACGAATCGACCGATTGAGACAGGTGAGGTGGCAGTCGACGCGTTTTATTGAGTTCTCGAGCTGATGAAATTTTGAAATTGGTTTATCGAATTGTTCTTGAGAAATTTCAAAAAAACCAAAGAAATCATTTTTTTTATAATTCTTTCAACAACGGTTTCTCTTGAACAAATGAACCGATTTTGATGTTTGGGGTAGCATCCGTTCAAAAATTTTTCGATGGTTACGAATTTTGATTTTTTTATTTCTTTTTATGATATAATATTCAAATTTTCTGCATATTCTCAAACGTTTTCGGCGTGATGTTTTTTCGATTTATACTTTTTTTTCCAATTGAAAAAAAAATTTTTTTTCAAATAGCCTTATTTCTTATTACACCATGCTAAAAATCTCTGAGAGTGCTCAGAGCACTTCTAAATTTGGAAAGAAAAAATAAAAACAAAAAATTTTAATGGTAATCATCGAAAAAATTTGATTTTTTTTCGAAAAAGTTGGTTAAAAAATAGAAGGACGTTCTGACTAATTTTTGAATATTTTTTCCAAAAACTGCATTCAAAAACAAAGAAAATATAAAAAATAAATTGGCTTTTGGTCCATTTTTGGACGAATGACGGGAATTCAAAAAAAAAGTTCTTCTACACTTATTGTTGTTTGGTTAAAAGAGAATTTTTTTGAATTCTCGTCATTCGTCCAAAAATGGACCAAAAGCCATTTTTTTTGTATATTTTCTTTGTTTTTGAAAGCACTTCTCGGAAAAAATATTAAAAAATTATTCAGAACGTCCTTCTATTTTTTAACCAAATTTTTCGAAAAAAAAATCAAATTTTTTCGATGATTACCATTAAAATTTTTTGTTTTTATTTTCTCCTTTTAAATTTAGAAGTTCTCTGCGCACTGTCAAAAATTTTTTGCATGGCGCAATGAGAAATAAGGCTATTTAAAAAATAATTTTTCTTTCAATTGGAAAAAAATATGTAAATCGAAAAAACATCACTCCGAAAAAATTTGAGGACCTGCAGAAAATATCAAAGTTTTATATCATAAAAAGAAATGAAATATCAAAAATAGTAATCATCGAAAAATTTTCGATTTTTACCAGAAATTAAAAAAAAAACAATGAAGATAGGTTGCAGCAATTTTTTTGATTATGTTTGACGTAGTCAGAAGTAAATGTTAATCATGTTCTTGGCGCTAAGGTATACAGAGGAACTGTTTTTGTTTGGATTGTTATCTATACTGGGTGAAATGGTATTAAATCTCAACGTTAACTATAAATAGTTGAAGAATGGTAAGACACACTTCTAAAGTTTAGCTGTTACTGTTGGATCTGGCACTTAAACAATTATCCACTCGTAAAATGATCCTTTACGGATTCGTGTCTTTTCTTTATTATTTTAAACATGAGAAAGAGAAACGGTTATTTCGAACTTGTCAATTGCAGGTCGACACCTTTGTCCTGTCACGCGTGCGGCTAATCGCTTTAGAATTATGTCAACGAAAGTTTCGCTATCATGCACTTTTTTATTTTCGATCTTATACACCCTCGTCTAATTTATTCTTTTTTTAACCATTCTATTCAGAACCCCTTTGGGTCTTCAAGCCACGTGCTTGATTTAACAGTTTTGAGTTTAGAGTTTTGGAAAGAAATGTTCTATAAACTTGAAAAAAGATAGATTATATAATACTCAAAGAAAGTGCGTCTTTCTCAAAATGTCTGAATTATTTAAAATAAATTTAAGAAATCAATAAAATTCTAATTTTAGAAAATTCAAAATTAAGTACGCGCTAGAATAACTATCTATGTAGTTATGAAAGTACATAGCATCATATTTTCGAACAAAAAAAAAAAGTTTTTTTTAATCCTTAGTTAGAATTATCAAAAAAAAAAAAAAATAGTACTAAAAAAACTCAAATAATAAAATCTAAACTGATCTCACAAGATTCTGAAACTATCTTGTAGGATTAAGCTATAATAATGGACTACACCAAGAGAAAAGTGCATGGTTGTGGTAACTAGAAAGGGATGAGTATGAAAAAATAGTAATCTTAACTAATATTTATACTTCTTTTGTCTATGTTATAGTGTCCGAACCTATTTGAAAATAGTAGTTTTAACTAAGTATCAGTAAAATTTATGATAACTATTTAATATAACTTCTCAGAACTTATACTTCAGCAATAATAATGACAATACTTTTTTAGTTCACCACTACAAATAAAGAATGTACGAGTGACTATTTTAGTTTGCTTATCATCCAATAGTTCCTGTAACTACCTTAAATATTCAACGCAACTGCCCTGACTATGTAGTCACCGTATTACACTACGCATAAATAGTTTCTCCAGCTACTGATGAATAGATCGATTGAACTGTGATACGTTACTTTAATTAACGTCTTAATGGTAATTAATATAACCATTATTAAATACTTGGCCTAATGTATTAATGATTGTCAAAAAATTGAAGACAAACGCGTAGTTAAGAACACTAAGATAAAATTATTTTTGGACCGTTTCAAGTTTGTCTCAGTAAAATAGTAATTTTTTTTAAAAATAATAAATTTGCTAGATTTTATTTTTCGTGTTGCATATGTCGTATCCAACTTAATTATTTACATTAGACTATTGTCACTTGTAAAAGTTATTAGAAAAATCTGGGCGTCAGTTGGCCCTTCGGGCCAGTCCCAAAACTTCCCGCTGTTTTCGAGCTCAAAGAGCTTAAAAACATTGCTGTGAATATATTTTCGAGCTCTTCGAGCTCGAAAATGGTATTACCTGCAATTGTTTTTGAAGTTAAGCTTCTTTACGCACATTTGGGATGGGGATCCACTCAGAAAAAAAATCAGTAACTGCAACTACAAAAAAATAGTGAAATACGGAGACAAATATTTTTTCTAAGTTACGATAAAAAATCAGTTTTAGTTAATGTAACGATTAAATTTGGTTGCAATAACTATTTTGTAGTTAATTCAACGATTTTATTGTTACTGTAACTGACTAAAAATAGTTATATTAAATCCAAAGAAGTCATTTAAAGAACTAACCCTAATCGTTAAATCAACTGAGATTTTTTACTAAACATAACGTAATTTTCAAAGTTGCTAAGACTTTAAAATAATAGCGAATATTAACTTTATTTCATAATTACTTACACAAATAATATTTAGGTACAGTAACTAAAGTAGGATAGTGCGGTTAACCATATATATGTAGTTATGAGAACAACTAATTTTCATTCATCAGTATGATGAAATTATATTTGATCTAACAAAAAAAACTTAGTTGTTCTCTTCATGAAAATTTAGTGGATTTTAAGAAAAAAAAAATTTTTTTTTTAAAATGTTAGTTTTAATGGTTTGTTAGGTTTATTTATTTATTGATTTTTTTTTTGTTATGAGAGGTGACTTATGTATATTTTGGTCAAATTTATCTGACGCACGCGCTTAAAATTAAAAGTTTAACAACCTTCCCATGCTTCTTAAATAATTATTCCACAGTCGCCCTAAGAAGGATTCGAACTGAGTACCCTACGCACGCAAGACCGACGATGTACTCCCGTCCAGCATGAATGTCAGAAAGTCATCTTATTGATATCATAAAGTTATCTGAATAAATTATACAAGTATTCACTTCGTTAAAATAATAAAATTAATTTAATTACGGCAACCGCATTGTTTTCGCTCACAATGAATCCTTCAGGACTTAAAAAAACTCACATATCACACTGAAAAAAAATATATTTTGATTATAAAATAGAAATTTATGTGACGGAACTCCGAATCGACTAAAATACACAAATTTTGGTCAAATTTTTTTGTCTTATAAATTTTTGGCTCAGGTACTCAGAACAATTTAGACTTTTCAGACTTAAAAAAATTTTAAGTTGTGGGGCTGAAAAGATTTCAGTGCTCAAAAAAAAAAAAAAAAATAACACTTTTCAAATGCAAATTTAACGATTTATATGTAGATCATGTCGAAAAAATGTATTGTTATAACACCGAAATTTTTTCTAAGTCCCGATTTTAGTTTGATTAAGTACTAAATAATATTTGACTCAACTAGTTAGTATTTGTTGTGACTACTAAACCTTGAGTATAGCGATAACTAAAAATAAATAAAAAAATAATTTTAGTTACTTCGACTATTTTTTTAAAGTCATATGAACAATAAATAGTTACAATAACTATTTAAATTTGTTACACCAACTAAATTAAAATAGTTGTCTCTTTTGAGTTGTGGCATCTACTGAGGTTTCTCTCAGTGATAGCGGGATGATAACCTTGGCCCATTAGTAGCGCTTGAATATCGGTTAATTAATGGTAGCCAGCAAGCTAATAAATTTTTTTTTTTAATTTTCTTTTTATTATCCTAGTAGAATTCATGGTCAATAACATTTCAAATATTTAAGTGGGGTATATGATATAATAGAAACTCGTTGAAAATTCTGCTGGACTCTGAGCGCGAACTGCCGACCTTCCAATTGCTGGGTCTGAATGCTGGCTACTTGACGAACCTATTAATGTTGAGCTGATACCTTTGAATGATCTACTTATTCATTCTACTGCAACTACTTGATTTTATGAAATATAGAGAGCAATTTAATTAATATTTTCTATTATTTAGATAATAATAAAAAAAATTATAATTTCGTACTGTTTTTATTATAAATACATAATTTTTTAAATAAAACTCATTAAATTTAATCGATTATTAATCAAGAACTCAGTTGAATTATCTTGCTCTATCACCATTATTAAAAATGACGTTTATTTAAAAAATTTATGAGTTATTTTTTAATTAAATTAATTTTTGTAAGTAAAGTTATAAAATTGCGGTTGTTCATTGCAAATAATAACGAATTAAAAAAATATATCATTTGTTAGTTGTGAATAACTTTAATCAGAAAATTGAAATATTCATTAAAACTTAGTTTATTTCATGAATGAATAATTATTAATTAAAGAAAATTACAATAACAAGTTATTTAAATAATCAATAATTGATTAGTAGATTTTTTCATTTAACAGAAATCAGTCATTAAACACTGATTAACCAACAGTAGCTCAACGTTGCGAACCAATCAGCCAGTCTCAAAGAGCCATTCATTTGCCAGTCATCGGCAGCGTTATATGATTGGCGTTTTTTTTTATGAAAAATCACATTCTGAAATGAAACCAGTAATACTATAACATATACATCTAAAAATTCTAATGTAAACTCATTTCGATTTGACTATGTCATCTTGATAATAAAATTTAACGGCTGCTGGTGATTAATCAGGTTTGGGCCATTGCTAATTGCTAATGGTTGGCCGAGCAACGCCAGTCAGACATCGGCCATCATACGGCATTTTTTCCATTAACGGCGACTTTGTATGAGTGGTTCAAAAGTTCAAACATATGTATACGTATCTTTAAATAACTTTTAAACCAAAACTCATAGTGCAGTATCGTTAAACATTCTTCTGAAGCCCATTCAGTTAGGTTCAATTTATCGCATCAAACTTAAAATTTTGCCAATTTTTTTTGTTTTATTGCCTTAAGAATTTTGACGAATGTCAAACAAATTTTATTTCGCAATTAACTTTCATTTGAAAGATGAAAATAATCAAATATGGAGAAATCTACTTCTATTTCGGCTGCCGAATAGCCTTTGTTTAAACATTCGTATTTATGTGTTCTTCGAGCTCCAACAAGCAGTTTTTAAATTTTTGTTTACGATCCAGCTCAATGAAGTCAATGAATTCCGACAAAAATCAGTAAATTCAATCTTAATAGTAAGTTAAATGAGTTTTAAATCAAATGTAATCGTATATTTATAAAACATCCGCACAAAATGTAAAAAACAGAAAATTTTTTTCTATATTTTCGATAATATTACTTAAGTTAGTTCACTCTCAAAACGACTTTTCTTAGGAATGCGATGAAATTAAAACATGAGATTAACAAAAATGTCTAATATTTAATGAAATAAAAAAACGAAATTTTTTCACCGATTGTAAGACGAGATATTAACAATCAAAAAGTTCATAATTAACATGCCGGAGATCTACCAAGTATAAAAAAAACATGTGGTTTCCTGAATATCTTGGAAACGGTTCTTACCATTTTTTTAAAAACTTATCCACTGTTGAATGAAAAAATTAGAAATTTTTTGAAATAATCTCTGAATTTCTTGACCGATTTGTTTAAAAAATATTGATTCCTAAAATATAAATAATTTTAAAATACTTGACGTCTGGTGGGGTACAGTAATCACAACTCGGCAACGTTGCAGTCGTCATACTTAACCCGCGGAAATTTAAATGTCATTCAGTTAGGTTAATTTTTGAACATGAAAGTATTGGAGGTTAAAAAATTTTTGGAAAAGTTTTCGAAATAATTTTTATGAATGTTAAACATTTATTCAATGATATTAAACAAACAAAAAAAAATATTTTTTGGTATTAACTCATATTAATGATAGTTTTTCTAATAGCTTTAGAATTTTTTAAAATTATGATATCGAAAGTAGTACATATCGGACAATTTTATTCTTTTTATAAGGGATTTTCTTGTAAGTTTAAAAAAAAAAATTATGAAAATATGCACAAAAATTTATTTTATCCAAAATTTGTGATTGTCAACAATAACAAACTACATGTATATTAAACTCACACTATATAAAGATTGCTACTTATACGTTTAATCTGTAGACTATTCAACATAAATGTTTGCAGCGTTGCCATATTTATTATACTCATCAGTATGATTGTATTGGTGTGTGTCTGCATATTTAAAACTAAAAGGTATTGGATACAGTCTCTCACAAAAATAAAATATTCTGGCACTGAGTATCTCTAACTTTTTGTCGTTACGATTACGCTATACTTTTGGCTACGAATGTCGCGAGTGAACTACCTTAAACTAATAAAACGATTGTAATATAACCCATCGTGATCAAAAATACTGTAATATGTTAGACTCTGTTTAATTTGGGATATATTTGACATTATATAGTGAGTTATCCTGGGAAAATGAGGATAATCGTTATTTCTTAAATATTTCATCGTCGATATCTTTTGAACCAATAGACATCTTTTGACTTTTGAGATGGTATTCGACGCAATTTAAAGCCTGTGACACTGGCAATTTTTTGAAAAGAATCAATTGAACAATTTTGATTTTGTTAGAAAAAAACACTTATTTTGAATTTTTTCGTTAACGATCTCTTAAAAAAATTATTTAATTTTGGTGGTTGAGGCGGCATTCGACGCGACTTATCGACTTTTGGAGCTTATTTGATTTTGGAATCAATCCATACACGGAGAGAATTTAATGATACTATCCACAATACAAAATTTTTAAGGTTCACTCGCGACATTCGTAGCCAAAATTATAGCATTATCGTAACTACAAAAAGTTAGAGATTTTCAATGCTAGAATATTTTGTTTTGAAAAAGATTGTGTCCAATATATTTTAGTTTTTAATATACAGATGTGCACTTAATACTGTCACGATATTTAAATATCGCGGCAGTCTTGCATCAGGTCGGTCAGCAACAGAGGGCAGCACACGCTGCTCACACGTCTCATCCGACATTGTTATTATACTTATTGTTTGTTTACATGTAAGATTTTATTTAATTATTGCGTTAATGATGCTTTATTGATTTCTTAGATATAAATTGTATTTCACTGAGAGAAAAGTGCTTAGTAGCCTTAACTAATCAGCGTCAGATATGGAAAAATAGTGGCCCTAACCAATTTTTAATGTTACTGGAACTATGCACTAGTGTGAATCAGCACAAAAAAATAGTTACATTAACTAAACTTATGAAACTATTTTTGCCTTATTATGGTCACTACAAAACTGCAATTTTTTAAAACAAGGCTTAGTAGTGAACACAATATAACCTTTATCATTAACTCGATTAACATGAACTAGTTACAGTAACTATGTTAGCTTAGTGACTGTGTGATAGTTCGTATAAATAATCTCAATAGTTGACTCGATTAAGAGTTTAGTTGTCGTCTCATACAATATAATTTGTTTAGTTCCTTTTACTACTGATAAAAGTATCAACTGTACTATTTCATCTTAGTTCCCTAAACAGTCAATTTCAAGTTTATTTAACAATTGTAGGATATTTCTGCTGACTAACCATCGAGTATAAAAACAAATTCAAAGGAAAATATAGTTATGAGGACTGTCAACATGTAGTAACTCTAACAATATATTTATATTTAAATAATGTACAACTGCTTCAGTGTAATGCAACAAAGAAATAAGTACCTGCAACTATTTTGATTTATTTAATATTAAATAGTTGAAAAAAATAATTTTAATAGTTGATTTAACTAATAGCATAGTTGTCGGTTTATATAACTGTATGTATTTAGTTCCTTTTACTACTGATAAAAGTATCAACTGTACTATTTCATCTTAGTTCCCTTAACAGTCAATTTCAAGTTTATTTAACAATTGTAGGATATTTCTGCTGACTAACCATCGAGTATAAAAACAAATTCAAAGGAAAATATAGTTATGAGGACTGTCAACATGTAGTAACTCTAACAATATATTTATATTTAAATAATGTACAACTGCTTCAGTGTAATGCAACAAAGAAATAAGTACTTGCAACTATTTTGATTCATTTAATATTAAATAGTTGGAAAAAATAATTTCAATAGTTGATTTAACTAATAGCATAGTTGTCGGTTTATATAACTGTATGTATTTAGTTCCTTTTACTACTGATAAAAGTATCAACTGTACTATTTCATCTTAGTTCCCTAAACAGTCAATTTCAAGTTTATTTAACAATTGTAGGATATTTCTGCTGACTAACCATCGAGTATAAAAACAAATTCAAAGGAAAATATAGTTATGAGGACTGTCAACATGTAGTAACTCTAACAATATATTTATATTTAAATAATGTACAACTGCTTCAGTGTAATGCAACAAAGAAATAAGTACTTGCAACTATTTTGATTCATTTAATATTAAATAGTTGGAAAAAATAATTTCAATAGTTGATTTAACTAATAGCATAGTTGTCGGTTTATATAACTGTATGTATTTAGTTCCTTTTACTACTGATAAAAGTATCAACTGTACTATTTCATCTTAGTTCCCTTAACAGTCAATTTCAAGTTTATTTAACAATTGTAGGATATTTCTGCTGACTAACCATCGAGTATAAAAACAAATTCAAAGGAAAATATAGTTATGAGGACTGTCAACATGTAGTAACTCTAACAATATATTTATATTTAAATAATGTACAACTGCTTCAGTGTAATGCAACAAAGAAATAAGTACTTGCAACTATTTTGATTCATTTAATATTAAATAGTTGGAAAAAATAATTTCAATAGTTGATTTAACTAATAGCATAGTTGTCGGTTTATATAACTGTATGTATTTAGTTCCTTTTACTACTGATAAAAGCATCAACTGTACTATTTCATCTTAGTTCCCTAAACAGTCAATTTCAAGTTTATTTAACAATTGTAGGATATTTCTGCTGACTAACCATCGAGTATAAAAACAAATTCAAAGGAAAATATAGTTATGAGGACTGTCAACATGTAGTAACTCTAACAATATATTTATATTTAAATAATGTACAACTGCTTCAGTGTAATGCAAAACAGAAATAAGTACCTGCAACCATTTTGATTTATTTAATATTAAATAGTAAAACAAAATAATTTTAATAGTTGATTTAACTAATAGCATAGTTGTCGGTTTATATAACTGTATATATTTAGTTCCTTTTACTACTGATATAATCATTAACTATACTATATTATCATAGCTTCCCAAGGAAACGATTTCTAATTACTGTAATAAGTGGGCTCTGTTGAGAATGAGTGTGAAGCACTTCTGATTTGTCTGAAACATAATAAACTGTCGCTTATGAGAGTCCAATTATTAGATTATTAGAATGAGCATAACTTAATGGCTCAAAACGCTTCAAATTGTATGTATATGTTTGTTATTGAGCTCTACGAACTCAGTAAATAATACGTTTCTGTCTTAAGCTCTTTGAACTATAAAATATGACGATCTCCACATTAAGCCCCTCGGACTCAAAACTTTAAATCATGGCTCATTTTCGTGACTTTAAGAGTTGAAAATACAAACACCATAAGTTTTTATTTAATTTTTTTTTATCGGTTTTATTTTAGGACTCCAAGATACTTAAAAATCGATATTTATTTAACAAATATCAATTTCTATTGAGCGTTCTAGAAGATTTGATCCAATTTTATAGGATAAAAGAATTTGAAAATTGACTGCTTTATTTTAGAATCTCAGATAAGTTTTAAAGCGGTGTGCACCGTTCGGAACAGAAATTAAAAATCAATTGAATGGACCATTTAAAAGTTTTTTTAAAAAAACGAAAAAGTAAAATTTTTTTTTAATTTTTATTTTTGAAATATCTTTAAAATGATTAAAACGACCAAATCCAAAAACTAATCAGATCTAAGTCTCAATCAACCCTTTTAAATGCCGTGTCGCAGATCTCAATCGGCTCATTCGTTTTTGAAATATCGAATAATAATTGAACGACAAAAATTTTTTCAAACTTATTTTCCAATTACTTTTTTTTGAATATCAAAGTATCTATTACATCCTTTAAAAAAATTCATTCATCCAGAAATCTTAAAAATACTTTAAGAAATGTCTTATTCGATGATATGTTTATTCCACGAACGTCAATGAGTGTTGGTGAAAATTAATTCGTTATTCCAATGAAATTCACTTTCAATTTCTATAATTTTTACTCTGCATCGGACGGTAATCGTTCAGTAATCTTCGCTAATTATTGGCGAACTTCGTTTGTACGTGAATTTAGTTCTTGTGGTATTATCAACCATTAGGTACTTCGATCATATTAGACAAATCAGTCAAGTGGTTTATGAGTTATGTAAAAAAAAAAGGACAATCCAAAAAAAATGTTTTTTTTACTTTTTGAATAATTTACAAGCCACTAACAACAGATATTATTTCCTGTTTAAATATTTATGTAGACTTATTCTAATTTCCCTGAACAAAAAAAAAATGAATTTCTTACAAGAAAAAGAAATAAAATCATTACATAATAAATTTTATTATAATTAAAAAAATATAAATAAAATAAGTTTTCATTATATCATAACCTACGAGTAAAGATTTATTGGAATGAAGAGTTTACTTTAACAGACGCTAAGGATAAAATCGCTTATACTCGATGAGTGTTTTTGGTGATAATTTCAATTCCTACAAAAATATAAATGAAATTTATTACATTTCAATGCACATATTACTTAATTTTGAGTCAAATATATTTTACCTGATATAATGACGATTTATTTACGAATTTTACCAACGGGTTCACAGGGAAAATATTTTTATATAAGTATGACCTTGATTTTTGCAATTTATATATAAATTTATTAGCTACAATTACTTTTACTGGATTTTTCCATGTATATAAATTTTCTTGTGCTTCCATGTCACTTAACATTGCAAGATTATATAGAGAGTTTTCAAGCACATTGATCTCAACCAGACTATCTGCATTTTCTTTAATAAATAACGATATGTCATTGCATGATATGTGTTTTAATCTGAAGCAAGCTAATTCCACAGCTGGCATTTTGGTTTTCCAAAAGTCTTTATTGATGTTAATTACATTTACCAAGCTTATGCTTTTCAAGTTATTCGCTAATGAAAATTCGATAGAATATTTTTGTAAATCGAAATCTAAAATGTAAAGATAAATTTTAATTCATTGTCGTGAATAATTTTACAACTTAAAACACTACTATTATACATATTAGTACAAACCAATTATATTCAATTCCTCTAGAATAGGACAGTTTTTTATTATTACATCAATAACACCTGGATCGATCCTGTCAAAACCGGTGATAGATAAATGTTTTAAATTTATAGCAGGATTTTCCCAATATGGGAATTGAAAACCAAAATAGTGGTGAACATGAGTTGAGCTATTTATTAGTTCAATTCTTTTTAATTCGGAATTTTCCAAATTTTGAAACAACTGAGAAAAACAATGGGTGTTATCGACATGTGAGCATCTCTCAATGCGTAGGACATCTAATGTTTTACAACTGGTGATAAACTATAAGCAAAAAATGTAAGGTTGGTTTGAATTTATTCAATTTCTGAGACTAACAGAACTCATTTTAATATGTAAATATTTTTTTAATTTATATACCTTCTGTATTTCTCTGAGATGAAGTTTCAGGCAATAAACCAAGAATAAATTTTTTATATTCAATGCTGTACTGCTTGCAAGTGATGATCCACAAAAATATATATTGTTATAAACACCAAATGTGATAAGTGTATTTTTCGTTGACGTATATTTAAATAAGCTTTTTATTTGATAATCGCAAGACCCAGTAGTAGCTCCAATTTTCAGTGAAGTTAAATTAGAGAAATTTTTTAAATCTTCGATTGCCATTGATGAGATTTTAACCGCTGATAAATCAAGTTCTGTTAACGTGCTACAATTTTTATATTTTGGAATTATCAATGGCGACAAATCCATGTTCAATTGTTGACACTGGATTGGATCAGACAATAATATTTTCTCAAAATAATACATTAAACCTGCGTTGAACGGGGATAAATAGTACTGCAATACATAAAATGGAATACATTGCGTATTTTTATGATTGTTAGCGATAACTTCTAAATTTTTTTTGACTTTCCAAATTTTATCGGTCAAAAATTTTGAGGTTAGCATAAGAGATACTTGATCTTTAAATTCCAGATAGTTTACAATTTTACTAAAGGCTGGTTCAGGTATCGTGCTGAACTTATCTTCATCATTTAGTCGACCGATGACTGGAGTCAAAGTTGAAGACTCTGTTTGTATATGCGCTGGTATAACTCGGGCAATAAACGAATTTCTTAATATGTATACACATTCTCTTCCGTTAAGTTGAAATCGAAGAGAAGCACGTAAATTTTTTACTTTTACAAACGCCATAGCTCTTTTATGACGTTTAATAACTCTCACTGATTCATAAGATACTCTAGTATTACGGAGTAAGTACTCAATCTCCGCTTGAGTCACATTCAGCGGTAAAGGAGTCAAAATTAAATTTAAAATAAACTCGCCTTTATCATTTTTGAGTTTCGGATACTCTCGAAGATTTGGTTTTTCAATCGGTAGGAAATACCGTTTTTCACCAAGTGGTCTTCGGTAACAAGCAGGTAAAACATTTGATATTTTTAATTTCATTGCAGATAACTTATCCTTGACAATTGATTTTTCCTGATCACGACGAATATAATTGTCTAATATGACGTTTAAGTCCATATCTTCTGGACAGAGTTCCATAATAAAATGTTTATATTACTTTTTAATAAGAAAAATTAAGAATCTTAAATTACATTTGTAGATAACCTCCTTACAAAACGAAAGCACAAGCTACTATAACTATTATTCTCTACCGTGAGATCAGCCAAAAAGTGACGCATGCGTGAACGCATTGGTAACTCTGGAAACGCTGTGAATCTGTAAAATCTAACGCGCGCAATTTCAATAGTTAGAGTGAATGCAAAGTGCCAATATTAAAACTTAATCATTAATCTACAATAAGGTACGTAATTTTATTAAATACTTATAATAAAAATAAATTGATATAAAGAAAAACTCTTTCCAATTATCTACATTTCGATATAATATAGATCAGTCAAGTTTTATTGATAACTTACACATGATCCTGAAGTTAGCAGACAATTAAAAAATTTTGAAATTTTTTTTCAACCATTTCATTAAAAAAAAAAAAACACACATGTAGAAAATTAAAAGAACTATAAGTGCAATTATTGAAAATGTTTTTTTTTTTTTTTAATTTATAGTTTTTGAAAAAATACTAAAATTATTAGACGTCGTCTAACTTCAGTATCATAACTTACGCTCATATTTATAGTCAACAAATAACATTTTCTCGATAATAAATAAACTAATTAGGAATCAGTCCAGGGTGCATACTCGATCAGAGTCTTTGGTGACAGGCTAAGATACACAAGTGCCGAGAACGTTCCTATAGTAATTTTTGACGCAACGACGACTTAAAAAATATTCCAAATAAGATTTTATTCTAAACTGTGTACATAATGTCAGAAAAAAAAACTATACATTTACTTACGCCATTTAATTTATTATTAAATTCTTAAATAATATTATGCTAATTAAATTCAAAATTAATAAAAATATGAAAAAAATATTTCTCGAAAAAACTACCAAACATATGTAAAATCGTTAAAAATTTGTGTTAAGAATTTTTCTCTCGCTTTTTAATGTCGAAGAAATATTATCGTCGTGCCATCACATGATACGCTCCTGGTTTATAACTTCGGTTTGTTTCAGTAGTAGGCTAGACGCCGGTCGACATTCAGCCCAGTAAGTCCGTGAATAACGTTTCAAAGTTCTTATGTTTCAAAATTTTACTTGTGTTGAATTTATTATCAAAATTTACTATTAATTGATACAAAAGTCACTTGATTTTGTAGAACTACAATATTTTGAGGTATTTATGACAAAGGTATTTTAATTTTTATAAATTTTGATCAACATTCATATTCATACATATGTATGTATATATATATATTTATATAGTTATATAAATCCGTTCTTTATTATTTATTCGATACACGCAATTTTAAAATTGCGTTTGAATCATCGTTTGTCAGTGGGAACCAAAATAATTAATAATAACGGAATAAATTTAGTCTACACAAATACAAAGCCCGCTAATTTCATTGGTGTAAGGTCGCTTGCGCTTTCTTTGCTGACATATTAGTAGTGTCGCGGAAAGACGCAGTTTTTCTTTTGTTTTTAAGAAAATTCTCAATATTAAACGCATTTAATGAAATAAATTTTTTCTTTACGAAAGCTGCAATTGTGATATTGAGAATAAATAATTGGTGATTCATTAATTTTTGTATAGAAATTTGATCGTTTCGCGCAATGTTGTTGGTTTAAAATTACTAAAATTGGAATTTAAAAAAGGGTTAAACTTTGGTTCAAAAATTCACAATTCTTTATGATAAAATAGTACTGTCTTTGTCGTGGAGATTTGAAGTAGTGAAATAGAGTGGACTCCTATTTTAAGGATAGTTTTGTACTCAATCAATGATGAAAAACATTTTTTTTTTTTTTTTAATTAAATAGATGTATAAAATTATATTGATAAAAAAAAATTACTTAAAAGAACGTAAAAGGTATTAACGTCGCGACGCCATGTTACTTAAAATTCCCGCTCGCATCGCATCACAGTAGTGTCGCTGGTACTGTTAACATCCGGTTTGTTGAGAGGAACTGCTTTTGCTGATTTTACGATTGCGACACTATTGTTGTCATTGTGATATCTTGCCTATTTTTACAAGTATCACAGATCGTATTTGAAAAATTGAATATTTTGCGCATTGAAATAGTATAATTTTTAAATAATATTTTGTTCAACGTTAAAAATTTGTTAATTTTGTAACTTCGCCGCTTACGATCACGAGTATCAGTCACGCGTGCATACTCGATCCGAGTCTTTGGTGACAGGCTAAGATACACAAGTGCCGAGAACGTTCCTATAGTAATTTTTGACGCAACGACGACTTAAAAAATATTCCAAATAAGATTTTATTCTAAACTGTGTACATAATGTCAGAAAAAAAAACTATACATTTACTTACGCCATTTAATTTATTATTAAATTCTTAAATAATATTATGCTAATTAAATTCAAAATTAATAAAAATATGAAAAAAATATTTCTCGAAAAAACTACCAAACATATGTAAAATCGTTAAAAATTTGTGTTAAGAATTTTTCTCTCGCTTTTTAATGTCGAAGAAATATTATCGTCGTGCCATCACATGATACGCTCCTGGTTTATAACTTCGGTTTGTTTCAGTAGTAGGCTAGACGCCGGTCGACATTCAGCCCAGTAAGTCCGTGAATAACGTTTCAAAGTTCTTATGTTTCAAAATTTTACTTGTGTTGAATTTATTATCAAAATTTACTATTAATTGATACAAAAGTCACTTGATTTTGTAGAACTACAATATTTTGAGGTATTTATGACAAAGGTATTTTAATTTTTATAAATTTTGATCAACATTCATATTCATACACATGTATGTATATATATATATATTTATATAGTTATATAAATCCGTTCTTTATTATCTTATTCGATACACGCAATTTTAAAATTGCGTTTGAATCATCGTTTGTCAGTGGGAACCAAAATAATTAATAATAACGGAATAAATTTAGTCTACACAAATACAAAGCCCGCTAATTTCATTGGTGTAAGGTCGCTTGCGCTTTCTTTGCTGACATATTAGTAGTGTCGCGGAAAGACGCAGTTCTTCTTTTGTTTTTAAGAAAATTCTCGATATTAAACGCATTTAATGAAATAAATTTTTTCTTTACGAAAGCTGCGATTGTGATATTGAGAATAAATAATTGGTGATTTATTAATTTTTGTATAGAAATTTGATCGTTTCGCGCAATGTTGTTGGTTTACAATTACTAAAATTTTAATTGAAAAAGGGTTAAATTTTGTTTCAAAAATTCACAATTTATCATAACAGAATAATACTGGAAAACATTTTTTATTAACTCGCTTTTATTTCCTATATGATTATATTATTTTTTCTTGAATTAAATAGATGTATAAAATTAAATTGATAGAAAAAAATAACTTAAAAGAACTTAAAAGGTATTAACGTCGCGACGCCATGTTACTTAAAATTCCCGCTCGCATCGCATCACAGTAGTGTCGCTGGTACTGTTAACATCCGGTTTGTTGAGAGGAACTGCTTTTGCTGATTTTACGATTGCGACACTATTGTTGTCATTGTGATATCTTGCCTATTTTTACAAGTATCACAGATCGTATTTGAAAAATTGAATATTTTGCGCATTGAAATAGTATAATTTTTAAATAATATTTTGTTCAACGTTAAAAATTTGTTAATTTTGTAACTTCGCCGCTTACGATCACGAGTATCAGTCACGCGTGCATACTCGATCCGAGTCTTTGGTGACAGGCTAAGATACACAAGTGCCGAGAACGTTCCTATAGTAATTTTTGACGCAACGACGACTTAAAAAATATTCCAAATAAGATTTTATTCTAAACTGTGTACATAATATCAGAAAAAAAAAACTATACATTTACTTACGCCATTTAATTTATTATTAAATTCTTAAATAATATTATGCTAATTAAATTCAAAATTAATAAAAATATGAAAAAAATATTTCTCGAAAAAACTACCAAACATATGTAAAATCGTTAAAAATTTGTGTTAAGAATTTTTCTCTCGCTTTTTAATGTCGAAGAAATATTATCGTCGTGCCATCACATGATACGCTCCTGGTTTATAACTTCGGTTTGTTTCAGTAGTAAACCAGACGCCGGTCGACATTTAGCTTGGTTAGTCCGTGAATAACGTTTCAAAGTTCTTATGTTTTAAAATTTTACTTGTGTTGGATTTATTATCAAAATTTACTATTAATTGATACAAAAGTCACTTGATTTTGTAGAACTACAATATTTTGAGGTATTTATGACAAAGGTATTTTAATTTTTATAAATTTTGATCAACATTCATATTCATACACATGTATGTATATATATATATATTTATATAGTTATATAAATCCGTTCTTTATTATCTTATTCGATACACGCAATTTTAAAATTGCGTTTGAATCTTCGTTTGTCAGTGGGAACCAAAATAATTAATAATAACGGAATAAATTTAGTCTACACAAATACAAAGCCCGCTAATTTCATTGGTGTAAGGTCGCTTGCGCTTTCTTTGCTGACATATTAGTAGTGTCGCGGAAAGACGCAGTTTTTCTTTTGTTTTTAAGAAAATTCTCGATATTAAACGCATTTAATGAAATAAATTTTTTCTTTACGAAAGCTGCAATTGTGATATTGAGAATAAATAATTGGTGATTTATTAATTTTTGTATAGAAATTTGATTGTTTCGCGCAATGTTGTTGGTTTACAATTACTAAAATTTTAATTGAAAAAGGGTTAAATTTTGTTTCAAAAATTCACAATTTATCATAACAGAATAATACTGGAAAACATTTTTTATTAACTCGCTTTTATTTTCTATATGATTATATTATTTTTTCTTGAATTAAATAGATGTATAAAATTAAATTGATAGAAAAAAATAACTTAAAAGAACGTAAAAGGTATTAACGTCGCGACGCCATGTTACTTAAAATTCCCGCTCGCATCGCATCACAGTAGTGTCGCTGGTACTGTTAACATCCGGTTTGTTAAGAGGAACTGCTTTTGCTGCTTTTACGATTGCGACACTATTGTTGTCATTGTGATTTCTTGCCTATTTTTACAAGTATCACAGATCGTATTTGAAAAATTGAATATTTTGCGCATTGAAATAGTATAATTTTTAAATAATATTTTGTTCAACGTTAAAAATTTGTTAATTTTGTAACTTCGCCGCTTACGATCACGAGTATCAGTCACGCGTGCATACTCGATCCGAGTCTTTGGTGACAGGCTAAGATTCACAAGTGCCGAGAACGTTCCTGTGGTAATTTTTGACGCAACGACGACTTAAAAAATATTCTAAATAATATTTTATTATAAACTGTGTACATTATGTCAGAAAAAAAAACTATAGAATTACTTACACCATTCAATTTATTATTAAATTATTAAATCATATTATGCTTATTAAATTCAAAATTAATAAAAATATAAAAAAATATTTCTCGAAACAACTACCAAACATATTTAAAATCGATAAAAATTTGCGTAAAGAATTTTTCTCTGGATTTTTAATGTCATAGAAATATTACCGTCGTGCCATCACATGATACGCTCCTGGTTTATAACTTCGGTTTGTTTCAGTAGTAGGCTAGACGCCGGTCGACATTCAGCCCAGTTAGTCCGTGAATAACGTTTCAAAGTTCTTATGTTTTGAAATTTTACTTGTTTCGAATTTATTATCAAAATTTACTATTAATTAATACAAAAGTCACTTGACTTTGTAGAGCTAGAATGTTTTAAGGTATTTATGACAAAGGTATTATAAGTTTTATAAATTTTAATGAACATATAAATATTTATATAATAGGGTGTTTCGTATTCGGCGAAAGTATATTTTTTGCTGCTCATCAAGCAAAATATTGTTTTTTATGCTAAAACAAAAATTTCTGCCAATTTTGAGCTTTTAATTCTAATCCAGTACTTTTCATTTGATTTCAAAGATTTCCCATTTAAAATACACGTAAATTAAATGAATTTTTTTTTAACTCTCTAATACTCAGCTGCGTTTTATGATATCGACGCGGTTTTGGTCTCAAATTGTAAGGCATTTGGTGTTTTTCAAAAGTGACCGTAGTAACTTGGCTGTCATTTCAGCTGTTTCACTTGTGTCCGTTGCGGAAGTTATTTTTCCTTTGAAGTTGACCTTTACTGGCTTGCAAAAAGTTAACCAATTAATGCACACTAAAAATGTTAACGAGAATTTTATAGGAAATTTCATTCCCCTCAAAAAAAGTTTTATGAGTCAAGTCATCAGAGCCCATAGTTTCCGAGCTATAGTCATTTCAATAATTTGGAAAATATAATAAAAAAAAAAAAAAAATGACAATTGATATTTAATTTTTAAAATTATTAATGTCACTATAACTTGGAAACTATGGACTTTAGCGACTTGACTCATAGGACTTTTTTTGAAGGGAATATAATTTCCTATGAAATCCTATTAAAGTTTCCAGTGTACTTTCATTGGTTTACGTTCCGCAAGTCAGTAAATGTCAATTTCATGGGAAAAATGACTTCCTCAGCGGACACAAGTAAAAAGCTGGAATTACAGCTAAGTTACTACTGGCACTTTTGAAGAATATCAAATGATCTGCAGTTCGTAATCTTGTAATTCTTCTCTGTGAAAAAAGTTTATTGAAATTTACAAAATAGTGACAAATGTATGTATAAGATCCCCTTAAGATCTTAAATCTGTGAGATCCAATAGAGGTCTTATGTATGCATTAGTTTACATTTTATAAAATTTTTATGGACTTTTTCCACAGGATTTACTGTAAAATGGCAGATCCTGAACGGAGAAATTTATTAAACGTGGCCAACCAAAATCTATCTACTTCGTCTTCAACTGCTGATGCAGCATCAACTTCCAATCAATTGTCATCAACTGCATCTTATGTCGAAAATGATACTCATGAGGCTTATTTCCTCAGAAACACATTGATTCAATGGAATCTTCAAGAATATGTTGATATTTTCGAACGTAAGTGCCAGGTGTTGATATTTAAGTTAGTAAAATAAGGTCATAAGGTAAAAGCCCCTATACCAGCTCACTTTTCATTGGAGTGAGATAAAATCACTTAATATAAATTAACAAATAAAATGAATAATCATATTTTTTTATAGTTATTTTTTGTAGTGTTTAGTATTAGAATAAAATTTTAGCTTGAAGAATAATGTTGATAATTGATGTCTGTAAATTTTTGAAATAAGATCCTTGAGTTTACCCGTAGTTGCTCACTGAAAGTTGTCACGTACCATTATTCAATCAACACTTTATTTTTTCATAGTATAAAACTTATTAAATTTTAAAAATATATTTTATAAGAAATAGTCAGTCCGATTTATTATAATTTATTATAAAATTATTTGATGCATTATGTTTTAACATATTTAGACTCACAAATAATTTTTTATCAATAATAATTTTTTTAGTTAAGATTTTTTTTATAAAAATTAGAAAAAAACGCTTTAAACAGTTTAAGTGAACGACTAATGGTACTGGGCGGGTATAGGGGCTTTTACCTTACTTATTAGTTGTTCTTAATGAAATCAGAAATAGTATTTTTTTTAACGCAAAGTATTAGCCTCTATTATTAATAAGAATCCCATTATTGACATACTAATTCATTTTTTTAATTTATGTTTTTTCTTTTGGCTATCGTCCCAATTGGGCCACGTGCCATTTATGTTATGAACTGTGACATTACCAATAATCGTACACATTGTTAAATTATTAAAGATTACTTTATTATTTATATATCATAGAAAAATGCTAATAGTAGTAGGAAAACAATAAACATATATTGATAAAAAAAATATAATTTACTCGAGTATATCGATATAGCTCTTCAGCGTTCAGTTCTTTAACTAATTTGGTTCGAAAATAGATTCTTTACAGAACTTATTTTTTGTTCTTTTTCATATTAAATAAAAAAAAAAATTCTTTTGCAGATTAGTCTTTGAAAATAAATAATATTACACCTATTTATTACTCATCAAGTTTTAAATATTGTATAGGGTTGATTTCCAAGAGTTTAAGATTTATTTGTAATACTTTTATAATACAAATAAATTATTTGTATTATTATTATTATTATTATTATTATTGATAGTAATAAATATCCTTCAAATTTCCAAATTCACCTTCACTAGGAGAAAAAATAACCAAAGATGTATTACTACAAATGCCAGATGATCACATTAAAGAACTCATTCCTCTTTATGGAGATCGTCATCGATTTATACTTAATAGGAAGCAGTTATTAAAAGAGCTTGTACGTATCTGTTATGACAAATATCATTAATGTTTTTACTAAAGGCTTACACTTTATTTTAGCTGATAGAAGAAATAAAAATTAAATTTACATTGTTTTTATAGGAACCAAGGGCACCAGTAGAAATTGCATATGTGCCTGGAAATCAATTGAAAAGTCTTTTAAAGTCATCAGTCCAAGGAAAATGCATTCTTGATCAGTCACATTTAACCGAGAATGCTGACGAGTTAGCGAAGATTATTGGGGATCATATAATATCTCAGAATAAAGGAATATAGTAAGTAGTACAAAACCTTCTTCAACTTTCCACTAAGAAAATCGTCGATTTCCTAAAAATTCGGGAACCCAGATAGCAAAATGACGTCTTGATGAGTCACAAGACTGCTGTCTTATTTATGGAGTCTTTAAGAAATATTAATTATGAGTTCTTAAAAATGACACCTTCAAGAAGACGTCGTAAAACAGTCATTTCAACTTGAATGCTGTCTAGGGATCCTCAATGATTACTTTCAACTTTTTGTATTCTTGGAGAGTCGTACACTGAAAAAAAAATACTGTTTTCAAGTATCTGCGTGTTTTAATCCTCCCGAGAAAATTATTTGTTTAATCTTAGTAATAATGTACTCCAACCAAGAATATTTTCTTAAAATAAGTATAAAAATTCTTAAATCAAGAAAATGTTTCTTGCTTGGAGTATATTTTTACTATGATGGAACAAATATACACTCGGGAGGATTCAAACACGCAGAAACTTGAAAACAGTATTGTTTTTTTTCAGTTTATCAAATTGAACTTCTTTTTAGCTCGAAAAGCTATTAAAATAATTAGTTTTTATTCATCAGCCTCTTTCCTTAACTTCTTTAATTAATTTTGAAAAACAATAACTGCTAGCAATTTGCATTTCTAGATATTTTAAATATTTTATTTTTATTGCAGTGGAACAAAAGAACAATATTTAATCTGGAGAAAAGAAATTCAAGCTATTTGGCCTGATGAAAATGTAACAGATTGGTACCAACTTGGCCATAAACGTAAAGCTCCTTCTGGTAAATTATATAACCGAATCACTAACACTGCCAGCAAGTATAGGTCAACATTTAAAAAATTAAAAGTAAAAGAAGCATCAGAAAAAAAACAGAAGTTGGTGGAATCCAGTCAAGTATTTATTCGTCAATTAGCCAACGTGTCTTTAGATGATAAAAAGACAATTTTATATCTGTGGGAAAAAACTCACGAGTATCGAAGAGATAACATTGATACTATTTTCCTTTACTTTGAAAATTATATGCAACTCAGAACACCATTCGCGAAAGAATTGTTAGAGTTAGATTTTAAGTTATTAGACATTGCCGATCCTAAAGCATTATTGAATAGGTGGCCGATACTGCACAAACAAATTTTGCAAATCGCAAAATCTAAAAAAGTGTGTACGAATTTTTTTATTACTACTGACCAAGTACCACGTGAAGTTTTAGCTTGGCAAGTGTTGCCTTATTTATTGAAGCCAGTATCAATGAAAGTAGGTGTAAAAAAAGCGTGGAGACCATCTAATGCTGAACAAGCTAATGGATTTATAACTTGGATTAATGTACGTAGTGATATTTTTTTTTTTTTTTTTTTTTTGGTCTTGTTACAGTTATTAATTTTTGTTCTTTTACAGACCATTGATCAATTAGATAATGCAATCAAAACCCAAGAAACTTTGTGTGTCAAGTATAAAATTACACGTCAGCCTTTTGTTATCGCTGTGGGACCTTTGGAGAACATTGTAGCGGCTTATACAATCATAAATGATGAAAAAATCAAGTGTGATAGTGTTACTAGTGCAGTTGATTTTTGTTTGAAAGCTTCTTTTGCTCTTAATACTCAGTACACAACTTCAAGTGCTCAAGTTTGGTCATTTATAGAAAAGGAAATCTTCATCATTCAGAGTAAAAAAAGAGAGTCTAACGAAAATTCGGAAATTAATTATCAAAGCGTCAGTAAACTGCAAAAAGTGTTACGAAACTTAGCATCGAATGAAGTTCTAGAACCGGAAGATAATTCAGATGTGAATGAAGATTGATTCATTAAGAAAGGAATAGTTTCTTTAATTTGGGAAATTGTTGTCTTGTCAAATATTTTTTAAGAGACTATAATTTTTTTTTAAATATCAGGTAACCAATCTTCAGCATAGCTAATTACTTCTTAGATAAAATAATGAAACTTTTTGTTTTATTTTATCTTAACAATAGTTTATAAAAACTCAAAAAATCTTCATTTTTATCTTGTGAACGTTACGCTACCTTATTTGTGACATAAATAATTCGTTAAATGTTATAATTAAAAGGTTCAATAGCTTATGAATAATTTAGAATATTCTTTAAGACGCTGTTCTTCCTCGAGGTATTTTAAATTATACAAGTTATAATTCGAATCTTATTTTAAAATAGATACTGTTTAGTTTATAATGAACAATTTTTAATTGAAACAAATCTTTGACAAAGATTTAAAACATTTATTATTATTTTCACTTTATTGAAGACTATAAAAGTCAAAATTATAATATTTTATAAAATACTAATTGCTTAAGTTATTTTATAGTTTAGAAAGATAAACGATGAAAAGGTTTTGAAGTAAAAAGTACTTAATTTTTTCTTTAATTGATAATTATTAATTAATGAACCATTGCAAACCCAGTATTAATATTCATTAATCTTGAAATACTTAGACTACAAAAATTTTTCACTTACTAGTAGTTTTTAAAACACTACAACTTTAATTTTTATCTGGTGATCGCTACGCTACCTTATTTGTGACATAAATAATTCGTTAAATGTTATAATTAAAAGGTTCAATAGCTTATGAATAATTTAGAATATTCTTTAAGACGCTGTTCTTCCTCGAGGTATTTTAAATTATATAAGTTATAATTCGAATCTTATTTTAAAATAGATACTGTTTAGTTTATAATGAACAATTTTTAATTGAAACAAATCTTTGACAAAGATTTAAAACATTTATTATTATTTTCACTTTATTGAAGACTATAAAAGTCCAAATTATAATATTTTATAAAATACTAATTGCTTAAGTTATTTTATAGTTTAGAAAGATAAACGATGAAAAGGTTTTGAAGTAAAAAGTACTTAATTTTTTCTTTAATTGATAATTATTAATTAATGAACCATTGCAAACCCAGTATTAATATTCATTAATCTTGAAATACTTAGACTACAAAAATATTTCACTTACTAGTAGTTTTTAAAACACTACAACTTTAATTTTTATCTGGTGATCGCTACGCTACCTTATTTGTGACATAAATAATTCGTTAAATGTTATAATTAAAAGGTTCAATAGCTTATGAATAATTTAGAATATTCTTTAAGACGCTGTTCTTCCTCGAGGTATTTTAAATTATATAAGTTATAATTCGAATCTTATTTTAAAATAGATACTGTTTAGTTTATAATGAACAATTTTTAATTGAAACAAATCTTTGACAAAGATTTAAAACATCTATTATTATTTTCACTTTATTGAAGACTATAAAAGTCAAAATTATAATATTTTATAAAATACTAATTGCTTAAGTTATTTTATAGTTTAGAAAGATAAACGATGAAAAGGTTTTGAAGTAAAAAGTACTTAATTTTTTCTTTAATTGATAATTATTAATTAATGAACCATTTCAAACCCAGTATTAATATTCATTAATCTTGAAATACTTAGACTACAAAAATATTTCACTTACTAGTAGTTTTTAAAACACTACAACTTTAATTTTTATCTGGTGATCGCTACGCTACCTTATTTGTGACATAAATAATTCGTTAAATGTTATAATTAAAAGATTCAATAGCTTATGAATAATTTAGAATATTCTTTAAGACGCTGTTCTTCCTCGAGGTATTTTAAATTATATAAGTTATGATTAGAATCTTATTTTAAAATAGATACTGTTTAGTTTATAATGAACAATTTTTAATTGAAACAAATCTTTGACAAAGATTTAAAACATTTATTATTATTTTCACTTTATTGAAGACTATAAAAGTCAAAATTATAATATTTTATAAAACACTAATTGTTTAAGTTATTTTATAGTTTAGAAAGATAAACGGTTTTAAAGTAAAAAGTACTTAATTGTTTTTTTAATTCATCATTAATTAATGAATAATTTTGAAATAATAGTATTAATATTAATTAATTTTAAAATACTGAGTCTAAAAAAATATTTACTTATTAGTAGTTTCTAAAACACTGTAACTTTATGAAAAATTACTCAAGAACTAAGTTAACAATATCAATTAGCATAATAATTACAAAGCACTATGGATACTTTGAAAGCTTCTTGCCCAGAATGTCATCAAATAGTATTAGCAAAATCAATACCAGATCACTTTAGATACATTCATAAACGATTTGTTGCAATTTACAACTGTGCTGAAAGCGCATGCTGTAGATCATTTAACAGTTTAAGTTCCTTACGCAATCATAATAAAAAAAGTCATCAAAAATCAGATCTTTCAGATAGTTCACTTAGTTGTAATAATGAAGATGTTAATTTCGAGCCGATTTGTCATTCGAGACCAGAGTCATCAAACTCTCCAATCCACAATATACCTTGCAGCAGCTTGAACGTAAATGAATTAATAACTACATTAGAAGCAAACAAATCATCTTTCTTTAAGAATGCTTTAGGTATTGCTACAAATTTATATGGTGACTTGAGTTTAACTCGTAGTCAAGCAGAAAATATCATAAAAATAATTAATACTAGTATTTTAAATAGTAATGAAATAAATTCTTTAAAAGCGTTTATCATAAAATCAGTTAACCCAACACTTGCGAATGATGTTTACAAGCAGTTTGATAATTTTCAATCAAGTTTTGTAAATATAAGTACTGAGCATATGTTCCTCAAAGAATTACGCGAACGAAATTATTTCATAGACCCTATTCCGGTAATATATGGCTATCGCGAAGAACTGCGTATAAATGTTATAGAGCTCGTAAAATGCGAAGGATTTGTTATACCATTAGCAAAATTTTTGAAGAATTATTTTGAAATGAAAAACGTGTTAACAATGACTCTGAACTATATGAAAACATTAGAAATTAAAACAAAAATTGAAAATATAATCCAGACAGATTTTTGGAAATCCAAAATTTCAAATCTCACATGCTTAAATTTACCCGTTTTTATTTATGAAGATGCGTTCGAATCGGGAAACCCTTTAGGTTCGCATGCAGGTATTCAGAGTATGACGGCAATGTATCTTTCTATACCTTGTTTACCACCGGAATTCCGATCTCAACTTAGCAATATATTTCTTGTTCAAATTGCGTACACTAGTGACATAAAAAGATTTGGATCTAAAATTGTGTATGACAATATCATTAAGCAATTGAATGCTTTATCTTCTGATGGCGTAGATATAGATATAGAGGGAACCAAAATAAAAATTTATTTTAAACTAACGTTAATAATTGGAGATAATCTAGGTTTGAACACAATGCTCGGATTTACTAACAGCTTTAATTCAAATTACTTTTGTAGGTTTTGCAAAATTGATAAAAATATGTCTTGTCAAGAATCTAATATCAATAATTGTTTGTTACGTGATAAGATTAATTATAATGCAGATCTTTTAGAAAATGATGTAAAAGAAACTGGAGTTAAAGAAAAATGTATATGGAATAATGTTGATGGATTCCATGTAACGGAAAATTATTGCGTTGATATCATGCACGATCTTTTCGAAGGGGTTTGTAATTATGATATGGGGTTAATTTTATATGAATTAATTACCGTTCATAAATTATTTTCACTAGATGAGCTAAATTTCAGAATTATTCATTTTAATTATCCTAATAATGTCAATAAACCACCAGCTATAACTCCTACTCAACTATCAAATAAATATCTAAAGATGACAGCAGCTGAAATGAAAAATTTTATTTTACATGCTTCTTTAATAATGGCTGATCTTGTCCCCCGTAAAAATATAAATCTTTGGAAACTAAACTTATTATTGCGTCAAATAGTTTGTCTTGTACTAAAAACAGAAATTTGTGACGATGATATACAGTTACTTGATACACTTGTTAAGCAACATCATATTTTGTATGTAAAACTTTTTAAACAAACTATGAAGCCTAAACATCATTTTATGTTACATTATTCAACAATTATGAAAATAGTAGGTCCGCTGATTCATATTTGGTCCATGCGTTTTGAGGCGAAACATCAACCAGTTAAAAAAGGAGCATTAGTTTCAATGAATACAATAAACTTACCTAAAACAATTGCTATAAAACAACAGCTCTCTTCAGCTAAAATTTTTTATAGCAACGAAAGCTTTAAAGCATCAATTACTTATGAAGATCTTGATAAAAATTTTAAATCTCATAACATAAATATTGCACATATTAATTTAGATAATTATTTTCAAATTAAAAGCGTAACAATTAAGAATATCAAGTACAATACGGATACTATTATTAAACTTACTACAGGTGACTTACCTGTATATGGTCGTATATGTAGCATATATAAAGAAAAAATTAGCCAAATAGATGAATGTAAAGTTGCTTTCATCGTTAATATTTACAGCAGTTTAAAAAAAAATGATCTTTTACAAAGTTACGAACTCAAAAAAATGCATAAATATGAGTTCATAACTTATCAAACTCTTCATTTTTATGAACCGCGAAATATAGTAACGTTATTAGATAATAATGCATATGTTGCCTACGACAATCACATGTTTTAACATCACTTTTAATTTACTTTCTTTTCTTTTAATGAATATACATTATATAAAAACATACGTACATTTTACTTCAAATCTTAGAATTATAACATGCATCAATATAAAAATTACGAAACAGTGATATCATAATTTATTTATTATTATTATTTTAAGTATTGCAGTAAAAAAACAAATACCATAATTTTGTTGTGACAAAAAAGTCTAATTATCTCATGTATGAGTAATCTCAAATGACACAGAAATTACAAAAAAAGTAGCATTTAAAATTGTTTGCATTTGTGTTAACTATATATATATATATATATATATATATATTTATTTACCATTAGATAATAAGGCATTTGTTGTTTATGACAATCACATGCGTTGATATCACTTTTAATTTACTTACTTTTCTTTTAGTGAACATACATTATAAAAAACATACTTACTTTTTACTTCAAATCTTACAATTATAACATATCAATACAAAAATTACGAAATAGTGATATCATAATTTATTCACTATTATTATTTTAAGTATCGCAGTAAACAAATAAATACTATAATTTTAATTATCTAATCCAGTTTATGAGTAAACTAAAATGACATGTAAATGAAAAAAGTAAGATCTAATATTGTTGGCATTTATGTTAACTATATATATATATATATAAAGAGAATTTAATTTGTATAAGTTATCTAGTGTTTAACAAAATAACATAGCTCTATCTTTTTATATTGAGGACGACAAAAATATCCTCATTGTTTTCATTTCTTATATTTAGTATTCTCATTACAGTATTTTTAAATAATAATAATGTTAACTAGTGCGATTTGATAAAATAATTAAGTTACAAAGAATATTCGAATGACTTGTTTGTTCTGTAATAAATATTATTTCCTAGCTATAAAAGAAAAAAACAGGCTTGTAGATTTCGATGTCAAGACTGTTATTACCAATTACTATTAATAAAAAATATAGAGATCAATATATTCATGAATATTTGGAATTTTTGCATGAACCTAAAAATCATTTAAGAGTTTTTATATGTAACGCACTTGAAAGAGCATGTAAATAATTTTATAAGCTGTAGAAAAGCTAATTCAGATATTGAAGTACTGAGATGTATTCAAGGAAATTTTGATTTTTTCAGAAAATATAGGGAAAAATAGTAGTCCGGGTCCAAAAAAATAACTTGATTTTAACTTTTCTGACTTATTTGACTTGCGTTTGACTTAATTAACTTGATTTTGGCTGCTACAATTCTTTTGACTTAAATATGACTTTTTTAACTTAAAAATTTAACTCAAATCCAAGATAACGAGTCTTCAATTTGACATGGTAGGCGTAAATGGGTACTAAGTAAGACAACTAAGTCTAAATCAAATCAAAACCGAATGTGTCTTCATATTTTGAGACACGAAAATTCATTCGGTTTTGATTTGCTTTCGACTCAGTTGTCTTACTGAGTACCCATTTACGCCAACCAAGTCAAATTAAAGACTCGTTATCTTGGATTTGAGTTAAATTTTTAAGTTAAAAAAGTCATATTTAAGTCAAAAGCATTATAGCAGTCAAAATCAAGTTAATTAAGTCAAAAGCAAGTCAAATAAGTCAGAAAAGTTAAAATCAAGTTATTTTGTTGACCCTGGAGACTACTTGGAATAATTTATTTCTATTTTTTTTAAAGTTTATTCAAAAGCAACCGAGAAATAAAAAAGTTTCTATTTGTTTCATTTTTAAGAATATGACAGGTTTTTAAAACTTCCTGTTTCAGGATTCCGATTGAGACCGATAGAAATCCGATTGAGTTTTATCCGAATGAATCGGTTTCAATCGGAATTAATATTATCATCGGAAATTTCCGATTCATTCCAATAAGATTCTATCGAAAATTTCCCATTGAATTCTATTGAAGTGAATCAGAATTCTCGACCAGATATATAATATGTTGACTATTGAATAAAAAAACTGTTTAGTTGAAATAAGTCAAAATCTGCAGTATAGATCAGTAAATAATTTTATTTCTCGCAATACAAACTTATAGAAGTAGCGACTGTGAACGCATGGTTGCAATAGGTCTGAGTCTGCTGTACAGTTAAGTAAATTATTTGTTTTTTTGCAATACTAAATTATAAGAATGGCAACTAAGAATGTTTAGTTGAAATAAGTCAAAATCTACAGTATTGATCAGTAAATAATTTTATTTCTCGCAATACAAACTTATAGAAGTAGCAACTGTGAACGCATGGTTGCAATAGGTCTGAGTCTGCTGTACACTTAAGTAAATTATTTGTTTTTTTGCAATACTAAATTATAAGAATGGCAACTAAGAATGTTTATTTGAAATAAGTCAAAATCTGCAGTATAGATCAGTAAATAATTTTATTTCTCGCAATACAAACTTATAGAAGTAGCGACTGTGAACGCATGGTTGCAATAGGTCTGAGTCTGCTGTACAGTTAAGTAAATTATTTGGTTTTTTGCAATACTAAATTATAAGAATGGCAACTAAGAATGTTTAATTGAAATAAGTCAAAATCTACAGTATTGATCAGTAAATAATTTTATTTCTCGCAATACAAACTTATAGAAGTAGCAACTGTGAACGCATGGTTGCAATAGGTCTGAGTCTGCTGTACACTTAAGTAAATTATTTGTTTTTTTGCAATACTAAATTATAAGAATGGCAACTAAGAATGTTTATTTGAAATAAGTCAAAATCTGCAGTATAGATCAGTAAATAATTTTATTTCTCGCAATACAAACTTATAGAAGTAGCGACTGTGAACGCATGGTTGCAATAGGTCTGAGTCTGCTGTACAGTTAAGTAAATTATTTGGTTTTTTGCAATACTAAATTATAAGAATGGCAACTAAGAATGTTTAATTGAAATAAGTCAAAATCTACAGTATTGATCAGTAAATAATTTTATTTCTCGCAATACAAACTTATAGAAGTAGCAACTGTGAACGCATGGTTGCAATAGGTCTAAGTCTGCTGTACAGTTAAGTAAATTATTTGGTATTTTGCAATACTAAATCATAAGAATGGCAACTAAGAATGTTTAGTTGAAATAAGTCAAAATCTGCAGTATAGATCAGTAAATAATTTTATTTCTCGCAATAAAAACTTATAGAAGTAGCAACTGTGAATGTATGATTGCAATAGGTCTGAGTCTGTTGTACAGTTAAGTAAATTATTTGGTTTTTTGCAATACTAAATCATAAGAATGGCAACTAAGAATGTTTAGTTGAAATAAGTCAAAATTTACAGTATTGATCAGTAAATAATTTTATTTCTCGCAATACAAACTTATAGAAGTAGCGACTGTGAACGCATGGTTGCAATAGGTCTGAGTCTGCTGTACAGTTAAGTAAATTATTTGGTTTTTTGCAATACTAAATTATAAGAATGGCAACTAAGAATGTTTAATTGAAATAAGTCAAAATCTACAGTATTGATCAGTAAATAATTTTATTTCTCGCAATACAAACTTATAGAAGTAGCAACTGTGAACGCATGGTTGCAATAGGTCTAAGTCTGCTGTACAGTTAAGTAAATTATTTGGTATTTTGCAATACTAAATCATAAGAATGGCAACTAAGAATGTTTAGTTGAAATAAGTCAAAATCTGCAGTATAGATCAGTAAATAATTTTATTTCTCGCAATAAAAACTTATAGAAGTAGCAACTGTGAATGTATGATTGCAATAGGTCTGAGTCTGTTGTACAGTTAAGTAAATTATTTGGTTTTTTGCAATACTAAATCATAAGAATGGCAACTAAGAATGTTTAGTTGAAATAAGTCAAAATTTACAGTATTGATCAGTAAATAATTTTATTTCTCGCAATACAAACTTATAGAAGTAGCAACTGTGAATGCTTAGTTGTGATAAGTCAAAATCTGCGGTGCAGTTCCATAAGTTAGTTTGTTCTACGCAATAGAAAATCATAGGTATGACATCTGTGATTTTTAGTTAGAATAAGCCAAATTAATATAATCCTAGAAAGCTTGATTTTCTAGTGTGTACCACCAGGCACAAGTATTTATTCCTACAATTATACATGATTTGAAGAACTGAGAGTGCATTATTAACATCATAATAATTTTTAGTCTTGTAGACTAGGAATTAATTATTTACTATAATAGTAGTTATATTTATGTTAACTTTAAACTGCTATTAATAAAAAACTTCCCGAATTAGTTATGCTTACCGCTATCTTAGTATATGTCACTAGGAAATAGTAAGAACGACTATGTAGTCGTAGTACAATTTACTGTGATATATTAGTTATCGAGACTAGGTTTCGATAGCTGAGTCGTCTGTGAACTAAGATTTCTTAGTTCAGAAAACCGGTTTTTTCTCTCAGTGTTGAATCAGGAGATTTTACTGATTAATTTGAGCATATATTTGAATTTTTATAGCGCTGGGAGAAATAGTTGCGCATTTCAATTATGTGCTTATGATTATTTGGATTGGTTGGCGCATGCGCGTCATCGCAATAGTTGGCATCAGTAAATTCATTTATTATAAATAAATTTACTAGTTTTATGAATAAATCATTGGTTGATTTATCGGTAAACCATATTAAGAATTAACTATGAAAGATACAGTTGGTCATTTAGTGTCGGGAACTGGATAAATTACACGGCCCAAGTTATGTACTATGTTGATGGTACTAGGAAAAAATTACATGCGACAATCATATATCTCCATTTGGTTGAAGTGAGATGTATGACAAAATGGCGCGGCCTAGGTGCCGGCATGAGATTCACGTGCTGCCATGGTCAGGCATGGGGAAGTCTCTGTAAGAGTAGCGTGTGTGCTCTGTTACATTAATAATTATACATTTGACGCCATTCGGTATTTTGAGGAAATAATGTAAATCCAGTGACATTATTTGAGTATTATGGTATAACGCATAAAAGAAAATACATTTACCGTATTAGCGTGCAACTAAGGGAGTTGAATAATACGTAAACTGTAAGTACTTTTTTGGCTAATAAATTGGCGTGTAATTTCGTTCCCAAGTTGGTGATCATTTGTCTATAGCATAAGAGTAAGAGAGATAGTGAATTCTGAGTAGCAATAAGTTGTCATAAACATATGATGGAATGCGTGACTATTGTGCCCAGTAAATACTAATACAATCAGTAAAAATATTCAGTATTATTTAATCTTCACCAAATATTAATTGAAATAAATATTTGGTTATTTTTCATTATCACTTAGTATTGACATAACTTATTACTGCTATAATTATTATTTTCTGCGTTATTATTTTTTTATTATCACGTGTGAGTGATACAAGAGTTTTCTAGATATTATTTTACGTAATTATTACTAATTTTAAGTATTATTATTATATTATTATTTTGCGATTATTGTTTTGTGAATAGTGTCTAGCATTCACCAGTGATTTAATTGTACGAAATATTTACTTAAAATATTTGAAGATTATCTTAAGATTATAGTAGTAGTTTCTGAATATCACGGGCGAGTGATAGTATTATTTACATGCGCTAAACGATTTTGTGGATAATATCTTTATTGTTTATTCAGTATTATCATTTTCTTAGTTTGTATACGCATACAGTGTTATTTTTGTAAGTGAACTATTATTATTTTATCTTTGATATTGTTTATTTGGTTATGCGATACCATTATTTAATTTATAATTTAAAATATATTTGAAACAAATGGTCATCAACCCGGTATTACTGTAAATTTTACTTATTAACACTACTGATATTTTTTTCTTGCTTTCCTTTTCCTAAAATCTGAAACTGATACCCTGTCATTTATTTTTATTTTCATGTTTCTCCGTTGGGTTTTACTTTGTTTGAATTTCGTTCGTGAGGCACACGAACTGGCGCCCAACTAGGATTGTCTAACCTAGCCTGAGCAGAGCTGTGTGTCCAGGGAGATTTGGGATATCTTCAGGTGGGACTTAAGTTATCATTTCATTTTTTTTCAGTTATTTTCACCAACGGGGAGCCATAACGGCTATTGAGCACCAACCACACTCCACCGTGGGACACGTAAAATAGAGGAGAACGTTATAATACAATCACACTGAAGAGTATAATAAAAATGGCAATGCTGCCAACATTAATATTGAATAGTCTATATATTTGACGGATAGGTAGCAATGTTCATATAGTGTGAGTTTAATATATACTTCTTCGAAAAATTAAAGGAACGAGAAAATTTTATAAATTTTTTAGTGTTTTAGGAAGGCTAGATAATTTTTTGAGCCACAATTTTCTCGAAATCATAAGAAAGAGCTCGAGATAAAAATTTTTTTGATTTTTTAGTTTTGTTTTATGAGTCTACGGGGTCGGGAAAATTTTTTTCAGAAAAATCAATTTATGGCTCGTTTAGGAAATTTATACAGCTACAATTTGCTTTTTTTGTTTGTATGTACGACAATTTTCTGCTAAGATATCAGCCTTCAAATGAAAAAGGATCTTTTTGTCTTTGAATATCAATATCTCAGCAATTAATGATCGCACAGTAATTTTGAGGGTAGCTTTAAAAACGAGATAAAACAAGAATTTTTTTTTCCGTTTTTCGAAATTTTTAACTTCCCGCTAAGAAAATTGAAAATTTTCAAAAATTTGGGAAGTTATTGGTTTCAGTCCGATTTTCGAAAATCGCTCTGTAAACATGAATAAGAGCAATTTTAGGTGCAAACCGAACCACTTTTTGAAATAAGTGGTTCGGTTTGCACTCAGAATTAGTCAATATTCACTTATTCATTTTTATTTCACTTATTAATCTTTAGAGAGCGAATTTCTATCAGATTTTGACGTTTTGAGGTTCAAGAAAGCTATCCTGACTAATTTCACGATGATGTCTGAATGCATGTATGTGTGTACGTCTGTATGTACGTACGTATGTATGTATGTAAATATTTATAACTCTTGAACGGATAAACCGATTTTGATCGTTAAGGTGTCATTCGACGCGGCTTGTTAATATCTAGAAGCCGTGGAAAATTGAGCTTGATCGGATGAGTGCGTTTGAAGATATTCCAAAAATAAAATTTTTTTGAAAACGTTTTTTTGAGATAACTTTTAATGTGCTCAATGGATCGATTCCAAAATCTAATCAGTTTCAAAATTCTATAAGCCGCGTCGAATGCCACCTTAACCATCAAAATCGAAAACAAAAGCATGCAAAAGTATATTCGAGCTCGAAGAGCAAATTGTCGTAAAAAGAAACAAAAAGGGCAAATTGTACTTGATTAAATTTCCTAAACAAGCCATGAATTGATTTTTCTAAAAAAAATTTTACCAGCCCCGTAGACCCAAAAAACAAAACCAAAAAAGGTAAATGTTTAGAAAGTGGAACTCACCCATGTTTAAATTAGCAAAACCTTCATCGTAAGCAATTAGCAATGAAACCAGGTTGGTCGTCATGCAATTGTCAGCGGATTGACGATGTATTTGCTTAAATTAAGTATAAAATAAGCGTCAATATTCAGGTGTTTGTAGTAAGGTTATAAACATGATATATTAATTTCTTTTTTCATTTTTCAATTTTCCATGCTATACTGCACCAAATGACGTAATTTTCTTATTATTCAATGTACTGACTCTTAAGTCATCCACCAACCTTAAGATACATGTCAGTTTGCCATAATGTGTGTAGTTTCATCCTTAGTACGTTAACGAACTCGTAAGTAACGCTATGATAACGCACTCTTGCCTTAGACTACATCTCTTACTAGTACGTGCCGGCGCAAAACCGTGTTGTGGGCTTCAGCCAGACACTATACTAGCAGAAGGAGGCAGATACAATCCAAACTACTTGCACCAACATGTTATGTGAACTGTTGTACATATTAAAAACACTGAAATACCATAAATATGCTGATTTTCACAACTACAAGAGTTCAAAAATTATTTGTAACTCTTAGATAGACCTTTCTGTCACCACCATCCATCTTACGGTATTATATAAAATTACTTATATTTATTAGGAAAATTTATTTTTGAAAATCTGCATGATTTCATGTTATTTTTAACAATTTTGTACACTTCAGTTGCAAGGTTCAGATAGATATCTAGTGTTGGAGACAAAAACTCATACAGAAAATTTAATCCACCGTGTAGCGGAACACATGAAAAATTAAATTATAGATATTTAAAATGTTAGCAATTGAAACATTGAAAAATGTGGTCAGCCTGATTATAGACAATTACCCCAAAAAATTAAAAAAAATTTGGTCTCGAGCTATTTCTTATGATTCCGAGAAAACCATAGCTTAAAAAATTATTTTGCTGAAAGATCTTAAAACTAGAAATTTCAAGTTTTAATTTGCTTTTTTTATTTTTCCGATACGATCATTTTTTACGAAAATACAGCCTTCCAAAAATCACTAAAAAATTTATAAAAGTTTTTTGTTCCTTTAATTTTTTGGAAAAGTTTACATATAGTTTGTTATTGTTGACAATCACAAATTTTCGATAGAATAAATTTTTTGGAATATTTTAATAATTTTTTTTCTACTTACAGAATAAAATTGTCCGATGTATATTACTTTCAATATCATAATTTTTTAGAATTTTAATGCCATTTGAAAAGCCATCATTAATACAAGTAAATATCAAAAAAAAATTTTTTTGTTTGTTTAATATCATTAAATAAATGTTTAATATTCATAAATATTATTTCGAAAAATTTTCAAATAATTTTTTACCCTCAAATACTTTCATGTTCAAAAATCAACCAAACTAACTGACATTTGAATTTCCGCGGGTTAAGTATGACGACTGCATCGTTGCCGAGTTGTCATCACTGTGCTATTTCAATTAAAAAAAATTTTCTTTTGTTTAAATAAATTGTATTATCAAGAAAATATTTAAATCTAAATGCAATATTTAGTCCATAAGTAACTTAAAAATTATCCATGTCGAATTTGTGATTTCCGAAATTTGAATTTTGGTGCCATTGATTAATTTAATAATATTTTCGATGTCCACGCACACAAAACCCCTGAAAAAAAGGCACCGTACTGTTTCAAGCGTATTGGTTTATAGATATTATATTTCAACTCACACAAAACCTGAGAAAAAAGGGATACTGTATCATTTTTTTCTCGATATTTCATCTTGAGGATATTTTATCCAGAGATACTTTGTCGTGGGATATTTTTTCACAGGAAAATTTTGTTGCGAGGATATTTTGTCACACGGATAATTCGTCGTCGAATATTTTGTCGCGGATATTAACGCGTGTCATCAATACAGTTCACTTGAACCAAGAAAATTAATCTTGAAACAAGAAATTTCTTTAACGATTCAGAAAATTAAAATTTTGCACGTAATAAATAATTATCTTGAATAAATTTTTTTTTTTTTTTTTCAAGTCAGCATATTGCTGTACTTAGATAAAAAAATTTTTTAATTATTTTAAGAGTTTTTATTCTTAATATAAGAGATATTTTTTTAAGAAAGATAGGTTAGTCTTTTGAAGCAATATTACATTTTTTTGTTTAAAGACAGTAAGGTTCCTCGGAATAAGAACTATTATTTAAACACAAAAATTTTTGTATGCTCCAACCAAGAAAAAAAAAGTTCGAATTAAGAGAAAAATAACTTGGGACTTCACCACCGGGAATCTACCGGAGTGAAGTCCGAATACACTTACGATTTAGCAACCTTGTTCAAAAATTTAAATGTTAGGCGCCAGGTGTTTTATAATCACCAAATAAACAATGATCAAAAATAAATCGGCTCAGGGTGGCGGATCGGGAAAGGGTCAGGCACTTAAGATTACGATGAAATAATTAATCAGAATTAAACGAAATAATTAGTCATATATTAAACAAGCAAATTGAATTGATCGGTATCACAAAAATAATTGGTTACAACAAAATATAAAATGCTGTTGTCGGCTTGACTCGATATAAACAAAAAATTGTTCGTAAAAGTCATAGTTGATCGAAACCACAAAGTTAGTTCGTACTTAAAACAAAAAAAACTGTCGGTTGACAAAATAAAATAAACTTATTCCATTTTTCACACACACGCATACGACGTGCGTATTAACGGAATACTTGACGAGTGACGTCAGAGTATTGTACATGGCAAGACTCTACTGCCGTTGTAAAGGAGACACGGATAATCCGCAATTCTCAGAATTGCTCGATGAAATAAAATAAAATAAAAATAACATTTTATATTAGTAACGCATTAAATTGCACCACCATATAATTATTACACGTAACTAATTATTATTTACACAAAACGCGTTTCACTTGTTCATTAAACGAAATCAGTCGGTCGTACACTTGCACAGTTCTCGTACCGAGGCTTCGGCTTGTGCACTTGTTCACGAAGGCGGTTATTTGTTCGAAAAATAATCGGATTATTGTTCGTCAAAGGCGTAACTCGTATTGTTCAATATCGGAATTGTTCTTTACGTAAGTCGAAATTGTTTAAATAAAAAAAAAAAAAACGTGGCCGTTCAGTACGGAGTCTATCCCGGATCTCTTGTTTCAATCCACGCGTTGGATCAATTGCTCGGTCGAAGTCGAAATGTTCAATTCTAGATGTCATTAGAATTTGCTCATCAGGTAACTACTTATTATATTCAAATAATTTTAAACTACGAGTCGATGTCGAATTTTTCATCATGTTACAATATATATATTAGGGTGGCCCAAAAAAACCGACTACTTTTTTTTTCAAGTCTCTTATGAAAATTTGTTGGTTTACGATGTTTTAAGAATCCTTTCCAAAAATCAGCTCGTTGAAAAATTTTCAAGAGGTTGCTTACGAATTTTGAAAGAAAATAAAAAAAATGATCGAAATTTGAATTTTTTATTTGAAATTTTTTTCTTTCTCGTGGCAGCATTAATTTATAATAGTAAAGTTATGTCTATGCTGAAAATATGAGCCCAAAATTTGAATACTTAAACGGCGCTCAAGAATTTTGAATATCAATTGATAATATGCAACTAATACTTTGAATTAGTTGTTGCAATTTTTTATAACTTAATTATTCTCATTTCAGTAAACTATAACTTTTGCATAACCAAAAATATATAGGACAGTCTTAAACAATCAAATTGGATAAGTTTTGAATAAGCGAAAAAACTTACAAATTGAATTAACAAACAAAAAAGTATGTAAATGACTTATTATTTTTATGTAAATGACTTATTATTTTTATTTCTAGGGTTATATTTTCATTCATTGTCATGCAAATTAATGGTGAAAAAACCGAGAAGCTTTGTTATTAACATTCAAGGGTCGCTCGATAACGTCCAAAAAAACAGCACTCGGAAACATTCAAAATTCTTGAGCGAGGTTTAAGTATTTCACTTTCGGACTTAAATTTTCAGCGTCGTTATGATTTCACGAATATAAACTATTACTGCCACGAAAAAAAAAATAATTTGAAATGAAAAAGTCAAATTTTGATTATTTGTGATATTTTCAAAATTCATGAACAACCTTTGGAAATTTTTTATTGAGCTGATTTTTGTAGAGTCTTCTTAAACCATCAAAAACCAACAAATTATATATGTATGTAGGAGAGGGAAGTCACCGGTGCTATAAGTAGCAGCGGAAGTAGTTCGGTGCTCACAACGAGATCGAGCCTACCAGTTGTAGTGTTTCTGGTACAAAACTTATTTCAGAACTGTTATATTCCAAACTTAAAAGCAATTTCGGCACGAGTACTCCTCTGTTATTTGACAGAGTGACAAGTAATTTTTTTGATGATAACATAGTATATCCTATTTTACATCGTGGTATTAGTATTTATTATCAATTTTTTCATGAATAATTTTTCTTAGAAATTAAACTTGGACTTTCAAAAAAAAAAAATCATTTAAATAAACAGTATAGTCTCTACTACAGCGTTGCCAACTCGAAATTCGTCAAGGTGGGAGATAAGGTTCTGCAAGTTGGTAGTTTCCAACAAACCCTACTATGAAAACTTGGTAGATCTACCACCCATACTTTTCAAGTCTTTTAGAAACCCTCCAATAAGAATCTGGCATTCTTAATTTTCTTTTCGATTGGATAAGACATATTTGAACTATTTTGATTAGAAAACCAACGATAAAACAAAATTATAGGCCGCTAATATTCAAAATATCAATAGAAAATAGTTATAATTGAAAAACGAATAATTATGAGTCTATGACTTCAACCAAAGCATAGTTTATAAGTCACTTACAGATAGTAATAACTAATATTAATGTTGTAAAACTAGGTTTAATTAAACATTGATAACATCCAATAAAATCAACCTCAAAATAGAAAATAGATCTCAGATCACAGAAATGATTAAATAATAATATTCAATAACTTTGATTCTAGAAGCGGAATAAAAGCTGTACTTCAATGTTATAGTGGTTTGAGTCGATAAAAAATTGCGGATAATATACAAACTGAGATTGTATTGTTTTTATTAAATAATAATTTAAAAAATATAAACTTAGTTAACAATAATTAAAATTGTAAGAAAAAAAAAAGCTGCCTTATTATTTTATTCTTTAAAAGAATACATATTTTTATTAAATAATTTATAATGCTCTTCAGTCGGTGTAGGTTGCTCATTACTTTTATTTATAAATCTTTTTGTGTGCAGTGACCCCTGCAGAGTATCAGTCGATAGATTGTTTCGACTCCTAGTTTTCAACGAATTAACTGCTGAAAACAATCTCTCGACATCAGCACTACTGTGTGGAAGAACAAGTGATTTCCAAGCATTAGAAGCACATAGATGGAAGGAATGACAGATACATTTCATCAAATATAAATTTGGTATATCTTTTGTGAATAGGGCAGCTAAAGAAAGATGTGGTCCAAACATATTATTGGCTCCATCGGACGCATAACCTATCATATTCTCTTTATAGGGAATATTCTCTTTTTCGAAAAAATCTTTGCAGGATTGATGCAGGCAATGGCGGTACAATCTGTTACAGGTATCAAACTCGAGAAATTATCTTAAACATAAAAATTTACTGCAGTACTTACAACAAGAGCCATATGTTTAATAGTAGATCGATCTGTGCTCTCATCAACTATTAATGAGAATTTTTATTTTCGCAATCGGTCTACTAATTCTTCATAAAAAACTTTTACAGTGACATTAGTTATTATTGCATGTGCTTTTGTTCTTCCAAAAGTGATTTGTTTTGCTAATTCTGAATCTGGACAAATTGATAGCACAAGGTTCTTTAGATCATCTGAAAAAATATAATACGCATATTGATTTTAACTAATTCATCGCAATAATAATGATAATAATAATAACAATAACAATAACAATAACAATAACAATAACAATAACAATAACAATAACAATAACAATAACAATAACAATAACAATAACAATAACAATAACAATAACAATAACAATAACAATAACAATAACAATAACAACAACAACAACAACAACAACAACAACAACAACAACAACAACAACAACAACAACAATAACAATAACAATAACAATAACAATAACAATAACAATAACAATAACAATAACAATAACAATAACAATAACAATAACAATAACAATAACAATAACAATAACAATAACAATAACAATAATAATAACAATAATAATAATAATAATAATAATAATAATAATAATAAAAAGTTAGCATACGGTGACAATTTTTCTCCTACTGCGTTCTTATACATATTTATACTATAACTATGCATATTATACAACCGAACCTCAACGGTTCAAATTACAGACCAGAATTCCTAAAAATACTAAAAGGAAAAAAATACTCCGGATATTATATGTCTCCAAGAAACTCATTTAAAAAACAAAATCCCGATTAAAATGAGAGGATATAACTGTTTCAACAAGAATAGAGAGAATTATTCGCATGCTAGTGGTGGTGTCGCAATTCGCGTACGGTTTCATATACCAGCTCAACGTGCTCCTATTAATTCTAATCTGGAAATCATTCCAATTACTGTCAAAATTCCACATGAAGTTACATTATGTAGTGTTTACATTCCCAACAGTCATAAGCTAACGGCTATTGAGGTTAGCAGTATAACAGCCCAACTGAAACACCCAGTTATCATCCTAGGAGATTTTAATAGTCACAACACCCTGTGGGGATCAAAATTTACTGACTATATTAGAGCTAAAATCATTGAAGAATGGATTGAGGACAATAACCTTATTACCATCAATAAAGATGTCTCTACTCACTTATGCATCTCATCGGGCTCTGAAAACAGTATTGATCTGTCTCTAGCAAATCCCCATATTGCTCAAAATTTTACCTGGTACATAGATGAAGACCTCTTTGATTGCGATCACTATCCGATCCATATAATCTATGAAAAAAATATTCTTTAGAGTAAGTCATCTAACCCCATACGATGGATCATGCACAAAGCAGACTGGGGTAAATTTTCAATAATAGCTGGAAAAAAATTCAATTTATTAGAACCTCCTAACTCTCACAAGACAATAGACCAAATCATCAATGATTTAAACAACGCACTTATTTCGGCAGCTGATCTAAGCATCCCTAAAGTAACTCTAGGTAACAATAAATCATATGATTGGTGCTCGGAAGAGACTAAACGTGCATTAGCTGGAAAAAAACGAGCATTCAACAGATTAAAAAAAGATATAAATAATCCTCAACTTAAAATTGAGTTCAAAAGACGGCGTGCGATAGCTAGAAAATATTTGAAGTCATCTAGACGGTCCTCACGGCAAAACTTTGTATCATCTATAAATAACGAAACCCTTATAGATCAAATCTGGAAGAAAATAAAAAGAATTAACGGCTAACCATCACCTAGAATATCATCAGTATTAGTAGATAAACAAAATCATACTTATACATCATCTCAAGATAAAGCAGAATTACTGGCTTCCACTTTTACATATAATTCTAGCGATGACAATTACTCAGAGCCCTTTAAACTAGTCAAACAACAATTGGAATCCGGAACATAACAAATAAGTAATCCATCTAAACAACGGATCGATGAGAAGTTCATGGAGAAAGCTAACTCACCCTTCTCATTGGAGAAACTAAAAGCAGTCATCAAGGATAGCAAAAATTTCAGCCCCGGTCCTGATGGTATTCCAGCAATATTGATAAAAAATCTCCCAGATTGTTGCACAAAATATCTACTTGATATATTCAACTACATCTGGATCAATAAATTATTCCCGAGCATCTAGAAACTCGCTACTGTGATCCCAGTGGCTAAACCGGGTAAAGACCAATCGAACCCCCTCAATTACAGACCAATCGCACTCTCGTGTAACCTGCGTAAGCTTCTGGAAGAAATAATTAATAAAAGGTTGGTATGAGTGCAAAACTTTATTAGTGAAGCTCTACAGAACAAACTCCATGTCATCGCAGTTCAACTTGATCTAGAAAAAGCTTATGAAATGATTTGGAGAAATAGAATTATTAATATACTAACTAATCTGGGAGTAAATAACCAATTACTAGCTTACATCCACAACTTTTCACGTGACAGACTTTTGCAAGTTAAGGTGGATGAATTCCTATCGATCCCAAGATCAACATCAAATGGCATTCCTCAAGGCTCAGTTATCAGTGTAACCTTATTCCTAATTGCTATTAATGACACAACTCAGTACATTTCTGTTCCAACCCATGCACTACTTTATGCAGATGACCTCACCATCTTTTGCTCGGGTAAGAACACCATGAATATCAGCAATTTACTCCAAGAATCTTTGGACAGACTGAGCTCCTGGTGTGACAAAATAGGATTTAGATTTTCAGAGAATAAATCGGAATATATGGTTTTTTCCAAAAGCCGTAAAGCTAGCAGTCTTCAATCGCATTTAACTCTTAATGGATCCATATTGAATCAAGTACCCCATCTGAAAATTCTTGGAATGATATTTGACAAATCGTTAAACTGGAGCAAACATCTGGATATCTTAAGAGGACAATGCTATCGTAGAATTGGTATTCTTAAAGCCATTGGCTCTAACCAATGGGGTGCAGATACTCAGATCTTAATTAACACATACAAAGTAATCATAAGATCTAAACTAGATTATGATTCGGTAATATATAATATGTCATCTAACAGTCAACTACAAAAACTGGACGGTATCCAAACTACAGCTCTCAGAATAGTCATTGTTGCCTTTAGAACCAGTCCAAGGTTAAGTATATTAGCGGAAGCGTAGGAGATTCCACTTAACTTAAGAAGGACCAAACTTTCTCCCAATTTTATCACAAAAATCAATCTAATTGGGCATAACATACCAGGAAAAAATACTAATGAATCTGACCTGAACTACCTTTTTCTACCAAGTCCATTATTTAAATTCATCAATGACTATATTACAAATTCTGAATTTAGAGATATTTCTGTATATACACCTCAACTCATCCCCAACCCGCTATGGAGTCCGATTTTTAACAAGATAGACATCTCTATCTTTGAGCAAACTGACAGCAAGGAAAATACACCTAACTTAGTATATAAAAACCTTTATGCAGAAATGATTAATAAATATCCATCACATACGAAGGTGTTCACAGACGAATCACCGAGCAATAACCTAAGAGGGTGTGCGATTGTCATCAATAATGAAATATTCCGTTTTAAGCTACCTAGATACTTCACAATATTCTCCTGTGAAGCCTTCGCTATCTTGCAAAGCCTAACTCTAATCGAGCGACTACCATCTCAAAAATTTGTAATTTGCACCGACTCTAAATCTACGATAGACGCGATTAACTCAATATATAATGTATGTGAAATCAGCAATGAGATCCAACACAAGCTTTTAACACTATCAAATATAAAAGATATCACCATTGCATGGATCCCCTCTCATAAAGGAATAACTGGAAACAAAACTACTGACTCCAATGCAAAAAAGCATCTCTGGATGCAGAAGACTTCAGATCTCTTTCTATCCCAGTAAAAGACGTAAAAAAAGCTTTCAAAAACCACATTAAAGATAAATGGAAAGATGTCTGGATTGACCAACCGTCTAAGCTACACAAAATCCGCGATAGTGTATGGGACTCAGTCCCTCAATTAAATAAAAGACGCGACCAATGTATTCTCGCCAGACTCAGAATTGGGCACACCAGATTTTCTCATGGTCACCTTATAAGCAAAACAGAACCCACTCTGTGCCCAAAATGCCACTCTCCGGCTACGATGGAACATATTATTGTCGAATGTTCGAAGTTAAACGCCATAAGAAGAAATGCCAAATGGCCAACGATCCCCTGGAATATTCTAAGAGACAATAAATTTATTAACGAGTTAATTGAGTTGTTCAATAATTTAAAATTAATAGTATAAATTTCACAATTACATAAAGTTATGTTATAAATTATTATATTGAAAGATAAATAATTGTTTAAAGTGTTTAAATTTAATAGCAAAATAAATGTAAAATATAATGTTAAAAGATTTTGTATAATATTAGGAGTCGTTAAGAACCTATATGGTTGATGCGACTTAAAATAAACATAATAAAAAAAAAAAATAATAATAATAATATTATTATTATTATATTTTACTTATCTTCCTACTTTCAATTCTACATGGTAGATATGCCAGGTGGTTACCCCCTACTTCGCTGCCGCTGAAATATTTTATTCTACATAAAATTCTAAGAGACTAGAACTTCAAAAAGTAGAAAGAAACAAGAGATATGTGTTGTGGTGTTAAAATAAATAAATATATATATATTTGGCTCTTAATAGTGATATTAAAGTTTGCCTTAATCCATTTTTGTGTTTTCAATTTAAATAACACGAGAAAAAATTTTTTTTTATTTTTAGAATTTTCTAGCTCACAAACCAATCAACGGACTTTTATGCCCAGTAAATGTTTTTGTAAGAAATTGAACGCTCTACAAAAAAAGTCTCTTATCATTTTTTGATAATAAAATCAATCAGAAATGTATTTTTTGAAGAGCTTGACATTAAAATGGAAATAACTAGTGAACAATGCGGAATTTCGAACAACTTTGTTCGTAATAATTTGTAAGGAATAAAGTTATCTACAAAAATGTTCGTATGTTATTTTTTTGATACTTTCACCGGAAGAGAAGTAAAATCTCAAAATTTACTATAACTTTGACTTGAAGCTTAAATAACTTTCGAACAGTGGGATTTATCAAAAAATGATAAGAGACTTTTTTTGTAGAGCGTTCGATTTTCTACAAGAACATTTACAAGATATGAAAATTAGTTTATTGGTTTGTGAGATAGAAAATTCTAAAAAAAAAATTTTTTTTCTCGTGTTATTTAAATGAAAAATAGAATAATGGATTGAGGCAAACCTTAATATCACTATTAAGCGCTTGGATTGGTACCAAAATTTTTATTTTTTGTTGTTTTTTTTTAAACACCTTGATATATATATATATATATATATATATATATATATATATATATATATATATATATATATATTAGGGTGGGTCAAAAAAATCAAGTATTTTTTTTTTTTACACTTACGATCAAAAATTGAGTTGCTGGACACCTTAAAAAAATTCTCACCAAATATGAGTTCTTAATTTTAATAGGAAGATCCTCCGCATCGCAGTTTTTTATTTTTTTCTCAGTCCAATAGAAAAAAATTTATACCTCATCATAAATTGATTGTACAAAAAAATGTTTAAAAAGAATTTTGTAGGAAATTGAATGCTCTACAAAAAAGGTATCTTACATTTTTTCCGTAGACCTCACCATTCCAATGATATTGATGATGTAAGTTTTATCATTTTAAGACAAAATTCATTATTGTTCATGAATTTTATAACTTGACAATAAATGACTATTATTGAATGCGCAATAGTAATTTTTGTAGGAAATTAACTGCTCTATAAAAATGGTGTCTTATGTTTTGACAATTAAATTAAGCGTTCAAACGATATTCATCATCAAACTTACATGTGTACTGATTTTAAGAGTTTTTGATAAGATAATCAATAAAATTTCTATGTAATTTATAAGTTTTTAAAATTTACACGAATTTTAGTTTTTATCAGCTAAGAAACTTCAAAATATTTCTCAAGTTTTTTTTATGTGTAAGTATCTTGGTTTGCATTCAAAAAAATATATTGTACATTATTTATCGCTTAGTTAATTATTTGTTGATAACAAAAGCAAAGTTTTCAATATAAATGATATTATAATATGATTCAGTTTTAGAGAAAAAAAATGTTCAATAAGTTATAAAAAAGTTTTTTATTTCAATTTTCAACTGAGTTGTTAATTTTCAACAATTTTTTATTGTAATTAGGGTAATTTTTTCGATGCTCTTTAACAACTTGCAATAAGAAATAAAATACAAAACAAAAATTCTCTATAGAAGAAATTTTTCCTAGGACAATATCTAGCTATATTGGAAAAATTTTTATAGCCGTTTTGAAGACAAATTCGAAAAAAAACATAATCGTGATTTTTAATAATTAAAAATAAAATGTTTAGAATTATTGAAAAAAAATTTTCAAAAATTTTGAAAATTAAAGTCAAATAATACTTATATTAATGACGAAAAATGGAATTTGTATGAAATTCATCAATAGAATTGAAATTTTTCTGTGTCTCATCAAAAACTCTTAAAATCAGTACTCATGAAAGTTTGATTATGAATATCGTTTGAACGCTTAATTTAATCGTCAAAACATAGGATACCATTTTTATAGAGCAGTTAATTTCCTACCAAAATTAGTATTGCGCATTCCATAATAGTCATTTATGGTCGAGTTATAAAATTCATAAACAATAATGAATTTTGTCTTAAAATGATAAAACTTAAATCATCAATATCATTGGAATGGTGAGGTCTACAGAAAAAATATAAGATACCTTTTTTGTAGAGCATTCAATTTCCTACAAAATTCTCTTCGAACATTTTTTTGTAAAATCAATTTACGATGAGGTATGAATTTTTCTTTATTGGACTGAGAAAAAAATAAAGAACTGCAATGCGGAGGATCTTTCTATTAAAATTAAGAGCTCATATTTGGTGAGAATTTTTGTAAGGTGTCTAGCAACCCAATTTTCGATTGCAAGTGTAAAAAAAAAAAAATAGTTGATTTTTTTGACCCACCCTAATATATATATATATATATATATATATTTGACTGTTTCAAACTAGGGAACTATTTTTTGTTTTTTGATGAACATTAAAACATCGAAAGGGCATCTTAAAATATGGTGACAGTTACAATTTGAGCTCTTAACATTGATATTTTCAGAGGTGACTATTGATAATTTCCGATTATTCATTTAGTAACATGGTAAAAAATACATAACGTCTGAAAAAATTAAGATACAAAAAATCTCTATTCAAACATTCTGTAGCAAATTTACTGGCTTACAAAAAAGGTCATTTATGATTTTTGCATGAATTCACAAGATATCCGACATCAAAGTTTGATACAATTAGAAGAAGTTGTATTTGCTTGTTCTGAATTTTATTCCCTGTCAACTAATGAGAATTCAAAAATTCTCAATAAATTTTTTTGTAGGAAATTGAATGATCTACAAAAAAAGTCTCTTATCATTTTTTGATAAATCCATCTGTTTAAAAATTATTAGAGCTCGAAGTAAAGTTGGATATCTTTTTACTTTTCCGGTGAAACTATCAGATTTATCACAAAATGTTGTGAGGCTTTTTTTGTAGACAATATTATTCTCTACAAATTATTATCAGTCAAGTTTTTTCCAATTCCGCATTGCTTCTTAGTTATTCCTATTTTAATTTCGAACTCTTGAAATCGATCAGAACCTCTTTTTTACGAGCTTGATATTAAACTGAAAATAATTAGAAAACAATGCGGAGTTTGTAAAAACTTGACTGATAATAATTTGTAGAGAATAAAATTGTCAACAGAAAACATTTGATAACATTTGTTGATAAATCTGATAGTCTCACCAGAAAAGTAAAAAGATCTCCAACTTTAGTTCGAGCTCTAATAACTTTGAACAGATGGATTTATCAAAAAATGATAGATGACTTTTTTTGTAGAGCATTCAATTTCCTACAAAAAACTGTATTGAGAATTTCTGAATTCTCATGAGTTGACATGATATAAAATTCAGAAAGAGTAAAAACAAGTTCTTTGAATTCTATCAAACTTTGACGTCGGATATCTTGTGAATGGTTGAATTTATGCAAAAATCATAAAAGACCTTTTTTTGTAGATCAGTAAATTTGCTACAAAATATTTAAGAAGAGGTTTTTTGTATCTCGATTTTTTCGGAAGTTATGTATTTTTTACCATGTTACTAAATGAAAAATTGAAAATTATCAATAGCCACCTCTAAATATCAATATTAAGAGCTCAAATTTAAACTGTCACCATATTTTAAGATACCCTTTCGATTGTTCAATGTTCATAAAAAAAATAAAAATGGACCCCTCATTTGAAACAGTCTAATGGCCATGTATGACTATGATGATCATATAATTTTGTTTCACTAAATTAAAAATTGTTTTTTTTTTTTTTTTTTTATCGTTTAAAGTTATTTTTGCATTGCAGTTATTATCGGATGTTCTAATTTAATGTTATTTTAATTTCCAATCGAATGAGAAATTTTTGATTCAAGGAAAAACGCGTAACTTATTAAGGACTGATATTGTGGGATCCGATCCCGAGACCCTACACACGAAAGACTACAATACCGACTGTGGCTCCCAAGTTTATTTATGCTATTTAAATATTATTTGGCACCAGTCAGGAATTCCAAAGATATATCTGACTTAGGCAATGACGAAGACTTTCCTAATAATAGCCAAATTTGACATACCTAACTTTAGCAAGCCTTCGGTCATCCCAATCCAATTTTAGTCAGGAATTCCAATATTAAACCTGAGTGCGGCCTTGACACAGGTTTTCCTAGTTTCGTCTGACTTTGGCATACCAAACATTGGCAAAGCTTAGGTTACCATTGCTACCTACTAGTCAGGCATTCCAATGTTAGGCCTGCGTGCGGCCTTGCTACAGACTTTCCTAGTTTCATCTGACTTTGGCATACCAAACATCGGCAAACCTTAGGTTACCATTGCTACCTACCAGTCAGGAATCCCAATAGTATGCCGTACTTCGGCAATGCCATAGTGTTTCGTGATCACAGTCGAATCTGGAATTTTTTCGGCATGCCAATGTTCGTTTTGCTTCATAAAGATCTAATAAGATACAAATTAGGCTTGCCTTAGTTAGGCAAGCCTAGTTCGGGCCGAACTGATTCTTCGTTAAGCCTTACCAAAATTTCTAGTCGGGATAGCTTCCAACTAAACGACTGTTTTGGTTAAATTTTGTCTATTTATAAAACACTATTACATGTACCGTATTTGGAGTTGAGAGTCAACCAGCAGCTAATATTTTTTGTCGAGGTATATTTTAATGAAATCAATCCAGCTTTTGCTTAATTGCTCCGATTTTGTAAAGTTATAGCTATTTGAAACCAATGAAACTTTAAGAAATCGCTGTTTTTAAATAGCTAGAACTTTTTTCTCCGAACGTCGATTTGGTTTAAACTTCTAGGAAAGTTGCTTTATTCTGTCTCCAAGAAACCCTGAAAATTTAAACTAGGGAATCGAGTTGATATTTGAGGCATAAATTTTTTAATATTGTCAAAATTGCATTGAACCTGATAAAGAATTCCTTAATAGTCACTAATTTAGCACATAAAATAATGATTATTGAATAAAATAGAAATAATTTCAGGTATATATTCAATATTTATTGAAATTTAATGTTCTAATGTTACGTAAAAGCACAAAAAAATATAAACGAGGTGACTATTGTAGAAAATTTGAAAAACTTGTATTTTATTCGCGTATAAGGTATACAGAGTAAAATCATAACTCATAGTCATGCATAATGTGAATAATACCCTATATTTTCAGAGCGATATGAGTGTCTGATGCTGACATTCAGAAACATCAAAATAAATTGAATAAATCATTTGATCTTTAAAAATTATCAAGAACACTCGAATTAACCGTTCTTTTACACCGATCATTGACAATTCTTGAGAAGTAAGAGTGATTTCCTTTGAAAAAAATTGTAAAGTAGTGACTCTGAATTTATAAATAAAAATTTTTCAAATTTTTTACAATAGTTATTTCCTTTATATTTTTTTGTCCTCTTACGTAATCTTAGCAGATAAAATTTCAATAACTATTGAATATGTACCTGAAATTATTTCTATTCAATTCAATAATCGTTATTTTATGTGCTATATTGGTGACTATTAAGGAATTCCATATCAGGTTCAATGCAATTTTGACAATATTAAAAAATTTATACCTCCAATACAAGCTCGATTTCCTAGTTAGCTGTAATTCCAGCTGTTTCACCTGTGTCCGCTGCGGAAGGCATTTTTCCTATGAAATTGACCTTTATAGGCTTGCAGAACGTAAACCAAAGAAAGTACACTGAAAACATTGGCGGGGATTTCGTAGGAAATTTTATTCCCTTCAAAAAAAGTCCTATGAGTCAAGTCGCTAAAGTCTATAGTTTCCGAGTTATAGTCATTTCAATAATTTGAAAAATAAAATATCAATTGTCATTTTTTCTTTAATATTATATTTTTCAAATTATTAAAATTACTATAACTCCAAAACTATGGACTTTAGCGACTTGACTCATAAGACTTTTTTTGAAGGTAATAAAATTCCCTATAAGATTCCTATTGAAATTTTTGGTGTGCATTCATTGGTTTATGTTCTGCAAGCCAATAAATGTCAATTTTATAGGAAAAATGCCTTCCGCAACGGACACAAGTGAAACAGCTGGAATTACAGCTAAGTAACTATTGGCACTTTTGAAGAACACCAAATGCCCTTAAATTTGTGACCAAAAACGCGTCGATATCATGAAACGCAGCTGAGTATTAGAAACTTAAAAAAAAATCTGGGCATCGGTTGGCCCTGCGTGCCAGCCCCGTAACTTCCCGCTGTTTTCGAACTCTAAGATCTCGAAAACATTCGTATAAATACATTTTCGAGCTATTCGAGCTCGAAAATACCTTTGTTGCCTTTTTTTTATGAGCTTTTCAAGCTCAAAAGGGTTACGTATTATATCAAAATAGAAAAATTTAGAATCCAAAATAATTAATAAATAAGTGTTTTTTACATATTTATTCACAATTATGTTCAATAATTAACTTAAAAATAAGTTTACGTAATACGTTGTATCTATATCGTGTGAGTATATCGTCTTACGAGCGAACATGATGATTTTTAAGCCATCACTTTCAATGACTTACATAAAAAGAACATATTAGTTTTGAGTTATGTTGTTCAGTAATTATGATGTTATTCAATGAAAAAAGTAGATACAGATTTTAAAATATTAAACGTAAATTGAACGTCTTAAATGTGAATCGAACGTTTTTAACGTTATGAACGTAAATTTAACGTTTTAAACGTTATGAGCGTATATTAAGCATTTTGGACGATGCCTGGCCTGTGAGGAAGAAAAGAGATCGGGAAAAGAACGCACCAAGCTTTATCGTAACGTTTTCCAGACTGATTTGCAAAAAGATACGTAGTATTTAAGAGAGATAATTTAATTATCCATAGACAAATAATTATCTATAGATTTAATTATCTATAGATAAAATAATTGTTGATCGAGCAACATCATGGCAGTGTCAGTCTTCAATTTAATGTTTTTCGTTTAGGTGACAGTACTTTAAATTGTGTTCTCGAGGAAGACCTTGAGGATGCTACGTATCTTTTTGTAAATCAGACTGGAGAACTTTGCGATAAAGTTTGGTGCGTTCTTTTCCCGATCTCTTTTCTTCTTCATAGGCCGGTCATCGTCCAAAATGCTTAATATACGCTCATAACGTTTAAAACGTTAAATTTACTTTCAAAACGTTCAATTTACGTTTAATATTTTGACTCGGGATAGTTGGAACAAAACATTCAATCATTGAATTTTTGTACACAAGAACACAAAATTTTTAACTGAGAATGGTCTACAAATGGCGAACACGATTTCGGAAGAATATAGTATATAATACACCGAGGAAGAAAAGTATGACATTTAAACACGGGTGTGTAATTATGACTATCCGAGCTTAAGGTGAAAACGGAAATCATGCTGATTGAAATGTCTCAGTTTTCATTTCTAGTGTGCAACATACTGAATTGATGGTGTAAAAAATTAAAAGTAAACTTTTTATAGTCGTGACTTTTCTTAAAAATAAAATCTAGGTAACTATATATGTACATTATTATTGCAAAATTATCGTTTTCCGTTGACCTTAAGCAGATATCTATATCTACGCCTGTAAGTATAAAAATAATAAAATGAATAAAATAAAAGCTAAAAAAAAATTAAAAGGATAAAAGAACAATACATTGAACTTCTATCTTTAGCATGAGAGAAACTTTCCGGTAAATTATACATATAAGGTATCCCGCAACGCTATTTCTTTATACATCTTTGCATTACTACGAGGTTGAAGTAAGAAGAGCAAAGGAGAAGAGAATAATAGAAAAAATATAATAAAATAAAGTAAAGGTAAACTGAAGAGAAAGACCAAAAGCACAAGAAACAGACGACCTTCAATTCAAACACAGAGTTGAGCTTGAGACAAAAAAATCTCAAATTCCCTTAGCAATTGTTTTTTCTCATTCTATCTTTTTTGTTTCCTGTCGATGTAAAATTCGTTTTTTTTTTTTTAATGTTTAGAGTATACTTCCAAGTCTCAAGTTACTTCAACTGTTCAACTCCGCCCTTAAATTTACTACTACTATATCAGTATACTATGAATTATTTTCTAAATTATTGGTTTTTGATTGTGGTGTAATACGAGATACATCAACCGTAAAATTGTCTCTTGTGTTCATTATTTTCAAAGTTTTGATGTGGTTTCCAATCAATATCATTATTTTTCTTTTATTGACATATTTTTTTTTCACACTTCTTATTTTTCATTAGAAAAATAATTAATGTTTTCAGTCCGATTTTTTAAGACTGTATTTTCAACAGTCCAACGTAGTGAGTTTTTCAAAGGAAACTGGCTAATTTCAAGACGATGTTTAAACATCTGCAGCCATTAGTGTGTGCGTGTGTGTGTGTGTGTGTGTGTGTGTGTGTGTGTGTGTGTGTGTGTGTGTGTGTGTGTGTGTGTGTGTGTGTGTGTGTGTGTGTGTGTGGAGAAATTTTATCTCCAGAACAATTATACCGATTTGAAATTTTTTCTGTGACAAATAGAATTCTCTATTATTTTCGCTCGAAATATTTTTTTCTTAAGTTCTCTGCTTTATTGCATATTGAATTGAGAAACGGTTAACTTTTTCTTGCCTTAGTTTTTCTTTTAGACATTTAGTTAATAAAATATTATTGTTGATATAAATGAATTAATAACATACAAATGCTTTTTTCTAAACTAAAAAAACATGCACCTTCGGATTTTATCGACATAGAATGAGTATTGATAGAAACAAATTGAAGAAAATTACAACACTTCCGAAAACCGACAATAATAATTAGCCTAAAATCTTTGCCAAGCGATTTAACAAGAAATGGAAAAGTACTCTTTTGAAAAGTTTTGCAGCGTTGAAGTAATCAAAGGAGAAAAATATGTTTGACTTTTGTAAGTAAATATATAGAGTAGGGAGCTTCGTTTGAGATGACTATTTCTTTTTTCTAAGTTCCATGTCGAACTATCATTGTACATATTGAAAGAAAAATTCTCACCAAAGATTAGCTCTCAATTTTAATTTTAAATACTCGCTGAATGAATTTGATATTTTTCCATTTAATTGACACGTAATTTTTTTTTTTTTTTTTTTTTTTTATAGTTCCACAGTATTTCAAGATATTTAATCGGCTATAAGTGCAAAAGAAAAATCTTTACTCTTTAAAAGTGCTTGTAGTTAATTTGCGTTTTGTAACCGGTCTCACCGGTAAAAAATCTTAAAGCCAATTTTTTCTCGAACTTCATGGTTTTTTTTTTATTTTAGTCGCAAACCACTAACTTTATAACAAAATTGTACAGAACTTGTTTTGTAGGGAATTTGATTTCCTACAAAAAAAAGGCATTTGCGCCAATATCGTAGAACCAGTAGTTTTCGAGATAAATCCAATTATATATCGCAAAATTTTTAAAATCGCTGTTTTATCTGAGATTTTAGTAATTTTTTTATAAAATTATGGCCGATGAAATATATAATATATAATGGTAAATATATCATCAAAAAAATGTCATGTCATATGAAACTCTCTCCTATTACACTTAACTCCATCTTTCCTTACCCATACAAAGTTTGAAAACCGGCCCTTGGATGGCCCATCGCTGGGCGAAGGATGATAATTAGCGGCCAGTCGTTGACAACTTTTAATGGCCCATGAACAGCTGAATATACAAATGATAACCCTGGTCCATAAATGGCACTCGACTATCGGTCAATTAAAGGCAGCCGGCAATCGGCCAAGTATGCAAATAAATTTTTTTTTTATAATTATCCTAGTAGAGTTCATGACTATTAACGGTTAAATTATGTAAGTAAGGTAAATGATGTTGACAAATCTCGATGAAAAATTCTGCTGAGCGCTGGGCACCAACTGCTGTCCGTTATTTACAATTAACAATTAAAATATTTTCAGTTTGTTCTTATTTGCAATCAACAACCGCAATTTTATAACCTTATTTATTAAAATTAATTTAATAAAAAAATAATATATACATTTTTATAATAAATGTAATTTTCGATAATGGTGGTTGAGCGAGATAATAATTTTTTAAAAATTATGTAATTATAATAAAATAGTACGAAATTATTATTGTTTTTTTCTAAATAATAGAAAATATTAATTAAACTGCTTTTCATATTTCATAAAGTCAAGTGGTTGTAGTGGAATGAATAAGTAGATCATTTAAAAGTATCCGTTCGACATTGGTAGGTCCGTCCAGTAGCTATCGTTCAGACCTCGCAATCAGAAGGACGGCAGTTCGCGCCCAGAGCTCAGCAGAATTTTTCATCGAGATTTGTCAACATCATTTACCTTACTTAAATAATTTAAACGTTAATGATTATGAACTCTACTAGGATAATAATAAAAAAAATTCGTCTATCGGTTGACCCTGCGGGCCAGCCCCAAAACTTCTCACTGTGTTCGAGTTCCTTAAGCTCGAAAACATCGCTGTAAATACATTTTCGAGCTCTTCGAGCTCGAAAGTACTTTTGTATACCATTATTTTCGAAAAAAACCATTTTTAGCATTTCTTTCTCCCACGATATCTCTCGAACAAATTATCCAATTTTGATGTTTGAGGTGGCAATTGACGCGTTTTAATAGATTCTAGAGCTGAATAGATTTCGGAATTATTTTGTAGAGTTGTTTCAATGATATTCGCAAAAAAATGTTTTTCACCATTTCTTTCTCCCGCGATAACTCTCGAACGAATTATCCGATTGAGATGGCTAAGGCGGCAATCGACGCGTTTTATTTTGTTCTAAAGCTAATTAAATTTTCAAGTCGATCGTATGAGTCGTTTCTGAGAAATCAATAAAAAACTAAAAAAAACTTTTTTTTTTTTTTCGTAATTCGAAAATATTTTCGAGTCTATTCCATCCAATGATCTGAAATTTTCAGAAAAGTTGACGGCCAACAAGCTCTTTCGATTGCCACCTCAATCATCCAAATCAATTTATTAGTTAGAAAGTTACAAAGAGTTTACATCCATACACACACACACACACACACACACACACACATACACACACACACACACACACACACACACACACACACACACACACACACACACGGACATCATTCTGAAAATAGTCAGAATAGCTTCCTAGGACCTCAAAACGTTGACATCTGATGGAAACTTGATTTTCGAAAATTGGGGTAAAAACAATAACTTCCCGAAATTTTTGAAAATCGCCGAGTTTCTTAGCAGGAAGTTAAAAAATTAAAATTTACGTGTTCATTAAATGGGAAAATTTCAAATTCATTTAGCGAGTACTTAAAATTAAAATTAAGGGCTCAAATTCAGTGGAAAATTTTTAACTTCCCGCTAAGAAAATCGACGCTTTTCAAAAATTTCGGGAAATTATTGTTTTCACCCCGATTTTCGAAAATCGAGTTTTCATCAGATGTCGACGTTTTGAGGTTCTAGGAAGCTATTCTGACTTTTTTCAGAATGATGTCCAAGTGTGTGTGTGTGTGTGTGTGTGTGTGTATGTGTGTGTGTGTGTGTGTGTGTGTGTGTGTGTGTGTGTGTGTGTGTGTGTGTGTGTGTGTGTGTGCGTGTGTGCGTGTGTGTGTGTGTATGTCAACTCTTTGTAACTTTTAAACTAATGAATCTATTTGGATGGTTGAGGTGGCAATCGAAAAAGCTTGTTGGCCATCAACTTTCCTGAAAATTTCAGATTATTTGATCGAATAGACTCGAAAATTTTTGCGAATTACGAAAAAAAAATTTTTTTTTTTTTTTTTTTTATTGATTTCTCAGAAACGACTTATACGATCGACTTAAAAATTTAATCAGCTCTAGTACTCAATAAAACGCGTCTTTTGCAACCTCAAACATCTCAATCGGTTAATTTGTTTGAGAGATATCGCGGGAGAAAGAAATGGTAGATAATGGTTTTTTCCAAATATTTTCGAAATGATTGACCCGATTAATTCCAAATTTTTTTTTTTGTTTTTCATTGATTTTCCAGAAAAGACTCATACGATCAACTTCAAAATCTAATCAGCTCTAGAACAAAATAAAACGCGTCAATTGCCGCCTTAGCCATCTCAATCGGATAATTTGTTCGAGAGTTATCGTGGGAGAAAGAAATGCTAAAAATGGTTTTTTTCGAAAATAATGGTATACAAAAGTATTTTCGAGCTCGAAGAGCTCGAAAATGTATTTACAGCGATGTTTTTGAACTTAAAGAACTCGAACACAGCGGTAAGTTTTGGGGCTGGCCCGCAGGGTCAACCGATAGACGAATTTTTTTTTATGTGTAGAATAATATTTCGTCAACAGAGCGAAAAAAAATAGTCGTTTCAAATGAGCCACCCTAATAACTATATATAGTATAGTTATATATGGTCATATATAGCATTTGAGACGCATAAAATTTTCATGTTCACTTTTATGTATGCCCATATATTACTATATATTAGGGTGGGTTAAAAAAAAAAATTTTTTTTTGTTTTTCTTAGCATGGGGGTAGAATTTGTACGTCATAAAAAAAAAAAAATTTTAAGAACAGAAAAATTTTTTTACTTATCATTTTATGGTGGCCCACTCGCTTTTAAAGTAAATACTTGATCGAACGGCGTAGTTCTAACGAAAAAAATTTATTTTTGTACCAAATTCATGGAAAACATCTAATAACTGTCGAATGTGATTTTTTTAGTTCGCTTTCATTTTAATTCATAAGAAAATGCTTTTCATTTTTGGATTTTTAACTTTAACTACAAAAACAATAGAAAAAAAAATTTTTAAACTTCTGACTGGCAATTAGCTTTCGGGGGGACACCCTACAGATTCTGGAACATCATTTTTATATTTTTTACTAGCACCTGTTCTCAAGTTATTGAGCAGTTTGGTTTTGTCCATTTAATTTAATATTATTGAATTTTTGTTATTGATCATTTCGTGTTAATATCGTTCATAAATTAATTTTGTTGTTATTGATTAGTTGTAAATGAAAAAATATTCGAAACTCTTCAATTTTATTACAAATTTCCATGAAATTTTCGATTTAATACTTCAGAGTTACTAATTAACTTTTTTTTTATCAATAACTTGAAATCGGGTGGTAGTAAAAAATATAAAAATGGTTTTCCAGAGTCTGTAGGGTGACCCCCCGAAAGCTAATTGAGAGTCAGAAGTTGAAAAACTGTTTTTCCTATTATTTTTGTAGTTTAAGTTAAAAATCCAAAAATGAGTAGCATTTTCTTTTGAATCAAAATGAAAGCGGAGTAAAAAAAATCACATTTTACAATTATAAGATGTCTTTTACGATTTGGACGAAAAAAATTTTTTTTTCGTTGGAACTACCCCGTTCGATCAATTATTTATTTGTAACGGGGTAAATTTGAATTTACCGAGTACAAGTTAAGTCAAAATAAAATCTATGATACGACTTGTCGTCCGGAAGTGAAAATTCCTAATGCTCGGACGTCATTCCCCAATTTGAACTAAGTAGTAGTCCGAAGATGCCCGAAGTCGAGTGGGGAGCGGGTAATTATAAACTGGGACCGGAACTAGAATCGACATTAGTGACCGGAACGACCGGACCAAACGAACCTAGTCGAGTCGAGTAGAAGTTCAACACTTGAGGAAATGCCACCATAAGACGCCATCATAGACGCCATAACAGACGCTGACTTTGAGACATAGAATTTACATCAGGTAAAATTATTTAATTGAGAGCTTGACTTTATTGTGGAACCAAGCGATAAATCGTTAAAATCTTTTATCAGATACCAGGCAGGTAACTGGTATCTCATATGAATATTACTGATTGCGTCTGATTAAGCAGGTTGAAGGAGAGAACGGGTAGTGGAGAGTCGAGAGATAGATAGATACCCAGGTAGGAATCGCCAAGGATGACTATAGGCCGAGCCTTGGCCCTGTTGTCACTTGCCAAGCTTCGGCAGCTGACTATTGGCCTAAGCGTCGGCCAGAGCTTGGCCCGATGGTTTGATTACATTTAGCCAAGCCTTGGCAGCTAACCATTGGTCCAAGTCTAGGCCGAGACTTGGTCCATTGGTTTCATTAAATTAAGCCGAGCCTTGGGTAGTGACCATTGGCCCGAGCCTCGGCCAGGGCCAGGCCCGATAGTTTAATTTTTGTCAAGCCGAGCCTTGGCAACTGACCGTTGGCCAATGCCTCAGCCTGGGTTAAATTTTTATTCAATATTCAAATTATCAACTTTACATGTATATATATATATATATATATATATATATATACATATATATATATATATATATATATATACATATATATATATATATATATATATATACATATATATATATATATATATATAGAGAGAAGACCAGGGCATAACAGTCTACCGAGTATACGATTAATATCAATAATTTCCATTTGATTAGTTACTGCTATTTACAAAACTTTAGTAAACCTGAAATTTTTATTTTTGGCGGGCAAAATGGGGTACCCTTTAAAAAAGTTGAAAACAAAAATTTCTACATGAAGAAAAATAATATTTCACATCATTGGCTTAATAAATCGTTTCCCTTCGATTAGCTTAATTACTAATTGTTAATCAATAAAAAAAAAAAAAAAAAACAATTCTATATTTTTTATTTGCCATTATTTTGAACCCAAAAAACGTATTTTTTTATTTTTTAGATTACAGATTATTTAGCATTATTTCAAAAATTTTATCAATTAATAAATAAAATATTATTCTCGAATATTTTTAGTGGCTGAATTTGCTCCAGGTATAGAAATCAGCCGAAAAATGGATTAATATATTAAATTTTTTTTAATTTGATGATAAAAATATGAATCATTTTTTCAGAATTTTCGGATGGTCCATTTTGCCCCAGGTGTCATGTGTAGGGCTAAAAATGCGCAAATGTATGGGATTTATAGCAATTGGATGAAAAAAAAAAAAACATTTTTTTTTTTTAATATTTTGGGAGTACTCCGTTTTTGCCTACTCCAACCCCTTTTGCCCCCCCCCTTTCCTACTAACGCTACTTGATCTTATTCTTAATTTATTCATTTATATCAAATCATTAAATTACACATTAATAAATATATTTCATTACTCAACAGACAATTTTAAGTTCATTAAAGAAACCTCATGTTTACGATCTAATATTTTTGAATTAAATTGTATTTAAATAATTTAACAAGCAAAAAAATCATGATTATCTGGACATCAGATTTAGCACAGTGAATACCGTCCCGGCCTAGTAAACAGAAGGATCTCAGTTCGAACCCCGGTAGCGCCCAAATAGTTCTATTCGTTATTTCCCATCAATTCAGAAATTAATTAATTACACTTCGATGTAATGCCGATTAAAATGTGATAAAACTTTTTTTTAATTATATTTATTAATTTAAATAATAATATTTTAGATCGAGCATTGGGCGAGCTTCAGATTTTTTGCTTCCCGAGGTTTGGCCGAGGCTTGATTTTTTGTTTCCTTTAATTGTTTTGTTTGCCAAGGCTTGGCGACATATTTATCATCCTAGGTCTGGGCTAATTCTTGGCCCGATGTTTAGCCAAGGCTCGCGATAAGGCTCGGAACTCTGGCATGACGACTGGCCAATGCTTGGTCCGAGCCTTATCCAGTGATCCCTTCCACATTTCTATATTAGAAATGTCTCAGATCACATGTAATTGTTGGCCGAGGCCAAGCCGAGGTCATGTATAATATAATTATATTATATAATATAATTATATATAATATAATATAATGATATCTAATATAATATAATATATTATATATAAATATTATATTATATATAATATTATTATTTTATATTTATTCAATATATTATATGAATTAGTGCTTAACAAAATTTAATTCAGCAATCGACAATATTATTGTAATTTTTAGTGAAATTCGAACAGTAAATAAAAACAAATCTTCAAATTAAGGATTATTTTTAATTGCATTGTTTCTTGGTCAGAATAAATCATTTGCTGATAAATTTGTCGTCGATTTGCTAAGGAATGTTCAATATATCCTTCTGCCACAATACTTAATCGCCACCCACCAAGTTGTTTGATGGCCGTTAAATTTGCACCAGAATTTTCGAGTAAAGTAGCTGCCGTGCGTCGAAAACAGTGGCCAGTGTAACTTTCCGGGTGTTGTAATTGCAAACAAATCGCAACTATTTTTGGCACCTCACTTATTTTATTTTTTCCGATTACCTGACGTATACATTTCCCTTTTCGATAACCGATAAAAAATCGTCTGGTATCAATGTCTTTCGGCCGCAAAGAAATGTATTTTTTTACAATATTGTAGTATTCTTTGCCAATGACGAAATTACGGGGGTAATAGTTTTTATTATCTTTAATCGTAACTATTAGTTGGCTTCCTGTGTCTTCAATATCATGGACATTGAGGTCACATATTTCATTCGTTCTCAGAGCACCGATAATTCCAAAAATAAGGATGACCTGTAAATTGTAAATAAATATATATACTTTCTTATGTAATATTTGTAAATACTAATTGTAAAAATAAATGTATTATAAATTAAGTTGTAAATATTTTGTAACATGTCTTACTTACTTTCATCGTCAAGTAAATTGAGTCATCAGACTCTTCTAAAAACTTTTTGACTTGATTTAAAGTTAATACTTGAGCTTTTTTAGGATGATATCCTTTGGCACAAGTTTTAATGAACATTTTTAAATTGTGGTATGAATTTATATCAATGCCGTGTCTTAAATTAATAGTCGTTCTCAACATTGACCATTGGCTCCACAAAGACGTTGGCTTTTGAATCTTCGATAGTTCTTGGAAATAAATCAAGAAAACGCTCTCATTAAAAGAATCAGTCTTATTTTTTTCTTTCCATGATAAAAATTCCTCATAACATAAATTGTAGCTTTACCACATCTTCTAAATTTCTAATTATTTCTTCTTCTCCTAATTCATTGGCAGATTCTTCCGAGCTCATTTTAATTTTTTTACCAGGATATTTTCAGGCAATTTGACTAATAAATTTTTTTTTTATACTGTCGGAATTTTGTTTTTAAATTATTCTTTATCTTACTTGACTATTAATGTTTTACACATCCACACCGAATAATAATTATTTCAATTGCAAATAATTGTATGTAACACACAAAGGCTAGTTACTTTACTTTCCATATCATTATAAATAAATAAATAAGTTGTTGCTTAGTTACACTGTATATTTAAAAGAACTTGACGCATGAGCATTACAAGTAAAGCATGCGCGCTAATTTTTTTATCATTACGAACTTGAAAATATAAGATTAAATGTTATCATTAAAATTTTAATCGAACTTTCGATCCTGGTCTGATAAAAAATTGTATACGCGCCACGGGAGGAAAGTATGATATCGCAACTCGCGTTCTTGTCACCCTCGCCTTCGGCTCGGGAGACAATATCACGCGGGTTGCAATGTAATACTTTCCTCCCTTGGTACGTAATATACTATTTTATCCCAACTTAATGTTCTATACCTTATTAAATATAACTAATTTAAAAATGCCCTAAGTGCCATTCTGTAGGGAATTAAATTCTCTACAAAAATAACTTTTGATCGTATGAAAAAAATCAGCCACTTTTTTACAGCAGTCATTTGAACTTAATTTTTTTTAAGAATTTACATTTATATTTATTATAAAATGCTTATAAAACGATGTTACTATAGATAAAACCCATCGACTTAAATTTTTCTAGGAACCTTTATGATCTAAAAAAATAATTTTCATATTTGATGTAATAAAACTAACATTAAACTATTAATATTAACGATTTTTCTAACAATACTTTTCTTTCATTTTGACGTTTCTCGCATTTAATCTTTCTATTCAATTTTATCTGCATGAGGATATCGTTCATTATTGTGATTTTGAGATTCTCATATCGTTTATCGAAAATTATCACTTTATTGATAAAAATATACATTGTTTACAATACTAAAATACCCATAAAAATTCAATTATAAGAAAAATTGATGTTTTAAAGTGCAAAAAATTTTATTTTAATTCTGTTACTAGTTTTTACCCGACTAGAATTTTCATAAAAACCTGACGAGGTCCTTATCAGGTTGACCTTATTTCAAATAAGGTCTCGATCAGGATATCCTGACGAGGAACTGATATGGATGTAACGCTTAAGACCCATGAGATCCTTAACAGGATTTCCTTATCAGGTCCTTACCAGGATACCCTCATCGAATCCTTATCAGGGTTGCCTTATTAGTTATTATTTTTAAAAAAATATTAAATTGCGAAAAAAAAAAAAAAAATAAGAGAATTTTAATTCGGTCGGGAATGTTATCTATTGTATTGAGGGCATTAGTTAAAGGAAGTACAGATTTTTTTTATTGATGAAACAATCCCGATGACTGCTGGGCTCGAACCTGTATCCTTCCGATCCGAAGTCCTTGATGCTATCCAATGCGCTGACATACATATATGATCTTGAAAGTGTAAATATTATATTCACTATGATGTCAAAGAATAACTAATGAAGAAGTAGAAAATCTGTGCTGCAATGATTGACGTAATTTTTATATAATATTCATTTGTACTTTATTTAATTTTCAGCCTGTAAATAAAATATTTAAAGGGATTGGATCAATTTTTTCTGAATAAAGATATCCTGATTAGGTCCTAACAAGGAACTTGTCAGGTCAACCCGCTAGCGAATAACTTTTCTTTGAATAAAGATTTTCTGGTAAAGTCTTGATAAAGAACTCGTCAGGTCGACCCGATGGCAAATAACTTTTTTTTTAAACTAGAATATCCTGACGAGGTTCTAATAAGGAACTCGTCAGGTTTGCCCTAATAATGCAAACCTTATATTAATCTGACAAGGTCCTTATGGTGCTTCAGGCGAATCAGGAAAAAATTCTAGTCGTGATAAGAGCTCATGATTTGTCGGGAGAACCTATTGCAAAGAGTCTGGAATTTGCTTACGATGGGCAGCAACAACTTGGAGTAGGAATTATTTAATTAATTTATTTGTTTATTAATTAATTAATTAGCTTGTAGCAAGTACAGTTCATGTTTGCAATAGGTTTTACTGACAATTCATTAGCTCTCAAAAACTAGTAACGGAATTAAAAGAAAATTTTTTGCACATTAAAATATCACCTTTTCTTTTAATTGAATTTTTATGGGTATTTCATTATTATAAACAATGTACACTACTGGAAAAAATTAAAGGATCAGAAAAAAATTCCAAATTTTTGGGTGATTTTCAACAGGCCGTAACTTCAAGAGAAATGGTCGTGCAAGGAAGAAAGAAAAAGGAAATTGTAGCTCCAAGTGTCTACTTTTTGGATTGGAACTTCAAAAATTTTTATCGTCAGCAGTTTTTGAGTGATCTTAGAAAAACCAGTGACAAAAAAATTTTCAAATTTTTTTTACTTTTTTTTTTGGTCTATGTGCGTGGGAAAATTTTCTTTCGCTTAACCACTATAAGAATCGGATACTTTCATTATTCAGCTTTAATTTCATTTTTTATGGACCTTGATACGTCCACTTGTCGCTGAGATATCGGTCTTCAAATGGAAAAGGATCCTTTTGTCTTTGATTATCAATATATGAGCAACCAATGATCGCACAGAAAGTGAATGATGGGTTTCAAAAACTTAAATAAATTCCCTTGAATGATTAGTCATTGTTTTTTCGAAAAAAAACTTTTTTCCTTTCGTCACATGAACTTGAAAATGCAACAAAAAAGGGCTTTTGGTAGTTTTTTGGAAAATCAAGCGCTGGATCGAAAATATTGTGGAAATCAATAATGTTGAGTGTCCATTTATAGTTCAATATGCCCACAAAAAACCCTCCAAAGAGCCAAATTAATCCAACCAGCCGTTTTTTTGTCTAACTCGATCGAATTTTTGAAAAAAATAAAGGATCATGTGTTTTGCTCTGAAAAGCTCATAATTTTTAACAAAATGCAATTTAAGAGACCACAAAATGCAGCGAAGGAAAAGTGTTAAAAATGGTTGGTCTCTTAAATTTCTTAAAGTTGTTCAAAAAAAAAAAATTTTAGCACTGTTTGTAATGAAAATGTGGACGAAACTCGGAATTTTTTTTTTTCATTTTGTTAAAGATTATGAGCTTTTCAGAGCAAAAAACGTGATCCTTTGTTTTTTTCAAAAATTCGATCGAGTTAGACAAAAAAACGGCTGGTTGGATTAATTTGGCTCTTTGGAGGGTTTTTTGTGGGCATATTGAACTATAAATGGACACTCAACATTATTGATTTCCACAATGTTTTCGATCCAGCGCTTGATTTTCCAAAAAACCACCAAAAGCCCTTTTTTTGTTGCATTTTTAAGTTCATGTGACGAAAGGAAAAAAGTTTTTTTTCGAAAAAACAATGACTAATCATTCAAGGGAATTTATTTAAGTTTTTGAAACCCATCATTCACTTTCTGTGCGATAATTGGTTGCTCATATATTGATAATCAAAGATAAAAGGATCCTTTTCCATTTGAAGACCGATATCTCGGCGACAAGTGGACGTATCACGGTCTATAAAAAATGAAATTAAAGCTGAATAATGAAGGTATCCGATCCTTATAGTGGTTAAGTAAAAACAAAATTTTCCACTCCCGTAGACAAAAAAAAAAAAATAGTAGAAAAAATTTGAAAATTTTTTTGTCGCTGGTTTTTCTAAGATTACTCAAAAACTGCTGACGAGAAAAATTTTTAAAGTTCTAATCCAAAAAGTAGACACTTGGAGCTACAATTTCCTTTTTCTTTCTTCCTTGTACGATCATTTCTCTCGAAGTGACGGCCTGTTGAAAATCACCCAAAAATTTGGAATTTTTTTTTTATCATTCAATTTTTTCCAGTAGTGTATATTTTTATCAATATAGTGGTAATTTTTGATAAACGATATGAGAATCTCAAAAACACAATAATGAACGATAACTCAATGCAGATAAAAATGAATAGAAAGATTAAATGCGAAAAACGTCAAAATGAAAGGAAAGTATTGTTAGAATAATCGTTAATATTAATAGTTTAATGTTAGTTTTATTACATCAAATTTTTTCATTCGATCAAAAATTATTTTTGTAGAGAATTCAATTCCCTACAAAATAGCACCTAGGACATTTTTGAATCAGTTATATTTAATAAAGTATAGAACATTAAGTTGGGACAAAAAATTTTTTTTTCGGAAAATTCTTATTTACGTGAGCGCTAACTGAAAAATAGACATATGGAGCTGAAATTTTAATACAATTTTTTTTTGTGTGAGACAACCCAATTTTCGTATGGGACCAAAAAAAATATAAATTTCATTTGGCACAGTCTAATATATCCATATATAGAAGCAATCGAAAATTATGCATTCACATGTATCGTCATATATGTCCCATGTATGGAAATATATGATCTATATGGATCATTCTAAGTTAAGGCGTAAATTCGACGTCCACGGTAAAAAATCATTTTTTTTTTTAAATTTATTAAAAAAAATGCAATTATTCTTAAAACTCGTGCTCATATGAGTGGTCACTCAAATTAATTTCTTAATTTTAGTTAATTTAGTCACAATTTCGTCTCAAAGTCAGGAAACATGTCTCCCCTGGCTGATTCTGTTTATGTATTAGTAATTTAAAGTGCTTAGAAATCAAATAGATTATTTAAATTATCTATCCCTGGTAGAAAGGGACCACTGGGCAAGGCTCGGACCAGGCATTGGCCAGTCGTCATGCCAGAGTTCCGAGCCTTGGCTAAACATAAGGATTGGCCCAGGCTTAGGATGATAAATATGTCGCCAAGCCTTGGCAAACAAAACAATTAGGCTTGGGCCAAGGCTTGGAAACAAAAAATCAAGCCTCGGCCAAACCTCGGGAAGCAAAAAATCTGAAGCTCGCCCAATGCTCGATCTAAAATATTATTATTTAAATTAATAAATATAATTAAAAAAAAGTTTTATCACATTTTAATCGGCATTACATCGAAGTGTAATTAATTAATTTCTGAATTGATGGGAAATAACGAATAGAACTATTTGGGCGCTACCGGGGTTCGAACTGAGATCCTTCTGTTTACTAGGCCGGGACGGTATTCACTGTGCTAAATCTGATGTCCAGATAATCATGATTTTTTTGCTTGTTAAATTATTTAAATACAATTTAATTCAAAAATATTAGATCGTAAACATGAGGTTTCTTTAATAAACTTAAAATTGTCTGTTGAGTAATGAAATATATTTATTAATGTGTAATTTAATGATTTGATATAAATGAATAAATTAAGAATAAGATCAAGTAGCGTTAGTAGGAAAGGGGGGGGGGCAAAAGGGGGGTGGAGTAGGCAAAAACGGAGTACTCCCAAAATATTAAAAAAAAAAAATGTTTTTTTTTTTTTCATCCAATTGCTATAAATCCCATACATTTGCGCATTTTTAGCCCTACACATGACACCTGGGGCAAAATGGACCATCCGAAAATTCTGAAAAAATGATTCATATTTTTATCATCAAATTAAAAAAAATTTAATATATTAATCCATTTTTCGGCTGATTTCTATACCTGGGGCAAATTCAGCCACTAAAAATATTCGAGAATAATATTTTATTTATTAATTGATAAAATTTTTGAAATATTACTAAATAATCTGTAATCTAAAAAATGAAAAAATACGTTTTTTGGGTTCGAAATAATGGCAAATAAAAAATATAGAATTTTTTTTTTTTTTTTTTTTGATTTACAATTAGTAATTAAGCTAATCGAAGGGAAACGATTTATTAAGCCAATGATGTGAATTGTTATTTTTCTTCATGTATATTACATATAAAAAATTTGAATTTAATGAAATTTGATCAACTTTCAGAAATTTTTTTTTTTCAACTTTTTTAAAGGGTACTCCATTTTGCATGCCAAAAATTAAAATTTCATGTTTACTAAAGTTTAGTACATAGCAGTAACTAATCAAATGGAAATTATTAAAATTAATCGTATACTCGGTAGACCGTTATGCCCTGGTCTTCTCTATATACATGTATATATATATATATATATATATATATATATATATATATATATATATATATATATATATATGTATATATATATATATATATACATATAGGTACATGTAAAGTTGATAATTCGAATATTAAATAAAAATTTAACCCAGGCTGAAGCATTGGCCAATGGTCTGCGGCCAAGGCTCGATTTAACAAAAAGTAAACTACTCGCCTGGCCCTGGCCGAGGCTCGGGACAATGGTCAGCTGCCGAAGCTTGGCAAGTGACAACAGGGCCAAAGCTATAGTCATCCTTGGCGATTCCTACCTGGGATTTCATCAAAATAAATTAAATAAATTTCCGTAATCAAGCGAATAAAATTGCATACTTTTTTTTTCTTAAAAAAAATTACGTTTAAGTTTATCCCCCACATTTTGCATCTCGTCCCCTGGCACGCTTATTTTCCTGCAGAATCGGCATTTGTTTACCGACACGCGGGAATCGAAGACCTTGAATGAACGTCGGTGAGTTTATACTTTGTAGTCAGCGCCACTCAAACTAGGTGCGCAGTCATTTTGTTATTTATTTCATTACTGACACTCTGTCGATACAGTTGAGAATGAGTGAATGGAGTCTCTCCCCTAATAAGTTTTATTTCAAAAATATTTATCTAAAAATTTTAATTCATCTGTATATTTACTTCTTGTTGCGTATAGATTCTAAGTTTTCTTGCTTGATTGCGTACAATAAATACATTTGTCATTACTTCTGTTTTTTTAACTAAAAAGTATCTCCCCTGTCTTGTACATGCCAGGGGAAAGACACGATATTCTCCAGGGGAGATATGAAAACTTCCAACTAGAATTTTTTTAACTATTTTTTTACTGTTTAAAGGTTGCATATTGTTATTTAATTTAACGTATAAATATATTCACAATATAGTTCATTGAAAAACTCGATTATTATGTTTTTTTTTTTTTACAGAAAATTTCAAGACTAATTATTATTCACTGTAAAATGAGCGAATAAACTAATTGAATCTGGCTTAGGCATGAGGAATTAAACAATTAAAAATTACACAGTTTTTATTAAGAAATAAATTAGATATTTATTTACACTATATACACTAAAAATTGTAAGAACTTGAACTGATGAAGCGAATGCGACTAAAATTAACGCGATAGCGAATACAAAACTCACGAAAAGAATCACTTATATTGAATTAAAACGTGGTTAGTAGCGGTTATCAATGCTTTAATTATTTATAATATAATTATAAATAACAATCAATTAACTTACTCTCAGTAAATAGCAGCCTTGATATACTGACTAAATATTGAGAGAATTTAGCGTAGCGATTGAGACGTATATCACACAAGAATTAATTACTGAAAGCGGTTTTAGAAGCGCGAGGTTGCAAGTAGCAAAGCCCGTTGTAGAATCATTCATAATGGAAGCGTCGTGTCGTCGTGGACGCTTGGTGTTCACGTGGCAGCCTTGCTGTATAAGACGAATTTCCCCATTGGCTTAAAAGTGCGCTAACAGGAAGTAGTTGATAGCGAAGTCTCCCATTGGCTGGCCAATATAAAACGAATTGTATGATTGGCCGGCTTGTAGCGGGTTCTCATGGCGACTTGACACGGCCATGAGTTAGAAATTGTATGTACCGGGTCCAGATAGCGAGTGACCCGGCACTATTCTGATTTGCAGTCAGTAGCGAGTTCGGCAACTCCCGGACTTAGCGGAAATGCACGAAGCTGATTCAAATTAATGAAGCTCGTGACTGAACATTAACTAATAACTAAAGATTGATAATTAAAGATTTTAATTCAAAAATAATTCATGTTATTGCTAAGATCATAATTCAAATAATAATTTATATTTTGAAGTTAAATTGTATTACTACTATATAATGAAGGCTGTTTGAAAATTTAAAGACTAATTATCATTAAATAATAATTAAGGATTGATATAAAAATTATAACATGAGTAAATGATGTTAGCACCCAAATGGAAAATTGTTTTCTTTCATAAAATAACATTAAAATCCTTTCCCTGTTCTCAAAGTATCCTACTCTGTTTATCAAGTCTCCCCCCTGGAATGAGTATCTCCCCTGGTTTCTTATAAAACAAGATCGAATTAACAAATTGACTGACCGCCTTGCAGACACGTTTAGAATGATTGTTTTGATCGAAACATTATGAAATTTAATTGAATTGTCAAATTTTTTATTGTGCCGCGTTTTGTCGATAGGCGATTTACGTCTTAACTGAGAATGACTTATTTATGACGATATATAATTCGTTTTTCCCGGGTACAATAAAGAAGAACGTCTTAAGTAAAAAAAAAATATTCATAAAAACACTAAAATAATTTGGGATCTAAATACAAGATACAGGGTAGCTTACGCGGTGGGAAGATGATGACAGTAGGGCATTTTGTGAATTGTGTATTAGTTCGGTAGGAGCAGAAAAGATTTAACACTTCATGCAAAATGTAATAACCACGAGCGAAACTACATTTGTTATCATAACCAATTGAAAACTAAAAAATTAACAGACTTTTAACGTTCTGATATAACAATTGAGAGAAAAATAGCAGAGCTTAAAATTGCTTCTTTTATTATGGAACATTGCTCCGTTTCAGTAGTCGATCATCTGAGTGACTTAATAACAAAGTTAGATAAAACATCTTCTGTACTCAGTGAAATCAAGCTACATCGTATTAAATGTACAGCATTAATAAGCAATGTGCTTTCACCCTGCATTTTGGAAGACTTAATTACGGACATCGGTGACAATTATTATTCAATGGTTGTTGACAAGAGTACTTCAGTAGATACGAAAAAAATGTTATGTATCATGGTACGTTATCTTAGTAGAAAATCACTTAAGGTGGAACCTGTGTTTTATTGATTGCTGGAGATAGATGCAGGGGTTTGACCACTTTAACAAAAGCTTTCAAGAACCAATTAATCAAAGATTTTCTAAAATTTTACGAGAATCTGTACCACACCTAGTCGTCGTTAAATATATTTCACACTCTTTGCATCTCGCTGCGAAAAAAGCATGTGAAGCGTTGCCTTCAGAATTACAGCACATTGTTAAAAATTGTTACAGCTGGTTTTCATGCAGTACAAAACGCCGATTGGAATATGCTTTCTTACATGAAACGTTAGCTGAAAATAAACCACTTAAAATTGGTAAATTGTCAGGGACTCGCTGGTTGGCCCGAATAACTGCAATCACTAAAATAATTGAGCAGTGGGATACTTTAGAGCTTCAATTTGTACTTGCAAAAGATAAGGAAAAATGCTCAACTGCGGAGCAGTTATATACTTTGCTTTCATAAAAAAAAATCTGGGCGTCGGTTGACCCTGCGGGCCAGCCCCAAAACTTCCCGCTGTTTTCGACCTCAAAGAGTTCGAAAACATTAGTGTAGATATATTTTCGAGCTCTTCGAGCTCGAAAATTCTATCACATGCAATTGTTTTTTTACGATCTTTTCAAGCTCTAACAAGTTACCTGTTATGCTGAAGTTTGAAAATTTAAGAATCGAAAATCATCAATGAAGCGGTTTTTAAAATTTAGTTTCTGATTATGTTCAGTAAAATAAGTGTATTGAGGCAGAAATCAATGTCAGGGATCAAAATCAAGATTTAAATAAGTTTTGACTCATGTAAGAAACAATAAAATATGAAATATCCGACAAAAATATTAAAAACTACGTTTTATCGATTTTTTTGTTGATAATATGATTTAAACTGAAAACCAAGTTCGATGACATTATATGATCAAAATAAACCATAAAAAAGATGAGTTGGTATAATATCAGGCACATTTTAGTACGTTATATTATGATTTATCCGGAAAAAATAACATAAAATGTTATTTTTTTAACTTTTCACCACCGATATCTTTTGAACTAATCATTTGATTTTGATAGTTGACGTGGCAATCGGCGCGTTTTATTAAATTCTAGAGCTAATTAAAATTTGAAATCGATCGCGTCAGTCGTTTCTGAGAAATCAATAAAAAACTAAAAAAAAAAATTTTTTTTTTTTCGTAATTCGCAAATATTTTCGAGTCTATCCGATCAAATGATCTGAAATTTTTAGGAAAGTTGACGGCCAACAAGCTCTTTCGATTGCCACCTCAACCATTCAAATCGATTTATTAGTTAAAAAGTTACAAAGAGTTTACATACACATACATACACACACACACACACACACACACACACACACACACACACACACACACACACACACACACACACACACATACATACACACACTCGGACATCATTCTGAAAATAGTCAGAATAGCTTCCTAGGACCTCAAAACGTCGACATCTGATGAAAACTCGATTTTCGAAAATCGGGGTGAAAACAATAACTTCCCGAAATTTTTGAAAATCGTCGATTTTTTTAGCGGGAAGTTAAAAAATAAGCTACACTTATCCAAAAAATTAAAGGAACAAAAAATTTGTATAAATATTTCAGTGATTTTTGGAAGGCTGTATTTTCGTGAAAAATGATCGTATCGAAAAAATAAAAAAAAATTAGAGTTTGAAATCTCTAGATTAAAGATCTTTCAGCCAAATAATTTTCTGAGCCACGGTTTCCGCGGAATCATAAGAAATAGGCCGAGACAAAATTTTTCTAAATTTTTTCAGCTACAATTTGCTTTTTTTTGTTTCTTTGTACGACAATTTGCTGCTGAGATATCAGCCTTCAAATGAAGAAGGTCGCACAGTAATTGAAAGCGTCGTTTCACGTTCCGGTCCCCGTTTATAATTACACGCTCCCCACGCGACTTCAGGCGTCTTCGGTCTCCTACTTAATTCTAAGTAGGGACTGACGGCCAAGCATTTGAAATTTCCACTTCCAGACGACTAGTCGCTACCTACCTGGAACAATCCTGGGTGGACATGCTACGTGATCGACTGTGTGTATACTAGATTTTATTTTGACTCAACTTGTACGCGGTAAATTCAAATTTACCCCGTTACACTAATATGACCAAGTTTTGAGGACACGATTGTGGCTACAATTCTTATCAGACAATGATGAAATTTTTTACACTTATTCTATAGGCGATTATGACGGTTAAGTTCGCAGATGGGCTAAATCGGACCATTAGTTTAGAAGTTATGGCTGTTTGAATTTTCTACGATTTTTTGAAAAAATTAGTTTTTATGCATTTTCGTGTTCATATAATTTTCAAACTAACACTCATAGATAATTTCCGTACAAAGCATCTAAAAGCTTGTCTAATAAGCTTTAAATTATGACCTTAAACTTTATGTTTAGACCATTTCTTCCAATAATTTGATACCCTTGAAAATTTAATGGAATCAAAAAATGATGAAAATATGGTTTTCGTTCCACATAACTTTTCCATGTCCGATTATAATCCAGTTTCGTCAGTTGTATTTTGTTCTGCACAAAATAACCTGTAAATTTCATAGCTGTTTTATATTTTAAAAGCATTTCCTTTATTACTTATGATGTATCAAATGTACCTCTACTCCCCATGATTATCACTGGTGTTGTGATTACGATAGCACCCACAGTTCTTATCGGATCTTAATTAAATTTTTTACACTTATTGTATAGGCGATTACCTTGATCAAGTTCAAAAATTATCTGAATCGTTCAAATAGTTTTGAAATTATGGCTGTTTGTAACTTTCATGATTTTTCTTAAAAATCAGTTTTGAATAACTGCTAAATTTTATATATTAAAACTAATATTCATCAACAATTTTCGTAAAAAGTATCTATAAGCTTGTCTAATAAGGTTTAGTTTATGACCTTAAACTTTATGTTTTGACCTTTTCTTCCAATAATTTGATAGCCTTCAAAAATTTTTATGGAATCAAAAAAAGATGAAAAAAATATGGTTTTCATTCCACGTAACTTCTGCATGTCCCATTATAATCCAGTTTCGTCAGTTGTATTTTATTCTGTATAAAATAACGCGTAAATTTCAGAGCGATTTTATATTTTAAAAGCATTTCTTTTATTACTTATGATGTTTCAGTCGTATCTGTACGTCATATAATTATAACTGGTCTTGCCATCGTAATAGCGATTACATTTATGATCTAATACTAATTAGATTTTCTACACTTCGTTTATGTGAAGGTTAGTTTGGTATACATTACCAATATAATTTTTTGTCAAATCAACTATCTGAAGTTCCCTATCAAAATAGTCGTTGTCCTTTGTTACCCTCACTCTTAGAAAATAAGTCTAATTTCATATCATGACTATATTCTAGCATGTATCACAAGATATGTATATATGAAATTTCTTATATAGATTAATTGGAAAACCTACCTTCTATTTCGGCTGACGAACGGCCTTTTTTTTGTTTATATCGAGTCAAGTCGAAACCGGCAAAGTATATTTTGTTTTGTAACCGATAATTTTTATTTGTGATACCAATCAATTGTTTCTTTCGTTCAATATACGATTAATTATTTCGTTTAATTCTTATCAATCATTTATTGTAATCTTAAGTACCTGACCTTTCCCCGATCCACCACCCTGAGCCGATTTATTTTTGATAATTGTTTATTTGGTAATTATTGAATCACCTCGTGCCTAACATTTAAATATTTGAACCAGGTTGCCAAAAATCGCAAGTATATTTAGACTTCACGTGGTAGATCCCCGGTGGTGAAAAACCCCCTACAATACATACATACATATATATACTTTTGAGCGGATGGTATTTTTTGAATCTACGAGGTAAGATAAGACATTTGACACAAAAAAAATTGTTAAATTTACAAAATTTTTGTGTTAATCTATTCAACACTAAGCTTGTGTCATTGTTTGACACAAGTATGATGTGTTAAAATAACACAGAAATTTGAGTGGACCGTTTGGGACATGTGATTTGTGATAAATTTAACACAAATTTTTCAACTGTTTAGGTGATCTTGTACCTGAAAAAGATCAATACTGGATACTTATAACAGGGATTTCTTTAGATAAATTTATTTTATTTATAAATTTAATTCTAAATTTCAATTTGCGTTCGACTGCGCTCTCGGCCCACGCATCATCGTTGTCCCCACGCCGCTGAATATCGATATACTGGGCTTTAACTAATTGGCTGATACGTTTGGCCGTTCGACGAACGAGTACTCTACGAGGGCCTCGAGTCCCGCCGTTTTAGGACCATAAAATTTATAAAATTTTGTACTGCCGGCTTTGCAGCACACCGAGCGACACTGCAGTGGGATTCACTGCTTAGAATCTACACTAGTAAGACGTTGTCAGGTAGCTGTCTAAACTAAAATTAACAAACTGAGAAAACTTTTATACGGTGGCTTTGTCGGTGAGTCTAAATTGACCCCGATCCCACCCGCTAATTTTAGTGAATTGGGTTGTGGCTTCGGGAATGATTCCTTATTTTATATCAATTTTTTAATAACGCTGAGTGTGGCAACCGCGTTATTAATAAGTACTGGAGAATTGACAATTTTTCTTACGCTGAGTTTGGCAACTGCGTTTATTAATTTAAAATTGTTCCTCGTTCAGTTTAGGAGACTTTACACCGGCATTTGCAGGAGACAACAACAAGGTCACTGAGTGTCCATGGCGTCAGCGTTGACATCAGCTACCATGGTAAATTGGTAAAGTTCACAACTCTCGAGTTTTGGAGATAAATGTACAATTTAATCTATATTTGTCGAATTTTCGTGCTTGTTCATAATTGGTAAAATTAAGTAAACGATTAGTGAAATAAATCGGGCGGTTATTACGGCGTCTTGATTCGGACTAACTTTTGTTCTTGACAACTTCTGCACGTACAAATAAATTCTGTGATGTCGTCTCTCATGTTTGGCCAGTAAAAACGTTCACGAACTCGTCGATATGTTTTAGTGATACCTTTATGATCACCTGTTAAGCTTTCGTGATACTCCGCGATGATATCCTTGCGGACATCTTCGTCTGGTATGGTTACACTTCCACGACAAATAGTGAGTGAACATTCACAGTCATCTAAACATTCCTTAACAACGTCAGTGACAAGTAATTGGCTCAAGCCTTCGAGCTTATCTCCTGGTTTTGAAATTCGTAAAGTTTTTATGTCGTAGTGGTTTAGTACATTTTTTAACTCTTGTATGAAAAATGAGTCAAAGTGATTCCTTTTTAACACTGCACTAAGAATTTTATGTTTACCGTGTGGTGTTATTAGTACTTGATTAATTTTAGGCTTCTTCAATTTCAGATCCTGTGGATCTATCTTGTCTGTTTCTATCAGTAGTCGCGATGTGATGGGATAAAATAATTTGCAAGGAACAGTATCGGCTACGGATTTTTTTTATCGGTTGTGGTTGTTGGACTTTTTCATCTGCATGAACTTCATCCGTGTCTGTGATCGAGGGGATTTCGTTGATCGGTGGTAAAGTAGCCCATCGTCTGCTTGCTGCTCCTCGTGGTATTACTTCATCTACCTCTGATTCTGTGGTTGATCCTTCTGAAGTAACTGCAGGGGTCGATCGTCCTACAGGGTGTCGAAATGTTACGCCAGATGCTCTGTTGGATTGTTCTCCAGGTTTCCTAGCTGGAGGTTCTGTTAATGAAAGAGTTTTTTCGCCTGATTGATTTTTCACATATGTAAGTTGATAGTCAGTTGTTCGAGTTTTTGTAGACAATGGTCCTGGTTTTTCAGAAGCTTTAGAGGGTGGTACACGATTACTAGCGAGGCTCGAAAACGCACTGTTTCTAGCATGCGATACTGGTGGTGTTAGATCACATGGTTGCATAGTATCTCGTTGTTTTCCAGGTCAACCAGGTTTACGTTTTTCTGCTGGAGGCATTGGGATTTCAGCAATAGTCTTTGTACACCGGATGAGAGGTGGTTGCGCTAGCGAGGGATTACTTCCTAATCTTCGCAATCTCACTCTCTCACCTATAGTACTGGCGTTCGCCTCTGCTACATTTACGGCGGATGATCGCAGTCGTTCTAGATGTTTGGCAATTGAGGTAGACTGCCTCGCAGCGGTTTCAGATATTCCTGTGGGGACTACAGGCAAAACAACAGGATTTCTTGATAATGCATCTGCATTTACGTTTAATTTTTCTGGCTTGTAATAGAAAACATATTCATATTCTCTCAATCTCGTTCTCCAGCGGACTAACCGTTGTACTGGCGGCTTGACGGAGTCAATCCATTTTAATGGTTCGTGATCAGAGACGAGAGTAAATTTTCGACCATATAAGTACGGTCAAAAATGTTAAATATCGTAAATGACTACTTAACATTCCTTTTCAGTTGTATAATTTTGCTCTGCTTTTTTGAGAAGTCTTGATAAATAAGAAATTGGTCTGTCTTCACCAATTTTTCCTTGGCTTAACACTGCACCAATGGTGAGATCTGAAGCGTCAGTAGTAAGAATAAATGGTTGAGAAAAGTAAGGATATTGCAAAACTGGAGATGTACATAATGCTTTGCGTAAGACATCAAAACTTTCCTGTTGAGCTGAGGTCCAGTTGACTGGATTATCCTTTTTCAATAGTTCTGTCAATGGTTTCACACGGCCTGAGAAGTTTTCGATGAAGCGATGATAATAACCAGCTGATCCAAAAAATTGTCTGATGTTCGTAACTGTCTTTGGTCTTGGAAGCTTTTCGATAGCTTCAGACTTCTTTGGGTCTGGACGTACACCACCATTGCCAATAATATGACCAAGATATCCATATTCGAGATTAAAAAATTCACATTTATCTGATTGTAAGACTAAATTGGCTTGTTCTTGTCGATTGAAAAGTCGTCAGACACGTATGCCGTGTTCTTCGAGTGATGACACGAAAATAACGACGTCGTCGAGATAAACAAATAGTTCAACGTCTTGTAGACCTAGATGGACTCGGTCCATAAGTCGTTGAAAAGTAGCGGGAGCGTTTTTCAGTCCAAATGGAATTCTGTCATATTCATAGTGACCATTTGGTGTACTGAATGCAGTTTTCTGTTGGTCTTTCGGATTCATTTTGAATTGGTGAAATTCACTAGCCAAGTTAAAAACTGAAAAATATTTCGCTCCTCATAGTCTATTGAGAATCTCAACTATATTTGGAAGAGGAGAAGCATCGCCTATGGTTTTCTCATTCAGTTGTCTAAAGTCAATTACCATACGCCAGCGCTTATTAGCTTTTGAATCTGGCTTCTTTGGAACTATCTAAAGAGGTGAATTATATGGGGAAACAGATTCAGATATTACACCATCATTCAGTAATTTATTTACTTGTCGAGCGATTTCTTCCTTATGTACGGATGGAAAACGATACTGACGGACTGATATAAGAATTTCATCAACTGTTGGAATCGAGTGTGTCATCAGTGTTGTAGCTGGAAGATCATCTCCAGGAAAATGGAAGAGCATTGGAAATTCTCTGATGAGCTCATGCACGTGCTCTTTTTCCAATACATTTAAATGATCAAGTCGGAGATTAGCTCATATACGCTCGAATCTATCTTGACCATCTCCCGGTATATCACTATCTTCAGAATCGTCAAAGAAATCCTCTAAACTGCGATCGCATTCAAAGAGAATAATTTCTTGTGGTGGTATGACTAATTCTATATCGTCCTCATATGCATTTATCGCGTAGACATAACAAGTACTGTCATTATTCGTGACTAAGGCATAACCAATGAAAATATTTTCACGAGTTTTAATGCGAGGTAAAAACCCAGTTTTTAGATCTGTCTTACGAAGATTAATTGGTATTACTGTTCGAGTTTTGGCTTTTAACAAGAATACTGAGGGTTCGTCTTCACTTCGAAACATAGTTACCGGGGGTGTATCAAATGGTTCACCTTTGGTATCTTCGAGCGGAATTGGGTGTACGGGTTCAGAGTCTGCAACTATGGTATTGTGATGGAAAGATATTTCAACCTCCTCCTTAGTTAGAAAGTCTATGCCGATAATTCCATCGGTTGGAATGGGCAATGGCTTCTCGAGAACGTGAAATTTCTCGGGATTTGAGAAGAGAGTAATTTCTGTGGTTCCTAAAGTATCGAGTCGCTCAGTAGTAATTCCTTTTATGGATACTGAGTCCAGGTATCAATTACTGTGCGAGGGGCCAGAGCGTCTTTTCTGATAACATTTATGTCAGCACCTGTCTTGACTAGAAAACGAACTTTGCCGTTTCGCAACTCAAGAGCTGTCAGAGTAACGACTGGTCCTCTACCCTGGAATTCAGACAACATTACGAATTTTTGACGGTCAGGAATTTGATTGATGATGGACGTATTTCCGTGAGGTTCGCGCTGTTCGACGTCGCGTCATTCCGTCGAACCACGCTGGAGTCTAGAGGTTCTTTAGGTGGTGCAGAAGAGGTTGGTCTTGAATTATTTTGTTGATTTTGTGGGTTACTATTATTATTGTAATTTCCATGATTATTTTTATTATAATTATTATAACCATTATTACCGTATCTTTGATTGTTATTGTCATAATTGTTACGGTTATTGTAATTATTGGGATTATTGTTGTTATATTTGTTATTAGAGCTATTCTGATTGTTATCTTGAGGAGGATAGCTTTGATAATATGGCGGATTATATGGTACTGGAGGTGGATATGCTCCAGAAGGTGGGTATTGATATGGCATAGGAGGTATACATGGAATTAGAGGGAAATATCCCGGATAGTAACTTCCGGGTGATCGACTTCGCGAACAATAAGGTGAATTACTACGCTCGAGATAGTTACGTTTATCCCGTGGTGGTGTCGTATCCCACACCGGAGATCTACTGTATGAATTAGGAGATCTGCTATTGTCTTCGCGAATAAATCTGAACGGTATGCTATTTCGACGTTCTTCGCCTTGAAAGCTTACTGTTCGAGTTCTACGCGGTAAATCAAGATTTGCGGATTCAGATTGCGCGTAGGCTGAATAATTAGATTTACGGTGAGAACTACCTTTCAGGTTTCTTCGAGCCGTAATGCAATTTTATATGCATCGTCGAGAGTATCAGGATTTTGTACACTTACTCCGTATATTAGATCATCTGGTAGTCCGCATTTGAATGATTCGAGTGCTAAACCGCCTAGCATTTTCTTCATCGTATTTACTTGAGCTTTATTATTGAAGCTTTCGTTCAATGTGGTTATTGTATTAGCGTGAATTTTCTTTATTCGGGTATAGTAACTCAAGATTGATTCATTTGGTTTAAGTCGAATGGCTTGAATATCCACGCAATATTGTGGATAAGTTTTTTCAGCGGTGAAATATTCTTTAAGCACGTCTGTAAGAGTATTCGTTGTATTAATTCTCTTATCCACGATCGCGTCTCTAGCCGTGCCCTTGAGTTTAGATTTTACTCCGTTAAAATAAGTGTTTCTGAGATTTTCTGCTACGACAGTAAGACCGCTTTCTACATCTAGTAGAAACGATTGTAGAAGCATGTTTTTACCGTCAAAACTCGGGACTTGCATTAACGCCTGATGCAATTTCATTCTTTCCCCGAGGGACGTGATCATTTGATCCGTAATGCTTGTGTGTCGGGTGATATTATTGACTTGTTGGTCTAAGTCATTATTGTCAGCCTATGGATTCAACCCGCCATCGCCTTCTGGGAGCGGATTACCCTCGTTATCCATTTCGATTAATTTGTATGGGAGAAGATTATAGGAGTAGTATATAGATAGTAAGAATGATAATTTTGGTAAGTAGTACGAAGTTAGCAAAAAAATTAAATCTACGATAGTTAGACGCAGGTGAAAGTTTCGCTGATCAAAACAAAAATTTATTTACTAATTAATTGTTACCAAATTAAAAAAAAATAGCCTTGTATTAAATTTATAATTGTTTCTTGTAAAGTGAGTAGTGTTTGAAATTTATTAATTACTTGAATGAGGTGTTGTGTCTGTCTGTGTTTACTTGTCCTTAGTTTCAGGATTCTTATCGACACTGCTGTCGGATGAATTATTTATTTCCTGAATTTTTACAGTATTTGTTAAATTTTTCCTTTTTACAGGATACGGACCTAGTGATCCCTTATCTACTATCGCTATTAACTTTCATACTTGAAATTTTCTCCCGGCGCGTTTTCTGGTTCTCATTGGATAGTGTTAAAACTGTGTGTAAAAAGAAAAGTGAAATAAGTTTATTTTATGGAACTACAATTATTTTTCTCCTCCGAATCTGGGTGACTTATTTTCTGATTTTGTAAAGTATTTGCTGGAGTTTGTAAAGTACTTGCTGGATTTGGTAAGGATAATGGTATTGTTACGGGAGTATATGGTAACTCTCCCGTATGGTATATTGCAACTAGTTTTCGTAACTGGTATTGCTAAGCTGCACGTACAAGGTACCTTTCACAATTGCTCCATAGATCAATTAAAGAGTAAGAGCATTACAATAACTGATCTAACGAAATATTACGAATTTCTATGGCTTCTTGAAAATGAGTTGATGAATAAATAATGAATGAATCGCCTGGAGTGCGACAGAAAGTCTGCGCAATCCTAATTGATTCGATGATAGATTGAATAGACTGCAGCAAAAAGTCTGCGCAATTCTAAACAATCGTAAATAATGAGACGAGTAATAAATAAGTAATCGTACATCAAGATTCACCACAAATAGTCACAATTTTGCGTGCAAAAGGTTGCAAGTTGTTTGCACGTGAAACTCAGTAGTATTATAAAATAAAGAATCGCTTTATCCTTAGAAAATCACAATTTATTTTCACTGAAATTGACTCTAATATTAATAATTGAATTTATCGATAATAAATTGAATTTTCATCTAATACTTGCGTTCGAGGATCTAGACTTGAAAATTTGTAATTGAATTTTAAAAATCGTTTGGGTATATCAATTAGTGTAAGTTTGTGATTAATACAATCTTGTGATCTATTAGCCTGTAAATATCTTTTTATAAAAGGGCACGATGGTGCGTCTTCTATGATTGGAATTAATCTTTCAATGTTAAATTCAATTTTTGTTTGTTTAGTGCGTTTTAGTGCAGATGAGTTAGACTTAAACGTGTAGAGTAGCTAATAAAATTGTAGACAACAACAAATTGTCAAAATCTTTGAAGTTTTTTTTTCAAACTGAAAGTGTAAAACTTTCTCAGATAAAATGTATTTTAAAATATTCTAAGAGTTAGAGAAGATTTTAATAAATAAAAATTGCAAACAGTATTAAGAAAGAAAAATAATTAAGGTTTTAATTGCAGAGAATTTAGAAAAAGAATCATAGGAATAGTTTGGAATTTTATTCCAGTATTTTATTTTAGTAAGAGAAGAATAAAGATTAGTATAGAAAAAGGTCTCAGGTAAAAGTTGGAGGTTTTAGAGTTTAATTATTTTAGAAGATTTCGAATTGGTTTTTGGCGAGTTAAGTATTTTCAAAAATTCTAAAATGGATAGAATTTAGTGAAATGCTTTTAAAAATTAAAGTAATAGTTATGATTTTAAGAAAAATAGTTTAAATGGTCGAGTTAAAGAAATTAAATCAGTTTTATTTTAAAATGTCAAAAGAAAAACTTTGCTTTATGAGTTTTTAAAATTTGTAAAGAAATTTTATAAAGAAATTTATTTTGAAGAATAGAAAATATTTTTGATTTGATTTTAAAATGTTCAGAATATGGTATTTTCAAATTTAAGAATTTATTGAATGCATAAAATTTATAAAATTTTGACGATTAAGATTTTTGAAGATTGAATACTTAAAAATTATAAGTTAAAATTTAACTCGGAAATTTCAAGAAGGCAGGACGTTTTTTTTTTTTTGTTAATTAAAATTATAAGAATCGAATAAAAATTGAAATTTTAATGAAAAGAACAATTCACCCAAAATATTTATTCTATTACTCAACCAAAGAGCCTAATAGGACCGTCACGTGGCTAGTGCGAGAATGTTTAATATTTGGCAAGCTTTGAATACTAAATAAGTATATTTTTTCATAAAATTATAATGTTGTTTTACATGTGTGTACTAAGCTTGAACAAATACAATTAGACTTACTACTCAGCTTGAGGTGGTTTACAATCTCGCTGATCACACTTTCTCACAATTCACCACTTTGAATTTATGATCGCGGAATTGTTTTTGTTAAATTCGCTGGGACCCTGCCCGTAACTTAAGGATTTTATTCAGCGGAATTCGATGCACTGTTTGGACTTGGAGCTACTGGGGTGTCAAGCGGATACACTCCTCTATTTGTCGAGTACGAATGTGAATATTTGGTTTTTACTTAGGATTTCGATCGAGGAATCTGGATTTCTAGGCTATAGACCGTCACGAGACCGATGATCCTGGTTTGGGTGAGTTGGATCAGCCGCGATTTTTGCAAAGTTAAAATTTAGGTATTTGGCTAAGGATCCCGATTGCCTAGGCGGTGGACCATCACGTGGACAACGATTAAAATTTGATCTATGATTCGCGGTACTAGTCGGACTTGGGCCGATAGGACTAATTTGTAATTTTGAACTTGTAGAACTTCGAAGCGAGAACTAGCAGATATTACTTAGCGATTGACTCGAGATCCGACAGAGGTTAGTTCTGATTAACGATTGACTTTTTTTTTTAGTTTTTCGGCAGTTTGTATACTCTAATTTTGATGGGAGTCATAGGTTTTCTTATGCAACCAACCAGTCCATCTCATCATTTTGAACAACACCATGATGAGTAAGTAGATGGATCCGATTTAAGTACCTTTCTAAAAATTAGAAAAGTCTATATATGGAAATTGGATGATATCGTTTGTAAATAACAACAGGATGAGTAAATGCTCTATTGGAAGTACATAGATCCGGGTATAACTTTCGAAATGTCAAAGGTGGCTCGGAATATGGAAATGAGATAGTCATAGCATCTTCATGAACTTTTAATTTTAATTAGAAGTCCGGTGCATACGCGCAGGTGTCTTGCTGAGTCGCAGCTAAACTTGTTTTTGGGCACTACGCCCGTACACACACACATACACACTCTCTTGTAACTGTATCGTAAATATATGTACATAGGTAAGTGTGGATACAAGATAAATATACGGCTAAGTGACGTAGTTGGGTTTGAGAATAGGCTCTGTCCCTTTGGTGGAGAGAAAGGGAGACAGGTATATTTTCCTATCTGCCAATATTTGTCTATTCTTACTCTTCGTGCATGCACTTACATAGGTACCTGCAAAAGGATCTTAGCGAGTAGGGGTGTAGTTTAGTAAACCTTGCTTGAAAGGAAAAATTAAAAACAAAAAAAATGGTTAAATCGCGATACGTATATATCGATTGTTACAATATCATCCTGTTTTACCAGAATGATTCATGATAAGTTATTTTTCCCATTGTGTATGACTTGTTGTGAGAATCAATTACAATCAGATTGTTCTCGTGTAAAAGAAATAGAGCACGAGTTTTACAGTACATGGGTAACATGTGAACTCCAAAAAGCTGTAGATACCGGCTAGATAATGAAAGAAATTGATAAAATTGAGGACCGTCAAGTCGTACAATATGACCGAAATGATCAAAATAGGACGGCATTATTTGTCGAATCCATAAATACATTTTTAAAAATAAAACAGGAGGCATCGGGATCGCTGAATCATTGTATTGATGAAAAATCAAAACAAGAGTACATAGTTCAATACGAAGAGAGGGCAGGTAGAAAGCTAGATCACGCTAAAGTTGAAGAAAACCATGGTTTAAGATCGTTAGCTAAATTATTTCTCAATTCATTTTGGGGAAAATTCGGCCAGCGTGAAAATATGAGAAAGAAAGCGATGGTAAAATCGTATGAAAAATTTTGTAGTATAGTTTTGAACCCAGAAGTAGTAGTTAAAGAATTTGTACTCATTAATCAAGATACTATCTTTATTAATTGGGAAAATAATTCAGACAGTTATATTCCTTCAAATCGTACAAATGTAGTTATTGCAGTCTTTACTCTTGCCCAGGCGCGTCTTAAGCTATATACTTACTTAGAAAATCTCAGTGAAAAAATTTATACTATGATACTGATTCAGTAATTTATGTAACCGATAATAAAAGAAAAGTCTTAGAAACAGAAGATTTTCTTGGTGATCTCACTAACGAGTTAGAAGAAGATTATGGTGAAGAAACATATATTACATCTTTTGTATCTGGTAGTGCTAAATTTTATGCGTATCTAGTAAAGGACTATAAGAAGAGTAAAACAGTAGAATTTAGTCAATTAAAAGGTATATTAAATTGAATGTATCGACTTCTACATTAGTTAGTTATAATTCAATACGTTCTCTTGTCTTTGAAAAAAAGAAAAAAAAAACCGGCATTTGATGTATTATCGTTAAGTATTCGTAGAGACCAATATCATCAGGTCTAAACAAAAACCAAAAATAAGAAAAGATACAAGTTACAGGCCCTAAGAGACGTAGAGTAGGAGGAGCAAGTACTCTCCCATACGGATACAAGGTAGCTAAGAGAAATTAATCAAGAATTGTAAATTTTTGTGTGCACTTCTTAGAAATAAATTATTTTTGTAAATTTTTTAGACATAAAAAAAATTTTTATAAATAAAAAAATTTTTAGAAAAAACTTTTCTGTAAATTTTTACAAATAAGGAAATTTTTTTGTAATATTAAAGAATAAGAATTTTTGTTTTCTGAAGTACGGGTTTTTTTGTGTGAAGTACCAAAAAATTTTATTCATTTTTTGTGACGTACAAAATTTTTTTCTAAAAAAATGAAATTTCAAATAAACGAAAAAATAAAAGTTTGTATCCTTAACATTTAATTTAAGTTTCTTTTCTCACCAATACTTTCTTTTTTGAGTATCATATTGTCTAACTGTTTCTTATAACATTCCCGTTACATTTTTCATCATTATCTTTCTGGTGGGGGTCAAGCTATAAGACCTGACACCTTCGATCGAATCCTTAATCTTCGTTTTACGTTACACTTCTCTTCTACGACTAAAATTGTATTTGAAAAGTTCTAAGTGTAGTATCTGCAAAATGTGTAAAGCATACTCTATTTTGGTCACATCAGTTTGAATTTTTATATATAAATGTAACGAGCTATACTATCATATGATATCTATTCATATATATATTGTCTGTAACGGGTAAAACTGGGGTTACTTTCAATTGCCAATTAAAAGTTATTAATCAATTGATAAGTTGAAAATGGACCACACAGACCCAGGAAAGATGAACCAGTAAATTCATAAGAATCTGAATGTAATTATTAGCCAGTATTAATAAATAAATAATACTTTCAATCAATTGGTTCACTGAAATATCGTAGTAACTTTTAATAAGCAAATTTAGAAACACAAACTACCCCTTTTGGCTCGGGTACTGCTCGCCGGAGTCTAGGGTGGAAAACAAAAGGGGTCTTCAAAGAGACAGACAATATTAAATATAACAATTTAAATTTTATTCAAATCAACACTTTACATGGGCTTCGAGCCCTTGTTCTACTACCTCTACAATAATTAATTACAGTTTTTAATTATTTCAAATCACGGTTTATACCGGCTACATGGTCCATTCACACCTTCCAAAACACCCAAAAAAGTTACGCGGACTAGTGACGCGGTTCTACCCTCTCCCGGGTGCTTCAGGGGTGTCTGGTCGACTTCCCCGTCGGCCCTGCACGAATTTCCCTTCCCCGAGGGTAAGTGGATGGTCTCCGTCTAACCCCCACCTAATCGGCTAGTTTCACCTACCATCCCTTGGCAGAAGGCCTCAGAGTGGGTACCCGCAAATCTCCCCTAGAATCAAATTTCGAAAAAATTCCAGATGTCGAAGTTCCAGATGTTGTCCAGGGAATGGTCTTCCTCCAGAAAACGTCTCGGGAGACTAAGTTGCCAATACGGCCTTTACTCATGAGTGAAAATGGATGCAAGGTGGAAACATCCATTTACTGCTATCATTTCTGGTCCCACTGGTTGTGGAAAAGCCTTTTTTGTTAAGCGTTTCTTTAAAAAAATCCGCGACATTTGCGAAACAGAACTTAAGAAAACAATTTTTTATTTTGCGGAATGGCAAGTGGGATACGCAGATTACGATGAGTCATTGGTAGAGTTCAGAGAAGGTTGGCCTCAATCCAGTAATTTCGAAGATAACTTGGCTAAATTAGTGGTAGTAGTGGTAGTAGATGATTTAATAAAGGAATCATCTAATGGGGCTATTCTCGATTTATTTACAAAAGTCAGTCATCACAAAAATTTAAGTGTGATGTTTTTGTCTCAAAATTTATTTCACCAAGGAAAAGGTCAACGAGATATCTCACTTAACACAAATTATATTGTAGGGTTTGAAAACCCTTGTGATAGAGCACAACTTTTTCAGTTGGCTAGACAAGTTTACTCAGAGAATCCAAAGTTTCTTTAAGAGGCTTATTTTGATGCAACGTCTAAGGTTCACGGCAATCTGCTTCTTGACCTCAAACAATCTACACCAGAAAACTCCCGATTCAAGACATGTATATTTCCAAGTGATCAATATTATTATGTTTATAGACCTAAAAAAAGTAATGATATAAACGGAGCTAACGCGCAAAATAATATTCCAGTCATACAATCATAATGGCAAGAGAAGGATCTTCTCGCAGTCGATCGCTGAGTAAAGCTATTGGACGCAAAAACGCTGCTCTCCATCAGGCTCTTGTAGATGCATCAGCTGATCAACGTTGCGCTATACTACGTCACGCAAAAAAAGATTTCATTCGTCTTATTTGTAAATGTTGTTTAAACATTTTACGTAGTAATATACCAATAAAAGATTCTGAAAAAAAAAATTACTATCCAAGCATAAGAAAATTTCATGAAAACTTTCGAAAAAAAATTAAAATTTGTCAATAAAGAAAAAAATTATTCATCAAAAAGGCGGGACATTTTTGCCTATGCTACTGGGTCAGATAATAGGTGCATTATTATCAAATATTTTTAAAAAATATGGAATATGCAAGAAAAATGGTTTTAGTACCACAAGAAAGTATAGAAAAACTTAACTCAGTAAATTCTACGGAAAAAAAAACATTTTGAACCGTTATTATCTTTATTATCAAGTTAATATCTGCCCACGTCGCAGACACCTGGAAATCCTATTTCACGTTTGGATGCTGAATTATCTAAAATCTTAAATGATGATTCTACAAATATTATAACGTTCTCTTCTGTTTCACGCGTCCCACGGCGGAGTGTGATTGGCGCTCAATAGCCGTTATGGCTCTCCGTTGGTTGAAAAACTGAAAATAAAACTGATAACGGAACAAAATGTCCCACCTGGAGATATCCTGAATCTCCCTGGACCCGCAGCTCTGCTCAGGCTGGGTTAGACAACCTAGTTGGACGCCAGTTCGTGTGCCCCACGAACAAAATTAACTCAAAATAAAACAACGGAGAAAAATGACAATGAAAATAAAAATAAATGACAGGGTAAAAGTTTCAGATTTCAGGAAAAGGAAAGCAAGAAAAAGATAGCAGTACTTTAAATAAATAAATTTAAATAACTACCGGGTTGATGACCATTTGCTTCAACTATATTTTTAATTAAAAATTAATTAATCAAATATATCGCATACTCACATAAACAATATCAAAAAAATAATAGCAGTTCACTTACAAATAAAATAAAGATAGTATGCGTATACCAAAATTATAATCAAAATAATAATGCTGATTAAACAATAAGCATATCAAACGAAAAAATAACTTATCGAACGTACAAAATATAATCACTCGCCTGTGATTAGGATAGGAACATATAAACATTAGTAAGTAATAATCTCACTCGCACGTGAACATAACAATTTAAATGTAATGCACGGAGAACAATCTCAGAATAATACTTCAATAACGGTAAATTATTATATCATTCGCAAATGAATAGAAAATATCAAATAAAATTATCTCATGTAGGAATTTTAAGTATTTCTAGTAAGAATTCCCAGTAATTTCCAATAGTGAATTTTACGGTATTCACAAAATAATATTATTCTATACTCAAATAATAAAGATAAGAAGCACTCTTGGATAAAACTATTATAAATGATATTTATACCTTTGTATCACTCTCACGTGATAATTAAAATAATAAAATAATAATACGCACCAGAAAATAATAAATATAGCAGTAATAATTTACATTAATAATAAATGATAAAAAAAAAATAACCAAATAATTATCACAATCAATATTTGGTAAAATAGTACTTGTAAAGTGAGCGAATAAATCAGTTGGATCTGGTTAAGGCGAGGTGAATTAAACAATTGAAAATTACACAGATTTTATCAATAAATAAATTATAGATTTATTTACACTTATTTACACCTTAAAAATTATGAGAACTTATATTCAAGCGAGTGCGACTAGAAATTAATACGCGATAGCAAATGCAAACTCAGATATTTCATTCACGTATAAATTGACACGTGGTCAGTAGCGGTTAAGTCAACGGAAATTAATTCACAATTAATTACTAGCGAAAGAACAATTTATATATTCTCAATAAATAGCAGCCTTGATATACTGACTAAATATTGAGGATAATTTAGCGTAGCGGTTTAGTTTAATATCACAAAAGTTATTAATTACTGAAGCGGTTTCAAGCACGAGGTTGCAAGTAGCGAAGCACGTTGTAGAATAGAATTGGTAGCGTCGTTGAGTTGTCGAGAAGCTTGGTGATTGGCCAGCTTGTAGCGGGTTCTCAGGACTCTTGAAACGGTCCTGAGTTAGAAATTGTATGTGCCGGGCCCAAATAGCGAGTGACCCGGCATTATTCTGACCTTCAGTCAGTAGGGAGCTCGGCAACTCCCGAACCGAGCGGAAATGCACGAAGCTTGATTCAAATTAATCAAGCTCGTGACTGAACAGTACTGAATATTTTCACTGATTGTATTCGTATTTACTGAGTATAATATTCACGCATTCCATCATATGCGTATGACAAATTATTAATACTCAGAATTCACTATCTCTCTTACGCTTATGCTATATACAAATGATCACCAACTCGGGAACCAAATTACACGCCAATGTATTAGCCGAAAAAGTACTTACAGTTTACGTATTATTCAACTTCCTTGGTTGCACGCTAATACGGTAAATGTATTTTCCTTTATGCGATTTATCAAAATGCTCAAATGATGCCAGTGGGTTTATATTATCTACTCAAATACCAAATGGCGACAAGTTTATAATTATTTTAATGTAACAGAGTACACATGCTACTCTTACAGAGACTTTCCCACGTCTGACCATGGCAGCACGTGAATCTCATGCCGGCACCTAGGCTGACGCCATTCTGTCGGATATCTCACTTTGACCAGTGGAGATATACAACTGTCGCATGTTATTTCTTTTTTACAGTACCACCTACGTACTACATAACTTTGGCCGTGTAATTTATCAAGTTCCCGACGCTAAACGACCAATTGTATATTTCATAATTAATTGTTAATATGATTTACCGATAAATCAACCAATGATTTATCCATAAAACTAGTAAATTTATTAAAATAAATCAATTTACGGATGCCAACTGTTGTATTGACGCGCATGCGCCAGCCAATTCAAAATAATCATAAGCACATAAATGAAATGCGCAACTATTTCTCTCAGTGCTATAAAATCCAAATATATGCTCACATTACTGAGTGAAATCTCCTGATTCAAATACAATTTATACCTAAGAAACCATTAAAGTATTATTAACGCCATAATTAAAACGGAATCTTATAAATAAACAAAATAATCATATTAACAAATTATCGGGTGAGACGTGTGAGCAGCCTGTGCTGCCCTTTGTTGCTCATCGACCTGATGCGAGACTGCCGCGATATCTAAATATCGTGACAATATTAATGGTAAATTGAAATAATATTCAGAAATACTCAGACGATATTGATTTTTAAAAAAGAAAGAACATGCAAGTGATACGAATAAGATGAGGAATAAGATCATACGAGTTTCACGACATAATAAAGGGTGTTCCAAATACTTATAAATCATTAGCAGAAATTATTTTGCGTCATATTGAATTCGTCGATACCGATGAAAGATTATCGTGGGATCAAAAAGGTAGTGTTACATTAGACGGCTATAAGATTTCTAATAGTAATATTGTAGATCTTATCAATGATGCCGTACGCCATCGGAAAAATACCAAAGCTACTGGTAAAAAATTTTTCGCTACCTATTTGAAAGAAATCAACACTCCTCGTAAATTTGTAGGAAATAGTAGTTTTTGGAATAAAATTTTAGTGGAATTAAATAAATTACCTATTGGTACCTCTACGCCATCACGAACAAATAAAAATAATTCCTCATAAAACTCACAAAGTTTTCGATCATTTAGCCAAGCAAACTCTACTCCACAAGAAGGAGGAAACAAAAAGCGGTTTTATAAATATTTATTCAAATGGCAGTGACTGTAAAAGAAGAAGAAATACTCAAAAAAGTGTATTATAATCCATCTAATCCTGTTTCTTATTCTGAAGCTTGAAATTTATTGAAAAAATTAAAAAATAAGATACCTGCGGAGAAGTTAAATGAGTGGTTAGTAGTTCAAGATATTTATACAAGACATAGACCCGTGAGACGTAAATTTCCACGATTGCATTATACTGTTTCAAATATTGATGATGTATGGGAAGCTGATTCGGTGGAACTAAAATCTTTAAAAACATATAACGATGGTGTTTGATTTCTTTTAATTGCAATAGATAAACTTAGTAAATATTTATGGGTAGAGCCATTAAAAGATAAGTCTGCAGCAACTGTACTTCAATGCTTTAAAGATATTTTTAATCATAACAATAACCGTACTCCTATGATGCTACAAACAGATAAGGGAAAAGAATTTGTAGCTACTACCATTCAGGACTTTTTGAAATTAAAAAATATAAACTTTAGAACACCTCGTAATCCTGATGTGAAATGTGCAGTGGCAGAACGAGTAAACCGGACTCTGAAAGAACGCATGTGGCGATATTTTGCTCATCATGAAACTTATAGTTTTTTTTATATCTTACAGCAATTAGTTGATGCGTACAATAATACAAAACATAGTTCAATTAGAATGGAACCATCATCGGTAAGTGTATCCGGGAAAAAATCATCAGGCCCGATCATGCTTGATCATGCATGATCGTGCATTATCCATGCATGAACTTGTACGACTCATGCAAAGGCATACATGATCATGCAAAGCTGGGATCAATCATGTATGGTCATGCGCGACGGACAAGAATAGTCATGCATTATTCATGCAATATCATGCATGAACAAACCCGGTCATGAATGATCATTCATGACTTTGCACGATTCATACCACGACACGCATGATCATGCAAGGCCAGGTTCATTCATGCATGATCATGTATGATCCCAGACAGCATTCAAGTTGGAACGACTGCTTAACGACGTTCTTTTAAAGGAGTCATCAAGAAGTCTTATGATGACTTCTTAAAGATGTCAATTCTAAGACCTCTTAATTAAGAGTTCTTGAAGACTCCATAAATAAGGCGTTAGTTTTTTGATGTCTAAATGTATTCTTTTTTAAACTTTTTTATGAAGTCAAAATTAATAGCTCCTTAAAAACGTCATGGTAAATTCATAATGAAGTCATTTACGAAGTCAGAAAAAAAAACTCTTTGAGAACTCTTTTTAAAGACGTCTTACTGAGTGCTAGGTGGTTCATTTGACATCTTGAGAACTTCTCAAAGACTTCTTTAAGATGTTGATGAGACGTCCAAATCATAAATAGGAGCTCATTCAGAACTCATCAAGACGTCATTTGGCTACCTTGGGATGAGACAAGAACAGTCATTCATGATTTATACAATATCATGCATGACTAAGTTGGGTCATGAATGATCATTCATGACACTGCACGAATTATGCAACGTCATGTATGTCCATGTAAAATTATGCCCTATCATGCATGACTATGTATAACGGGGAATTAATCATCATGCGTGAAATCGCATAACTAAATATGACTTTGCATGAACATACATGACTATGCCTGATTCATACAAATTGATATTCAATCATGTATGATCATGGATGAGAATGGATAATTCGGAATGTAGAATAATAATTACAATTTAAAAATTTTGTTGCTTAAAATTTATTTTTTAATAATTTAAAACTATTACATATAAAATTCCCTACACGCAATACATGGTGTATTGTTTTAATTCGATTCATTCCCGGGAAAAAGTCGTCATGCACGATCATGCCTGATCATGCATGACCCAAGCATGATTCATGCATTATCATACATGATGCAGACATGACTTCGCACGATTCATGCAACGTCATACATGATCATATTAAATCGGTTTTTATCATGTATGATCATGAGTGAGAATTTATGATATGGAGAGAATGGTTATGCAAAATTAAGAGTAACTGTGCATGAGCATACATGACCGTGTATAACTCATGTGAAGTCAAGCTTCAATATGCATGACTAAACTAATCAAAAAATCTATGAGGAATTGTATGGAAGCCCATAGGAATCCTTATAAAAAAGTATGAATTTATGTGAGAATCCTTAAGAATTAATATAGAAGAGTATGGTTTTATATAAGAATTCATGTGGGAATCCATGAGTATCCAGATTCCCATTTGGGAATTCACATAGGAAACTGTGAGTACTTAGATTTTGACATAGTGGGCATTTCCATGGGAAACTGAGGCAAAAATCTACATAAGATTCCATACGGTTCCCATATGGCTTTGGGATGGCGTGGATTCCCATAGGAGCCTATGTGAGAGTACATATCGGGATCTATGCTGAATTACTATATGTATAGGAATCCATCTGAAAACGCTATGTGGAAACTCACATAGAAATCTAGGCTGGATTCCCGTATGGATTTTTTTGATAGCCCGGGAAAAAATCAGTATGCATGATCGTGCTTAATTCAGGCAAGACTGAGCATGGTCATGTCTGAATCATGCACGATCAAGCATGATCCATGGAAAATCATGTCTAATCATGCAAAAAAATCCGGGCGTCGGTTGGCCCTGCGGGCCAGCCCCAAAACTTCTCGCTGTTTTGGAGCTCAAGGAGCTCGAAAATATTAATGTGACTATATTTTCAAGCTCTTCGAGCTCGAAAATCGTATTGCATGTGATTGTTTTTTTATGAGCATTTCAAACTTTAACAAGTTACGCTTTATACTAAATTTTAAAAGTTTAAGAATTGAAAATCATTAATAAACAAGCGGTGTTTAAATTTTAATTTCCGATTATGTTCAATAAAGTAAATGTATTGAGGCAGAAATCAATGTCAGTGATCGAAATCAAGACTTAATTGAGTTTTAGCTTAGGTCAGAGCAATAATATATAAAATATCCGAGAAAATGATTAAAAACTGTGTTTTTTCGATTTTTTCGTTGAGAATATGGTTTAAACTAAAGAACAAGTTTGATGGCATTATAAAATGATCAAAAGAGACCATAAAAAAGACAAGTTTGTAATATTTTAGACACACTTTAGTACAGTACATTTTGATTTATCTGGAAAAAATAACATAGAATGTTATTTTTTTAACTTTTCAACGCTGATATCTTTTGAACTTATTAACCGATTTTGACGTTTGATGTGGCAATAGGCGCGTTTCATTAAATTCTAGACCTGCTTAGAATTTGAAAGCGATCGATTTAGCCGTCTTGAAAGTATTTGAAAAAAACCGTTTTTTACCATTTCTCTCTCCAACGATATCTCTCGAACAAGATAACCGATGGAGATGGTTAAGGCGGCATTTGACGCGTTTTATTGCGTTCTAGAGCTGATGAGCTTTTGACGTCGATCGTTTGATTCGTTTTTGAGAAATCAATAAAAAACTAAAAAAAAAATTTTTTTCGTAATTCGCCAATACTTTCGAGTCTACTTGATCGAATGATCTGAAATTGTCAGAACAGTTGATGACCAACAAGCTCTTTTAATTGCCGCCTTAAACATCCAAATTGATTCAATAGTTAAAAAGTTATAGACCATTCACACACATGCATACACACACACACATATACATACTTACAGATTTTCGGACACCATTCTGAAAATAGTCAGAATAGCTTCCTAGGACCTCAAATCGTCGACGTCTGATGAGAACTCGATTTTCGAAAATTGGGGTGAAAACAATAACTTCCCGAAATTTTTGAAAACTATTAATTTTCTATGCGGGAAGTTAAAAATACAATCGAAATCCGATCAAGTTTGAATCACATTCAATCGAAATTTTTAATCAGGAATAATAAAATATTTTTGCTGAAAAAATTTTAATAATCGAACATTTATATTTGTTTTGACGTTACTAGTTAAAGTTGTTATGTTTTTTTTCTATCGAAGATTAAAATAAATTTAATTTATAATTTTGGATTCGATTAATAATTAAAATTAATCTTTTTTTTTCCAAAAAATAATTAAAATAGATTTAATTACAAACTTTTTTTTTTATTAATTGAAGGATTGAATTAATAAATCCTTGCGAAATTGATAATGGTAGTCAATACAATTGCATATTTATTTATTTTCTTTAAAGAATAATTAAGATTAATTTAATTGTTGAATTTGCTTGTAATTTATGACTAGAATTCTTTTCATTCATTATTAAAAAAATATGCAATAACCAAATTGAGATTGAATTCAAATAATATCTTATTTTTTACAACCGGAGTTTTTAAAACGTGTGAAGAATCGTCGTAAACTGAACGAGTCAGGTCAGCCTAGCGGACAGTGGGCGTACTTTATAACTCGACGGTCGTTGGTTTGAATTTTACCCGTCACGGGTAAAATTTCAATAACACTTTTTAGCCAGTAAATGTTAACTTTACATCAATACTAACAAAATAAGTTAATTTAAAATTGATTTATCAAAATTTTTTTTTTATAATTCTAGGGATTGTGCTTGATCACGACTGATCATGCTTGGTCAAACATGATTATGCTTGCTCAAGCATGATCATGCCTGTGTCACGATCGAAGTGAGTGAAGGTGACGGGTGAAAAGGTAATTTCTAATTTATTATTCAATATCGGAATATCGATTTTCCCTGTTCTATAACTAAGCCAAGGAGTTCGAATGAACGTGACGTGGTTAGTGTGAGAACGTATGAGGGATCGGGTACCGATTACACCGGCACACAAAAAAAATTAAGTAGAATGTGCATTTGACCGGACCTACCTATGGGTAGGTATTTTGGTCCACTAAATCCGAATTCGAGGTCAGTTTGACCCCTACACCCTCGAAATTTCGAGGAAACTTCGAAAAACCGTAAAAATGATGAAAATCGGCAGTTTTAATGATAAAAAAATTTTTTGGAACTAAACTAAGCGTGATTTTCATGTATTTTGATCCGCTGAATATGAATCGAAACTTTATTGAGACCACGAGCCGTTTTAATTGTAAAAAAATCACACAAACCCTCCAAAATTCCGAAAAAAGTAATTTTTTTGGTTTTTTTACTTTCGTTTTTGACTTTTGAAGACTTAATTGCTTATGCCTGTAACCAGGGCACCTCCACGTGGTGACGGTGGGCAACACCACCATTTGACAGTGTCCCTGGATTAACGGCGTGTGTGCCGTCATGGCAGGTACAAGTGATAAGTACTTTACGATGCAGGGAGTCGGAGCCCCAGTATCGGCGTCTGGTCGAAAATCGTTATCTGATAAGATCAAACAAATTTATGAAGAATGTTTTGGTCTGCAAATTACTCCTTTGGATTCAGCATGGATTCCACATACGATTTGTAGTCGATGTAACATGATGTTAACCCGGTGGGAAAAAAACAAGAAACAGGACAACTTGAAATTCACAATACCAATGATATGGTCTTCACCAACTGGTTTACAGAATTGATATTTCTGTATGACAGATACTACCGGGTTCACCTGGAATACAAAAAACAAAATTGTATACGCCAATGTTTCATCAGCTATTAAGCCACAAAAAATAGAAGTTGTCAAGAAAATTAATACGGTTGGAGAAATGGATGTAGAAGAAGACGATACGCTAATTGGAAGAAGTTCCGAAGAAGAATATTCAGAAGATGAACAGTACTTACCTGGCGGAAAAACAAAAGACCCTGAAACGTTTAGCCGAGAAGAACTTAATGTTCTGGTTCGAGACTTAGCTTCACCGAAAGATAGAGCTGAATTATTTGCGTCAAGGTTGAAAGAAAAACATTTGTCGGCTAAAGGTGTATCAGTGACACTCTATCGATATAGAGAAAAAAAATTTCAGAAATTTTTTATAAACGACGATCAAAATTCGGTAGTATACTGTTCAGATGTTAAAGCTTTAGTTGATGAATTGAAACCCGTATAAGGACGATGATTGGAGACTCTTTATCGATTCGTCGAAACGAAGTTTTAAAGCTGTTTTGCTTCATATTGGGAATGAATTTGCGCCGATTCCAATAGCTCATTCGATAAAACTGAAAGAAACTTATGAAAATTTACAGATTATATTGGGAAAAATGAAATATTCAGAGCATAACTGGAAAACTTGTGGAGATCTCAAAATTGCAACACTTCTTTTAGGTCAGCAATCGGGATTCACCAAATATTTATGTTTGCTATTTATGTTTGTTTGATAGCAGAGACCGGAAAACTCACTATGTCAAAAAAGAATGGCCATCAAGATCTGCATTGAATCCAGGTTCCCATAACGTTATACGATCACCCTTAATTTAGCCTTCCAAATATTTGCTGCCACCACTACATATCAAGTTGGGACTCATAGAACAGTACGTAAAAGCTCTGAATAAAGATGGTGATTGTTTTGCGTACTTCAGAGGAAAGTTCCCTGCAATAAGTGATGCGAAATTAAAAGAGGGAATTTTTGATGGACCCCAAATACGATCTTTATTTCAGGATGCAAATTTTGAAGGAACAATCAACGACAAAGAAAAAGCAGCTGGGGTAAGCTTAAAAAATGTTTGACAAAACTTTTTGGGAAATAACAGAAGTGAGGATTACAGCACTTTAGTTGACGCATTGCTGGAAAACTACAAAAATTTGGGTTGTTTAATGAATCTCAAATTACACTTTTTAGATTCTCACCTTGACCACTTCCCTGACAATTGTGGAGACTATAGTGAAGAACAGGGAGAACGTTTTCATCAAGACATCAGTGAAATGGAGAGTAGATACCAATGAAATTAGAGTGTTAACATGATGGCAGATTTTTGTTGGATGTTAAAAATAGAAGTACCCGAAGAAAATCGCAAACGAAAGAGGAATCCACTACGAAGATCATTTAAGGATAAAAGAGTGCGATACAAACGAAGAAAAGTTTAGGATTCGTAAAAATCATTTCCTTCTATCTTCTTATGTCTTGTGTTTTTCACAGATTTCAAGTTATTTAATATATCTACGTTGTCACGATTGCAGATCGTGATGGGCGTAGGTATGATATTCGTATAAAATATAGTGAATGAAAGGGTACTTACATTGATCAAGGATCGATCCTATGACCTGGGCTCACGTGACCAAATGCTCAGTTTATTCTATTTTATATTTAATTCGCGCCCACACAATATTGTTGAAGACAATATTGATAAAACTCAAAACGATTTCTAATTTATTATGTGACTGATCTCATTTCACAATCAAACGTCGAGCGGTAAACGTAAGATTATGTATCCTCTACTGTGAACTATCGGTCTGAGCGGCTAGACAGGTGGAAAAATAAGGGATAAAGGATGGTGGGTTGCCGAAAAGCCTCGTGAAGCTAGTATCTCATTGTTAAAGAAAAATTGTCTGATAAATAATGTTTTTCAAATGTTTTATGTTAACGAGTATTTATTTATTAAGGACTCAATATTCTCAAAATACAAAAGGGTTACAAATGGCAATATTTAGAATAGTAAATATAAAAGTAAATGTTTGATGCATATGGTTTACAAATATTTCAGAGTTTATTGAAATAAAAATACCAAACAATAGTTACAATGTTTAAAAACTTACCCTAAACAGGTTTTGGTGAGGTGTCAGGACTGTCAGCAGTAACACAGGACACTTATTCACAACGCGTTCTCGCGGTGAATTAATGTAATTCTAATTTATCGAATTATATATTTATTTAGTATACTTTGTTGCATCAATTTCAATGTTTATGCGTTTTTTTAAACTCCGTAGGTTAAAGTAAAATGGAGGTCTTCGCGCTTCTCACGGTAAAATAATTTCAATGTATTCAAATTTTTCGCGTCTTTGCGGTAATATAAAATATAAATTTATAAAATCTTCGCGTATTTTCGCGGTAAAAGAATTTCAAAATATTATTCAAATTCTTCGCTTTTTCGCGGCAAAATATTATTCAAAATCTTCGCATTTATCGCGGTAAAATATTCTTTGATTTTTCACGTTTCTCGGGGTATATTTCGATAAAAAAAATCATAAAAATGAAACTAAATGGATTAAAATTAGGTGAAGATAATCAACGCTACCGGTGCTTCCGATTGATATTAATTCACGACTTATAACGATCAAGGTCCGGTTCGTATGCCCAGCTACCGTTGATCGAATGGTGAATTTAATATCACGTTAATTATTCTCTTGAGACTAGTAGAAAATGATATACCGATCATTCAAGTGCTTACGACGATCAAGGTCCGGTTCGTACGCCCAGCTACCGTTAACCGAATGCTCAATCGAGATATCCTCTAGCCTCGAACACCGTCGAGTGTCTGGAGTTCAGTAAGGTTCAGAGTTTGATTCCCAAAAGAACTGATGAGCTAAAGTCCATGGTCTTTTTATATGATCCTCACATATGAAAAGTGGTCGTAACCAGTTTCCCATACGAGAAGACTCGGACTCGCCCGAAAGTTCTAGGCTCATGAACACGTGTGATCCCTGGGAAACAGATTTTGACTATTAAGTAGGCTGATGACCTGGCGGCACTCTGTCGCCGAGCATGCTCGTGAAGGAAACCATAAATTTGGAGGTTTCCATTAGCTTTCTCTACTTTCCAAGAATCACATGCAGGTGCGCAGGAGTTAGGTGGTCTATAGTTTTAAGATGAAAAATTAAGGAAAAGACTACCGCTTCTATGCTTAGATTAGTTAAATGGGAACGGATACATAAATTTTAAAAGTCGATAAGTGAAAACTGATGAAATCTGTAGAATAAGAGAAACTTATAGTACATGTATCCCATTAGTACCTTTCCTACGTGGGACAGTACGACTTAATTGTCAACGCTCAGGTAGGTACATTTGTCCGGTACGACTGCTGGCGTCAGTAAGTCGGCGTCATAAAAAAAAGAGTCTAAGTGCATGAGGTTTCGGGTTCTCACGTACTGGGTGGACCGTTATGCGATCTACACTACTGATGGTCACTCTGTTAATTATTATATATAAAAAACTGAAAATCTATTCGAAACGCATCGTTTTGTGTTGCCGCCTGTGTCTTACTGTATTCTGACTACGTCGTCATAGTTCTTGAGAAAAAATACGTTTTTCATGTACTTTTTCCTCCCAATCGAAAAAATAATAAAAAAAAAAATTTTTATTATTTTTTTTTTTTACGACTTGTAAGGATACGAGTTGAACGTATCAGCCGTGACAACGTTATAGAGTATTTATTTTAGGCTTTAAATCATGTTCAATCAATTTTTTTCCTGTTATGAATGGTAATTTTTACAATTTTTTCGAATTTTTCCAGCTTTAGAGGGTGAATAGACTAAAAAAATTAAGATGCGAATTGAAGACATCAAAAGATATAAAATTTTATCTGAATTGGACCAGAAGAAGTTTTTTAATCATGAAAACTATTTTTTTTCGGAATTTTCCAGAGTTTTATGTGATTTTTTCACATTTAAAATAGCTCGTGGTCTCAATAAAGTTTCGATTCATATTCAGCGGATCGAAATACATGAAAATCACGCTTAGTTTAGTTTTAAAACATTTTTTTATCATTAAAACTGCCAATTTTCATCATTTTTACGGTTTTTTAAAGTTTTCTCGAAATTTCGAGGGTGTAGGGGTCAAACTGACCTCGAATTCGGATTCAGCGGACCAAAATACGTACCCGCAGGTAGGTCCGGTCAAATGCACATTCTGCTTAATTTTTTGTGTGTGCCGGTGTTATCAATTTATAAATTATAATGTGAAATTATTTTTATTCTGCCATCTAACCAAGGATTTGCAATCACGTGGCTAATATAAGAATGTTATAATTTCGTGTTGTTCTACAACTTATTTGTCTATTCGTACCGAGTGGATGTACTATAGATCGCCCCGTTCAATGTCCTGCGTGGCGTTAGGGTAGGTCAGGGATTTTCTGAGTGAGAGGGATCTTGGGTCGGTGAGTATGGGCCCTCGAAAAGACCGTGTTCTTTTTTTGTCTTACTTTGAGTTTATTATGACTTAAATTACCAACACTTGAATGCCGAAGAAAAAGGACAGTATATAAAGAGACCAATGTGTATAAAAAAACATGTATAAAAAAAACATGTATAGTATATTGTCAGGTTGTATTTTACAAAAATATTATTATGATGGACTTACCCTGGAGGGTTGATACACCCGCACACACACTCACTTCAAATTCACCAGTTTGAATTTGTGTGCACAGGAGTTTTACAATATTTTTATGACAATTATTAAATTGACTTTATTTATGATTCGCAGGTTTAATCTTTTCACACGAACGCATTGCACGCTGGACTAATAGGCCGGCCTTGCTTTTGAGTGATTTTATAAAGATAATAAAATTCATTAAAGGAATCGACTATTCCCAAACAAGGACGCCGATTGCCTAGGCGGTAAATATCACGTGAAGGGGTTTAGTTGTATTCAATAGATCACTTCGGCGCGAACTCAAATAATTTTTATTCTAGGTATCCAACCTAAGAGTCCCGATGCCTAGGCGTAGGACCGTCACGAGGAAAGAGTTTAAGAATAAAATTCGAGTCGCGGGGTTGACGAATTCCGATTTATTTTTCGAAATATAAATTTTGGAAATGACCTCGTAGGTTTTTAATTTTTAAAATAAAAGAATCAAATCTAGATTATCGTTCTAGGACCCCCGGTTGCCTAGGCCTGGAGCGTTACGAGAACGAACTTTGGAATCAACTCAGTGAGTCTTACTCGCGGGTTTGAATAGATCCAATAAGGGTTTCGGTAGCTGAAGTAATGACTGATTTCGATTATTTTTCCTGGGTTTATATATGAACCGTTTGAAAGAAAAGTGGGGCCGAAGATGCCTCATTTATGAAACAGAGAATGGGTTAGAGACAAAAAGGGAAAACAATACAAAAGGATTTGATTTCTTTTGGGCAGCTGAGAATGATATGTTTATTACGAGAGGTACTGGGATTTTGTAGTAAACAGGATGTAAATAGAAAAATAAGTCTACGGTGGACTGCTTAAAAATAACCTATGAAATATATGATGACATTTATGGTTGATATATTTTATACTTTAGAAAAATATAATTTAAAAAAAAAAAAAAAAAAATTGAGATGAAAAATCTTCGGTGATAGGAAAAGGAACGGGAGGTTCCGCGAGGGACCATGTAATTTTTTGGAGACTACGTCTCTATGATGACATTTACCACCAATATTTTAGGTGGTTCCGAGAAATGTAATTAAAATTTTAAGAGAAGAGCTATCTATGGTGGAAAAGGGAAAATTACGGATCCGCGGGAGACCGTGAGCTTTTGTAAAAACAATGTTTCTCCAAAATATATGGTGACATTTATTACCGATATTTTAGATACTTATGAGAAATGCAATTAAAAATTAAAAATAAAATAAAATTAGAGATAGGTTTCTATATTGGAAAAGAAATAGTAAGGATCCGCGGGAGACGTGAGGCCCATTGGTAACAGATGGTTAAAATAGAAAGGTCGTAAAAATTTGATTCGAGCTAGAACAAGATGTTTTGACAAATTTATTAAGACCTTTACGATGACTTTTACGATGACGAGGGATACGCGGCCGCAAAAGACTCAGAGAAATCTTTACGTTGGACACCTGGAAGACATTGAGTCGGTGGATTCTTCGTAAGGGACCGGCCGTAGTGGTGCAGCTATGCATAGAGGGAAAGAAAGACGTACTATTTTCTAATTGCTTGTTCTTATTTACGTCTCTCTTTCTTGTAACTTGAGCGTTCATACTCGTATACTTTCCTGTGGGAATTCAGAGCAAACCCAAAATGCGTCATAGGTACCCATATATGGACAACACACACACATATAAGACACATATGTACAAAAAGAAACCCATGCACATATACGCAGGCACGAGTTCTCATGTATTATTATTTATTTTGGTGAGTGTGCTCCGAATTCTCCGGGATAATTTTACACAAAATAATAAAAAAAAAAAAAAATGAAAAGAAAAATTTTGAACTGAAGGTTCGGTTGAGTGGTGATTCAGGCGTACCGTTTGTTACACTTGAATATTTGCCAGCCATGAGCATGCGTAATCATGCATAAGGAAACATAATCACAGCAGACCGAGCATGACCACGCATGTTCATGGCTGGCAAATATTCAGGCATGATCATGCATGAGAAATCGAGATTTTTAAAAAAATATTTTATAGCTTGATATCCTTAGTTTCGGTGCATTTTTATTAAAATTTTTTGAGAGCTCAGGCTATTGTACTAACATGAGAAATACCGCGAGACAAAGAATTTCTGGATGCAAGGAAATGACAAACGAAAAACAATTTCAAAAAATAAGTTTCGAACACGATAAAAAACGTTTTAATTTTTTAGAAATGTTTTTCCAATTTCCTTGCATATGCTAAGTAACCAATGCAAAAATTTGAAAAAATCGGAAAAAAAAATTTTTTTCATTTTGATTATGCTTACACAATTAAAAGAACAAAACTTTTTCCTTTAATTTTTTAGCAAAAATTTTGTCACGTAACGATTCAAATTATTTGACTTTATTTAGTTTTAAGTTAATTATTTTAATTACAAATTTGAATTTGAATCGTTGCGCGGGCATTCCGCCATTTCGCCGATGAGATGGCAGTCCGTACACGGTGCTCGCGCATGCGCGAAGGGTATGAGAGAGCACATGTGTGATTTAATTTATTTTTATTTTTATAATTTATGATTTAAGCACAAACGCGTGACTTTTGTTTGTTTTAATTATGTATGTATAATTTTGAATTAATTGGGATGCATAATCCAGCATTATATTATGCCCCAAAAATTGACAACACATTACTTTATTTAAACTTGTCATCCAACTGATGACGTGAATGGATGTTTATTAGTTGCGTTGCTATTATTTAATTTATTATCCGATGTGGAGGAGATAGAGTAATATTTCATATATTTTATTGATTAACTATGTATCATTCAGTGGTCTGAGGATTTACGTTTATATTTTATATTTATTTAATTTAATTGAGGCCCAGGGCTGACAAATGTAATTGTAATAAAATTAAGGGGACAGTAGTGTCATGTATGCGACGACCAACAGGTGGAGGTTAAGATAATTAGTTAGAAAGATACGGACAAGCGTTGTGTACGGACGTGATTATTTTTGTTGCACTAAAATTTCTATTTTTTTGTTTAAAATAAGTAAAGTTCACTGGGTGAATTAAGTTGAATACTAAATATTATTATTTCATCATTATAATATTGATTATTATTTTTTTTGCTGACTATTGCTGATTTCGAGTAAGTACTTTGTATTTATTTCGCTGGATAATACACTATCACGTGCTAGCCTCCCCCGGTAGTTGTTGGTCGCCGCGGAGAAAATTGTTTATTTGTAGTTATTATTTATTTACTGAATGATACTTGATAGAATTATTATTAATTATCATTAAATATTATTTGATAGGTGATTGAAAATATTTGGCGGTTAAATATATATATATTAAAAAGCGTACGCAACGTCGTATAACGTTGCCGGTATATATATATATATATAGATATACATATTGGTGGTGTATATATCTATACGATACACGCATTACTTATAAATTCCTCAGGCACTGATGTCAGCACTCGGATGAAAATTCCCGAGTTATTATAATTATTATTTTCCTATTTTATTTAGAATATTTGTATAAGATTATCAATTATTATTCACGTTTATTATTATTTAACATAATTGCCTAGCATTATATTATTTTATTTTGATTATCTGTTACCCCAGCGGTCATAAAATTATTATTGATATTTTTATTTTAAAAATAATAAATTTGTTTTATATTGGGGAATTTATTTCTTTTTTGAGTGTAAGTGAGGATAACTTCCGTATCTTTCTCCCTCTCACAAGTGCTGAGAGAGTAAAACAAAACAAAGGGATTATTATTATTTATTATATTGGAGGTATTAAGTATATATTGTATTATATTATTATATTATATATATATTATTATTGAGTATATATATGTTATTATATTATTTTCTTTCTTTATAATTACCGAGTATTATTTTTGTTCTAATAAATATTGTGTAAAATATTATTAAAATTTATATTGTTTATAAAAACTAAAAACTCGGAAACCAACAGCTGTCGGGGAAAGTTTAATATTTATTTTCCCTGGATCTTTTCCTGCTACTTAATTTCATTCTTCTGGTTTATTTATTATTTGTAATATAACTATTTATTATATATTTACTATTTTTCTTTTTCTTATTCATTTTATTTTATTTTCCTCAATTGTTTGTCCGCTTTGTCGTGTGTCACTTGCTCGGATTTCCCTTGCAGATTTTCCCCCTGAATTCAATTTTGTCCGTTTTGGGATAAACGGTCTGGCGCCTGCGTGCACTAACCCAGCCTGAGGAGCTGGTTCAGGCACTCCAAGAGTTCATTATTTATAATTTCATTATTGTTTATAACGTATTATTTATTTTAATTTGGAGGAAACATTTAAAATCATTTATTTAGTATTATTATTATTTTTATTTTCACACGTGGGTGACCGCATACGGTTTACCGGTTAATCCGCGTCTCCGTCGCGGAAATTAATTACGGTTAACGTTATAATTTGATCGATCATTCCCAAAAAATGGTTCGATAGTACAATTTGAAAATTGACAGGGTTTTTGGGGGTACATTAAGCTAAAAGAGTCCCTGGCAACATTAATTTTTTGATCAATATTTACAGAGTGGTGGTTGATGTTCTTTTTTTGAAAGTCCTTTTTTTGTACTTACTTCTAATGGATGTTAAAAATAAAAAAAATTTTTGTTTTAGAAAAATGATGAAAGGGTCTTCTAGGGAGTTTAATCAAGTTTTTAACGCCACCACTAAATTTACTGTGCGATCATTGGTACCGGAAATATCGATGATCATAGCCAAAAGGATCATTTTTTGTTTGAAGGCTGATATCTCTGCGACAAATCGTCTTACGAGGTTAAAAAGAAGCCAAATTGAAGCTGATTAAATTTTCTAAACGACCTATGCATTGGTTTAGTTGAAAGAATTGATCCACGATCCGTGGGCTCTTCGGAAGAAAATAAAAATTTAGAAATTTTTTCTCTCGCGGTATTTCTCTTATTTGCGCAATAGCCGGAGCTCTTAAAAAATTTTTAATAAAAATGCACCGAAACTAGAGATTTCAAGCTATATGATGCTTTTTTTTGAATCTCGATAAGATTATTTTTCACAAAGTTACAGCCTTCCAAAAATCACTTAATAATTAATAAAATTTTTTTGTTCCGCATTAGAAAACAAACTTCTCAAATACCATGTGTCACGATATTTAAATATCGCGGCAGTCTCACATCAGGTCGGTGAGCAACAGATGTCAGCACACGCTGCTCACACGTCTCTTCACTCATTAATATTATGATTATTTTGTTTATATGTAAGATTTCATTCTAATTATTACGCTACTTGTACTTAATTGATTTATTAGTTGTAAACTGCGATGAACTCAAGAAAATTCACTGATTATTTTAAGAATATAAGTAAATTTTATGGGGCTGGGGAGATAAATGGTCATTTTATTTATATGCTTGTAGTTGTTGTGGTTGGTCGGCGCATGCGCGACGGCGCAACAATTGGCATCGCTAAGTTTATTAATTTATAAATAAATTACTGGGTTTTTCGCATAAATCAGTGATTGATTTATGCAGACATAATAGTTCTAACTAAGAATTCGGGAAACAGACGGACATCTAATGCGGGAGGCAAGTAAAATTACACATTTAACATCCAATATGTTGGTGGGGGTACTAGTTGCATATTAGCATGAGACGGGTATAAAACTCCATTGATCAAAGCAAGAGAGAGATATAAAAATGGCGCCGGCCGAGGTGCCGGCATGAAACTCACGTGTTGCCATGGTCAGACGTGGATAATCATTTTTGAGAGCAGTGTGTGTGCTGGTTGCTAACGAATAATTATTAATTAAAGGCAGTTAGTGTGACGTCATTCGAAAAAAAAAATTAGTACAAACATATCTATTGTTTGACATCAAAATTGATATCGTATTTGGGTAATACGTGCTCAGTATTTGATAAAGGAGCTGCACCAATGGAAACCGTAAAGGGTTTAAATGTCGAAGCCGAATGTAAGTACCTTTGACTAATTCATTGGCGTGTAATTTTGCTTTCCCGCGTTGGTGGCCATTTGCAAGCGCGTGAATATCACAGAGTTGATGATTATTTATTGATAAAACTTTTGCAAGCATATGAGGAAATGAGTAGTGATCGAGCCAAGTGGATGTTTAATTTTTGATCGCAAATATTTATTATTATTTTAATACCGGAGATTCATTCTGGAAATATTTTGGTATAATTATTATTTTATGTCACGTGGTAAATAATATTTTTGTTGCGACCAAAACATATGCGACTGGGTTTTCGATAGCCATATATATGTGTATATATATATATATATATATATATATATATATATATATATATTGCGACCGAAGATTAGCTCGACTGGAATCCGTCAGTCGAACTATTCCCGCACAATCTCGTTGACGTACCTGATTCGGCTGCTGCAGTTGTTGGGCGCCAGGTGATGTCTCAATCACCGAAGTCGATACTCGGACGCAGGCGGCTCAGGGTGGCGGATCGGGAATAGGGTAGGCACTTACAATTATCGTCAAATAACTTACAGTCAACTAGACAAATTCTATAGTATATTTAACAGCAAGTAAATTAATGTAACAAATCGATGACAATTAAAGTTCTGTAGTATTGCTCGACTAACTCGACATACTAGTCAATCCTTATGGTAATCTAGCCGGGTTCGGCAATTGACTCGATATAATGTAAACAACTACAAATAATAATATCACAACGTACTGACTTATGCTATTTATTCTAATGACTCGAAATAATTATTGTAACAACACGTAAACTCCGGGTATCTCGCGATTCGAAACTTAGCGGCCAAGTGATGTCAATTCCCTTGACTTAACACCCGTCGGTAACTCGGATTACTACGTTAATTAACGTCCAAATGTTTACTTAACTACTAGGCTGATAACGGTTATAATACTCAGAATACAAAGAATCAACAACTATCCAATAAGGTAATTCACAAGTAATCATATCAAATTTCAAATGACAACAGAACAATTGTACCAGCGGGATAAGTCGAGTTGTGAACGCCTGACCCACTATAAGATTTAAATCAGTGGAATTACACCACTCTTCGGCTTCAACTCGAGTTATCCCTCGAAACAAGTTTAGTAGACTCGCTCACCGGTCGATGATCTTGAAGTCCTGAATACTCTCGGCTCCACGTGGTCAATGAGGTTAATTGGCTGGCCGGTAACGACGTCAGAATACTTCCGCAAGATTCGGAAACTCCTCCCAACAATTAACTCGTACTGCAGTCCTGGTGTGATGACCAGGATTAATCGTCACAACCCGAATTTACTTTCCGAAGTCGGAATATTTATCACGAATTAATTACAAGCAATTTTCGTACTCTTTATCTCAAAAGATTGATCACAAGCAATTTATACTCTTTATCTTAAACAATTGACCACCGGCAATTTTTATTACAGTCAAGCACGTGTCAGTTAACTCGAGGTACGGTCCAGAATGGCGTCGTCTGTTTTTCTTCTCCGGTTCCCGCCTTTAGTTCCGGGCTTCCTCACTTGGCGGCGCGTCGATAAGGCCTCAACCCGACAGTCATATCCAGTGTAACGGTCAGTTTCCACTTCCACTGAGACGGTCGGTCACGTCGAAGTCACTCCGGTTTTCCGGGTAATTACTCGCTACATGCTACTATCTGCTGTGAAATCCGTTGCTCTAGCTGTTCGTGTCAATTAACTACGCTGTTCGAAGATGTTGTTCGTTCGGCAGGCGAAATCACGATCCGCTGTCAAATTCGGACATTTCCGCTAGCGGTAATTTCCAGAGGTCGTCCCTCGGCTGGGGCCAGCTGCTAACTCCTCGGGCCGTGAGATGACGGTTCGCGACTCAGCCATTTCCTCCTGGGCTCTGGTGACCAGCAAACGAGTACCTATCTTACAGCTAATAAGACCAACTTAACTACCTTATACTATTATAACTAGGACTAATTTTGCGAGTCTCGGATCTTTCTCGTACCCCGCTGCCAACTGGACGAATTAATACTTTTAATTCACGCGGGAGAATTATTCGAACGTCGGGATCGGCCAAGTAAATGTACTGCAACTGTCAAAATAACTTAACCTTACGTTACAAAAAAATATAGCTGTAGGAATAAACAATAAAATTGCGACTTAACAAGGAAAGTGACCACGTGTCGGCGTCGAATTATGTAGTGCAATTTGAAATGTCACACTATATATATATATATTACAGTTGCTGGGTTATTAGTTATTTTTACTTTGAGTTATTAGTTAATATTAATTTGAATTATTAGCTAATATTACTTTGAGTTACTATTATTATTAATTTTCTGGTGTGAATTATTACTTTATTATTAAATTATCACGTGAGAGTGATACCAAGGTATTAATATCATTCATAATTATTTTATTCAAGAGTGCTACTTATCTTTATTATTTGAGTATAGGATAATATTATTTTGTAAATACCGCAACATTCACCAGTGAAACTAACTGGGAATTCTTACTGGAAATAATTTAAATTCCTAATGAGAGTATTTCATTCAACAATCTATATGGTCACATGCGAGTGATAAAATAATTTATAATTGTTCCAGTATTATACTGTGAGTGTCTCGGTTGATTATATTTAGATATTTTGTTGTTTATGTTCACGTACGAATGAGCCTATTGTCACGATCGAAGTGAGTGAAGGCGACGGGCGAAAGGGTAATTTGAAATCTATTATTTAATATCAGAATGCCGATTTTTCCCTTTCTATAACTTAGCCAAGGAGTTCGATTGAACCTCACGTGGTTAGTGTGAGAATATAGGGATTTAAGCACCGATTATTAATTAATAGATTAATGTATGAAATTATTTTTATTCTGTCATCCAACCAAGGAATTACAATCACGTGGCTGATATAAGAATCTTATAATTTCGTGTCACTTTACAACTTATTTGTCTATTTGTACCGAGCGGATGTACTATAGACGGTCCCGTTCAATGACCTGCGTGGCGTTAGGGTAGGTCAGGGATTTTCGAAGCGAGAGGGATATTGGGTCGATGAATATGGGCCCTCGAGAAGACCGTGTTCTTTCTCTGTCTTACTTTAAAGTTACTATGACTTAAATTACCAGCACTCGAATGCCAAAGAAAAGGACAGTAAATGAAAAGACAAATATATACAAAAAAAACATGTGTAGTATATTGACAGATTTAATTTTACAAAATATTATAATAATGAACTTACCCCAATGGGTTGATATACCTGCACACACACTCACTTCAGATTCACCAGTTTGAATCTTGTGTACACAGGAGTTTACAATGTTTTTATGGTTTTATCGAGATTTACAGATTAAATCTTTTCACGAGAATGCTATGCACGCTGAACCGATAGGCCGGCTTTGCTTTCTAGTGAATTTACGATGATATATATATTCTTTGAATGATTTTTAAAGAAGTATTAACTATTCCCGAACAAGGACTCCGATTGCTTAAGCGGTGGACGTCACGTGAAAGAGTTTAGTTAATTTTATCGCGAACTCAAATGATTTTACTCCAGGTATCCAACCTAGGAGTCCAGATGCGTAGGCGTAGGATCTCACGAGGAAAGGTTTTAAGAATAAAATTCAAGTCGCGTAATTTATATTTTAAATAAAAGAATCGAGTTACGATCATCGATCTAGGACCGCCGATTGCCTAAGCGTGGAGCGTCACGAGAACGAATTTTGAAATCGACTCAGTGAGTCTTACTCGTGGATGAATCCGATTATCGATCTAGGATCCCCGATTGCCTAGGCGTGGAGCGTCACGAGAACGAATTTTGGATTCTTACTTGCGGATAGATCCGACAAGGGTTTTAGTTGCGGCAGTAATGACTGACTTTGATTATTTTTCCGGGGTTTTTATATGAAAAAGTTTGAAAGAAAAGTGGGGCCGAAGATGCCTCTTGCATAGGTTAAAGACGAAGAAGACAATAATATAGAAGGGTTTGATTTCTTTTGGACAGCTGAGAATGACATTTTATTACGGAAGTTCTTGGAATTTTGTAGTAAACAGGATGTAAATAGAAAAATAAGTCCGTGGTGTACTGCTTAAAAATAAAGTAATGAATATATGATGACATTTGTGATCGATATATTACATACTGTAGGAAAATATAATTTTAAAAATAATACAAAATTGAGATGAAAAATCTTTAGTGATAGGTGAAGGAACGGAGAGGTTCTGTGGGGGACCATATAAATTTTTAGAGACTGCGTGTCTATGATGACATTTATTATCAATATTTTTTTTTGGTGATTCCGAGAAATGTAATCAAAATTTAAAATAGAAGAGCTTCCTATGGTGGAAAAGGGAAAAGTAAGAATCCGCGGGAGACCGTGAGATTCTGTAAAAACGATGTTTCTCCAAAATATATAGTGACATTTATTATCGATATTTTGGACACTTCTGAGAAATGCAATTAAAAATTAAAAATAAAATAAAATTAGAGATAGGTTTCTATATTGGAAAAGAAATAGTAAGGATCCGCGGGAGACGTGAGGCCCATTGGTAACAGATGGTTAAAATAGAAAGGTCGTAAAAATTTGAGTTGAACTAGAACAGAGAAATGTTTTGACAAATTTATTGAGCCCTTTTCGGTGACTTTTATGATGACAAGGGACTCGCAGCCGCGGAAGATTCAGAGAAATCTTTTCGTGGGACATCTGGAAGACATTGAGTCAGTGGATTCTTTATAAGGGATCGGCCGTAGTAGTGCAGCTGTGCATAGAGAAAGAAAGACGTACTATTTCCTAGTTGCTTGTTCTTATCTACGGCTCTCTTTCTTGTAACTTGACCGCTCATACTCGCATATCTTTCTGTGGGAATTCAGAGCAAGCCCAAAATACGTCATAGATATCTATATATGGTCAACATACGCATACATAACACACACATATGTACAAAACTCATGCACATATACGTATGTACGGATACCCCTGTATTATTGTATCTTTGGTGAGTATGCTCCGAATTCTCCAGGTTAATTCTAATAATATATATATATATATATATATATATATATATATATATATATATATATATATATATATATATATAAAATTAACGGAAAAAAATTACTGATCTTAAGGTTCAGTTGAATGGTGACTCAGGTGTACCGATTGTTACATCTCTACCCCGAGAGTCGTCATCGCCCTCGATGACATTAATTTATGCAAGGAAATTTCTTCGCTTAAATGTGAATGAGTGAGGATAGGTCAACCTGAATCATCAATCAACTAATTAAAATATTTGTTACAATTATGCTTGATGATTAGAGGAATCCCTGAACTTCGAGTGGTAGTTGTTTGATGGCTTGGCACATGTGTTGGCTTCTTCTCTCTCTCCTTTAAGGGACAGTGAATCTAAGGGTGATGGTGACATATTTCAGTTAATTCTAAATTTCTTAGCGTTGTCCTTGTAGGCGTTGTCTTAGGCGTTTTGTTTTCTTAAATTTTTGGGGTAGTGGGAAGAATTTTGAAACTTGATTGGTTCTTCTCGAATCCTACCCTTGTGGATCTTCGTATCCTTCGTGGATTTAAATACCCGTGATTTTCTCGTGATCATCATTCTCTGGTTTTCTTCTTGTCACGACAAGTGAAAGTGAAAGTGAAGAAAGAAAATGGCTTTCGTTGTCAAAGATGAAGAAGTCAAATTTATCGAGGAGGTCATTGTCCAGGAGGACGCTTCATCTGGGGAACTGGCTGTTCCATTGGAGGAAACTCTTGCGAATCCGTTGTCCGTCGAGGTGGATCCATTAGGGGTCCCATCAGTCGTATTTAAAGAAGATCAATGGTTATGCTGTCCTGAACCCACTGGGGTGAATCCAGAGGTTCAATCCATAGTGGAGGTGAGTGCATTACGTATAAATATAATTACAAATTCTTTTTCTTCCCTTTCCTTATTTGTTTAATTATATGTTCATGTTGTTCTTTTACAGGAGTTGCTGGTTCAAAATCAGCGGTTGATGCAATTACAGCAACAACAACAACAGCAGCCGATCGACTTATCGGCGTCAGGGGACCAGGCGGTTGAAGAGCCGGTCCCTTCGACGTCATCGGAAGACGTCGAATTGCGACGATTGTTGACCCAGCCGGCTCGTCCCAAGTCGACGTACAGTCGTTGGGTGCGCTGCCCAGCTCCTGAAGGGATACAGGCAACTCCTCGGATTCCTCAGGTATGTACATCGTTATTACTTTTACTATTTTCCTCCTCATCAATATTCTTTTATTTTGAAGTTTGTGTTTGTTTGTTTTAGAAACGTTCCATAAAAAGAAAGCGGTCCGAGCCGGTAGCCGGTGGAAGCCAAGGGGCCCCTGAACCGAGGATTCGTCCTCCAGTCTTCAAGTTTTTGGAGCATTCCAGGGTCCGGGTCATGTGTGGGGATACCATGGCCGTGAGTGTGCCCTTCCGGGTGACGTTTGTGGACGGACACACCTTTCCAATCCCATTCACGGATCCACTGGTGGGTTTGTTGGCGCCGATGACGTCTCTAGAGGCGAGCTGGCTGGTGGCAACCATGCCTTGGCCCTTAATGGACCATTTCGTCTTCGAGTCCCTTTTGGCAGTAAGTTTCCTTTTCTATTTCTATATACATATATATACACATATACATCTACACATATACATATATATGTACATTCATATGCATATGTATTTAATATTATAATTCTTGTTACAGCTGATCGTTGCAACGTGTCCAATGCACCTGTGGGATCTGGCGGAAGGATCACCTCCTCGCATAAGAATAATAATCGAGGAGCTGTGGGACAAATGTTCTTCACGGGTGGCTCGCTGTGTGTACTGCGGCAATGGTCGTCGAGCGCAGCAATAATTAATATATATATATATAATAAATTTTATGTACGTCACTGTAAACTGACGTTTGTTTTATATTAATAAAGGAAAGAAAATTTTCTTTAGTCATAAGATTTTCCTAGACTTCCTTTTTCTCTTCTTCATGTAGTTAATAAGTTTGTTCAGATCTTAATGTCTTTGCGCTCTCTGTTCTGCTGGTCATCGTTGGTTGATATTCTTTGTTCTTATACATTATATCCTTGTAGTGAAAGACATTTATCTTTTAGTTTCAGCATTAAGATTTGTTTGTTTCGTTCTAGGGTTTCCTTCCTTATTTCTCCTATAGATGTTTCACTTTGGAAAAAGGATGGGACGTTGAGGCAAGCACGCTTGCTTCAAGTGGCCCCAATGAATCTTTCCTCGTTGTTGTTGATGTCTGGGACTGAGTCGTGTGTCGGTGCATCTGGTAGGTTCGTTGACTGCCCATGGGGTTTTCCGGAGTGGAGAGGGGTACGGGGGAACGACTGAGGTCGTGTTTATCCCTCAACCCATGTTCACTTCTCATGGTTATTTTAACTTATTGCTAAGATTATATATATATATATATATATATATATATATATATATATATATATATATATATATATGAAAAAGAAATTTTCGTTACAATCTAATGATTATGTTTATTAAATTTTATCAAAAAAAAAATTTCTCCCTTTTTCTCTTAGTACTATTCTTATTCATGGATATGTATAAATATACGTCATTATACTTCTTAACTTATTTTGTAATTGGTGCCGGGAAGCTCCAAATATAGTAAAAATCTTTAATAATTGACGCTTATATACATATATTCGTACAGATATTTTGGATATTTATTTTAAATTACTTAAAGTAAATCTAATTAACAATCAATGCAAGTTAAGCCTAATACTATCCCTTATTCTAACATGCAATTTGTAAAAAGAATTATAATATAATTTAGCTGCTTTATTGCAAGGCTTAAGAATTATGTAAATGGTTATTAATATAATTATTGTTATTATTAATTTATACGAAATTAGAATATTTTTTTTTCTTTTTGGAGTATTCTTTTTGCAATATTTTTTTTGTTTATTTATTCTTTTTATATATATATAATTTTTTTTTTTTTTTTTTTTTTTTTTTAGTTCATATGTTTACATAGTTATTGTAGCTTCATACTTAATTTAGCTGAATTACTTATATTGTCTGAGTGCCCATGCATTTTTAAATTTAGGTAGTTTAACTTATTATTATACTTAGTCACTGTTTTCCTTATAATATTCTTATGGCGTTTCGTAGACAGAGTAAACAGAGTAGATACATATTTTTTTTTTTTTTCTTCTTTTTATATTTCCTTTTTGTTATTTTACTTAATATACACAATATTTATTATATGTAGTATGCGCTATCTTAGTACCTTACATTATTCGGTTAGATTTTATTATTAACAAACAAACAAATATTCTTTTAATCTTGATTATCAACCCTAGTACCGTTGATGGCTATTGTTGATGGTTCTATCTTTTGCTTATATATATATATATATATATATGTATACATCTATCGATTTGATTATTATAGTTTATATTTCTAAAATATTCTTTACCTTCTTGTTATATTATTGTTTTTATGATAAAACGTATTCCGACCTATGTAATAATAGAAAATATAACTAATGATGCGATGATTACCAGGCCAAATAAATTTTATATCTAATTAATATGTATATTTATGTGTAATAATGAGATAGAAATATATATATTTTTTTTTGTTTTGTTTCAAATTTTGGGGAATTTTTTTTTTTTTCTTTTTCGTATACCGTTTTCAAATTACGTATAGATTAAATATTTGTTAATGCGTCTATTCGTACCCATGATTTTAAGAATTAGTTAATCATCATCATGAATAGGAATAGTTACGTATATTAGCATGCATATGGGTTAGTGTTAATTTGTAACGAGCATTGTTAGAGTCGTATTAACGTGAAGAAGAAAAATGCATAGAAATATATGTATATATATATATATTTTTTTTTTGTATTAGAGTTTCCGTCTTCTCGCTAAAGGGTTAATGTTTTTACTTAAACTATGGTTAGCTGAGTCAAATAGATGTATATTAGGTTATCAGTGTATGGGTTAATGTATGTGTTTCCTTAGTATATGTTAGTAAATTAAGAAGTCGAAGAGTTATATATATATTTTTTTTTCTTTTGTGTGTGTGTGTGTGTTTTTTTTTTTTTTTTTTTTTTTTTTTATACCCACTCGTATCCAGAGGAAAAATTATGATCCTGTTGATAAGAGTGTTTACATGGTTTAGTACATGTGTATTCATTGTGTTAGTAATGATTTTATTTTGTTACTTCTTGGATATATGATATTATGTGATTATATACGCTGGTATCTTACTTTTCCAGTTAACTTACAGTCGGGTGGTTGTTATTGATACACCTTTTCTTTTGGATTGTTCTAATTCGAGAATACCTTCTTGTAACTCGGTGTATATGGGTCTGCCTTTTGACTGGTCGATGCCAACGTTGTATTTTCCTTCTCTTGTTGCTGTGATTCCCGTTCGTAGTTGAATTTGGGGAACTTAGTTCTATAACGTCAAGATTCTCTAGTAGTTCTACGTGATTTTTGTGTATCAAGTATGGATGGTAACGGAGTCTCTGGTCTTTACGAATTGAAGAGGTTGATGGTGATGAATATTGCAGATTGATGGACGTAGGACTTGCACGATTTTCTCTTTCATTACTCCAAGATATGAGATCATCCAACAGTTGAGGAAGAGAAAATGTTTCCTGTAAGTCGGTGGTTAAGGATTTAAAAGGTTGCTTATAATTATCAATTATTGCATCTAAATAACTCTGAGTGCTTTCTCGCTGGTAGAAGTATCCCACCATCAATAAATTTATCAATCTGTAAGCGCAATTTATCGGATAGTTATCAGGTAGGTCTATGTTGTCGGTTGCCCATGGTATTTCCCCAAACAGCCGTGGTAGGTCGAGATTGGAAAGGGGATGCACGTACTGGGCTCGAATTTTCCTATACTTGCGTTGTGTTTTTAAATAACGATGACTAATCCAGTAATTCCTCATGACTTGAGTTCTGATATCCTTATCCTGGGCTATGATCCATGCAGCTTGTATTTCTTTACAACTAGGTTCGATATTATCAGTAGTTTTTATGAGTAGGGATCCACAAGGGGTGCAGAGATCGGTTTCTAGAGTCCATGGATTCGGATGATTCTTGTATAGGTCACTGCGACGTAAACGTCTTAAGGCTCTTAGACACATACGTCGATGCCAATGTTCTCGTATTACAATTAAGGAGACGAGATAGATGAACAAGGTGTCTATACCAAGGGGACGACTTCTAGAAGAGTATTCGTCTGTTGTTTCGAGAGACATATTGCTTGTTTTATAAAGGAAAAGATTTTAACTGATGATCTCGTACCCACTGTCTTATGCAGATGGCGTTAGTTAAAGCACAGTAGTAATTTTTCCTGAGTCCGTGAGTCGTGCAGGTAGTTGACGAGGTGCGAATTACGTCAAACTTAGGACAATTATATTTTTTAATCTCTAAGTTTACAATGTCACGATTCAGGATCTTTTGTAGATAAGTAGCTTTAATTGATCCTTTAGTGTAGACTTTCCTTGCGTTTTTAGCGTGATTTTTAAGGATATTTATTACTTCTTGGAGTTGGGTATCACCGTCTTCCCAATGAATACCGTGATGTTTTTCCGTTACCCAGTCGTTTCTTTGCTGATTTCGTGGTGTCAGTTTATGATATGGAAAAGGCTGTTCTATTATCCAGTGGCCTAAAATGTCTTCGGTAGTAGCAACCAAGGCAACTTCCTTTGAAATAAATTCTTCCTTGTTATTCCAGAATCCTTGGATATCAATAACTATATCCATATCATTTTACAGTAGTCTTTGTTTTATTTACTCCTCAAAGAAAGAAGAAGAACGTGTCTCGTAATTCGTCGAACTGGTTGTAAGCTGAACTTCTTTGATAACTAACACGTGTACAACGATATAGTAAATTTTCTGACCAATGAACTCGCAGATAACTATTTCTGAGAGCCTTGTATACGCTGAATAGGCAGGCGTTTTCGAGGTCTTCGCGACTTAATGAAGAAGGTTTTCTTATTTTGAATGGTTGCAAATATTTGTCGTAAAGTTTAAAATCTGTTACTGGATCGAAGTCATGGGCCTCGTCGTTGAAAAAGTCCTGGTGTATTAAATCGTTTCTGGATCTTAGATGTTGTCTGAATGCTCGCTTAACTTGTGCTGTTCTCCAGAAATTTCGAAGGATGAGGTGAGCAGTTAGTCGATGGAAATCTTCGAAACCTCTTTGATATTCAGATTGTATTTGACGTTCGTTTATACGAGCGTCTCGCTCTTGGTCAGTGTCGAGTCTGTTTTCGATAAGACATTTACACATAATTCATTATTATGTGTCGGAGACGTCGAAGGTAAAGCTTCGATTATTGCTGCAAGATTTTGGTCGACCTTGTCGTCGACTATGATGCTTCTTCGATAAGTCGATTTAGTGCTTACAACAGGAAAATCGTTCCTAGTATAACAAAATAATAGTTTGTAAGTTAGTTTTCGTGTTAGAAAGATTAAATACACCGTTAAGACTAAGGTAGTAATTAATATTCCATGCAAGAGATAAAGTTGTAAATCTTCATGCGTTTGGATTGGTTCGATAAGTTGTAATTCTTGTTCTATTTGTTTTAAGGTGTAGTCGTAGGAAAGAAATCCATAGGAATCGATGAGTGATACGGGCGTTGGACTGTCGTCGTTGTAATTGACCGAGCTGAGAGGTCGATATTTGTGAATTTCAGGAAATAATTGTGTAATATTAAGCCCGATCTTCGGTTGAGGTTGTAGTAGGGCCGTTGAGTCTTCTGACCCATACAGGGTAGTATAACCGATTCTTGCAGAAAAACCAGGGCTAAGGGTGAGAGTTCCCATACCGGATATTTTTATGTATTCAGTGGAACTTCTATGACGTGAGACTTGAAGCAAGCTTAGATGAGGTATGGAGTATATCCATCCCTTAATTTCTTTTAAGGATTTCCAGAACAGATAATGAGTTTTACTCAATCTGATGTCACACCTGCTGAACGAATCGAGTCTTGAATTTGCGAACAAATCAGCTTCACATGAAGGATGGATAGCTGTTTCGTATATTACAAAGTTGGGTTTGCATATATAGAGATTCCTTAATTCTTGACATTGCTTAAGTTCGTCCTCTTGAACTAACGTGTACCATTCATGATTTGAGGACATCATCAGATAATCGGATCGGGGTTGTATATAGGCGGATCCTTTAGAATTATTTCCAAAAATTTGACGAACCGGATAAGGATGAAGTTTGTACAAATTGTATTCAAGTAACTGCACTAAAGGTAGGCGAAGTGTCAGAATTAGGTTATTCTTGTAAAACTTATGCTCGAACTTCATTAATTTGGAGGCTTCCTCATTATACAGATCTTCTGTTTCTATTGGGATCCGGTACTGCGGATTCTTATTGAGAAACGTTTCTATAGCTTCAAAGATTCTTTTTGGGCTAAGAAGCTGTGGTGGGAATTTTCCAACCAGAACGAGGTTTATTGCTTTGATGACATTTTTCATGAGATTAAGATATTCCTCGAAATAAGCTTGAGTATATACGCTCCAAGCACTTAGGTGTTCAATATACCTTGAGTGTGATATATTTTGTTTAGTCAATGGACCAGTCATATTCTTTATAGGCTCCGAAAATTTGTAGTAAGTCTTGTGTCGAAATGCTAGCCGTATCAGGTCCTCGTATATGTCAAAATAAATGATTTGCCCTTTATTTTCAGTTATCAACGCATCATCTGATTGAGAGGCGGAAATGATTTCATCGAATTTTTGGAGAAAGTCTTGGAGGAGGGATTTCACGCTTGGGTCTTTTGGCGAAGAACGGTTTTGTGCTTGGTCTGGATCAACCAATTGTCTTATTACTTCCATCCGCTTGAATAATTTTCGAGACATGCGCTTGTAGTCTTCGAGCCTTATGTAGTATCGGCATTCCGATTCTGCAATTGATGTCAGGCAATGTTGATAAAGTCCAAGAATTTCCATGTCTGTTATAGAGGGAATTCGTTGTTCCAGAAAGTCCAAGTTCATTATAGTAGTTAGTTTCCATTCTTCTGGAGCAAGGTAAACATCCTTCAAATGCTCATAATAGAGTCCTGCGCTGGGTTCCATGGGTCCTAAGTGGACTGCACTTCCCCTTACGTTGGACACAATGACGATGACATTTATGAGAATCCATTGTAATGCCGCCATGTTGTTTGCTAAAAGTAGTTATTTTAAATTCTTACTGTATTCTTGACGTTGAGAGAGCTTACACTAATCTTAAAATTAAATTAAAGAAGATGGGCATGCGGCATGCATGGGATTAGTTTGGAGGTTGTCATGGATTTTCATTTGGAACCTGGAGTTCATTAGGGTCAGCTACTCCAGTAATGTTAGACTGAGTGTTCACTGCTCGAGTTCTAGGGGCAGCATAGATAACTTCCCTAGTGTGATCTGGCGGTGCATATGGCAAGTACGGATAGATAGGTCGAGCATGGTTTGCATCTTGACTTCCTTCCTTCGTTTGTGATGACTCTTCGTCCTCAGGTATATAACCTTTTCCAGTCTTTGGTAGATGTAGAAGAAGGTTGGTTACAGAGTCCCATAATGCTCCTATTAACCACACGCTCCATCCGTATACAGTATGCAGCGCATAGCCGTGGATTAAAGTGTCCATTGCGAACTTTATCGCTTTGAACGTAAGGTAGACTCCAAAGAGTGTTACGCTGAATGTGCCTATGGTGTTGAAGAAATTATACACCTTTCCCCAGGCTTTCGCGAGAGACAGCCTAATGGCTTCTTCATCCAGTAGATTATTAATCTTGATATTGTCGTCAGCCACGTATTGGCCCGTCGCACCTCTGGCAATAGTGTTTAGTACCACAGTTCGTTCCAATGGGAACATCATGTAGTCCTTGAGCTTTACAATGTCGTTGTCTGAATAGATAACGCCTGTTGCCAATCCTTGGGCGGGAATATACTTCCAGGAATGATTCGTTGAAGCAGTGAGCTGTTCCGGATTGGGGACTGATGACAGTTTCGGATTCAACTCATACCATGAGTCTTCTAGTCGATACATTGGCGCTAATAAAGGATTACAGTCTATTTGCGTTCCAGTTTTGACTAATATGTGCGTTCGTGGCAACATATAGTATGTATCATTGCCTTGGAGTACCGGCAATTCTTGATAGCATTCTTTCGTGTCCCGTCGTCTTACATTAACAGCTATACATTTAGCGAATCTTATCCTTCATAGAGTATGGAGAACTTCCGTGAATTACATTGATCTGGAGGCAATAAATCCCAGAAGGTATTTACTCCTTCGATATCCATGCACTTACCGCGTTGATATTTGCAGCGAACTCCAGATCTTAATATTACTTCGTTTTGATCCAAATTAATTGGAGTGTAGTAGTCTTGTAAAGTGAAGGTGGCATACCCGGTTACAGTAACATCTTCCCAGTTACCGTAAGCGTCGGAGTATGTTCCCCTATTACACCAACCACCGGCCGTAAATGAGCCTGCTAGGGTAATTGGGAATCTGCTCGTTGCGTTCTTTTGTATCCCTGCATGTGTTGCATCGCGATACATAAAAAGTCCGGTTTCATGGATGGTCTTACAAGTTTCGTGGCTCAATTCATGAACAAATTCCATGTTATTGTTTACTTCTCCAAATAGATGATCAAGCTTCCCGCAATGATAAATAGTGCGTTGAATAGTAAGTTTGCATTGAATGATTTTAATGTTCGAAAAACTAGTGGATTGCAGTAACTGGACTCGGGTGTCTCTTATTGTAGGCTTCCCAGTAGGTATGTTGCAATCCTTAATATCTAGCAAGGATAGCGAAGTGACATTTATCGACGGAGTCCCGCAATCATAAGCGATGAATCCGCGTGCCAGTTGGATTGCAGATGTTAACCAGAGAATAATTTTTGCAAGCTCCATAATGTTTACCTGTAGTGATTTATTTAACTAAAACGTGATGATTAATAGAACAAATAGGAAGTAGTAATTGCGTTAGTCAGATTGGGTATCAGTGTTAGAGTTAGTTGAATTTCTAGTGTTACATATTTTTAACTTATCCACATGCTTAAGTGATCGATTATCCCTTTCATCCTCTATTATAGCTGTATTATTATCTAATAGTTCAACTATAACATAAGGGCCTTTATAGTGTGAATCAAATTTACCTTTTCGTGGTTCTTTTATAGCATAAACCTGATCTCCAACATTCAAGGTACTGGGGTTCAGGTGAGCGTCATAGTAACGTTTAGATCGGTGTTTAGATTTAATTAAACTAGAAGCCGCGAATTGTCTCATGTCATCCATACGGTTGACTAGATCATGTGAATACGAACCATAAGTTTCGGTTTTATCCGGCGGTGGAAAGGAACTAGGTATACGAGCTCTTTTACCGTATATAAGTTCGAAAGGAGTGAAATTTGTGGGTTCGTGTACAGAAGTGTTATATGAAAACATTGCAAAAGGAACGAGTTTATCCCAGTCATCATATTTATTTACATAATGTTTAATAAATTCTGCCAACACGATGTGACTACGCTCTAGGGCTCCATTAGTTTGTGGATGATACCCTGAGGTAGTAACCTGTTTAATTTTAAAGATTTTAGCCAAATGATGAAATATTTTGCCAACGAATGATCGACTTTGGTCGCTCAATATTACACGAGGTGATCCGAACTGGATTATTACATTTCGTGCAAGTGCATCTGCAATGGTTTCGGCTTTTATGTTAGGAATCGGTACAGCTATACAATATTTTGTGAGATTGTCTTGTACCGTCAAAATATGCATATTACCTGATGGTGTTAAGGGTAATGGACCAACTGTATCGATTGATATTTTATCAAAGGGTTCTGCTGGAGTGTCAGTGATTATCATTGGCTCCTTAGTCTTAATTCGGACTAATTTTTGCTCTTGACAACTTCTGCAGGTTCGGATGAATTCTGTGACGTCATCTCGCATGTTAGGCCAGTAGAAACGTTCACGGATTCTTCGATAGGTTTTGGTGATGCCTTTATGACCACCCGTCAAACTTTCATGATACTCTGCAATGATATCTCGACGGACATCTTCATCAGGCATTGTTACATTTCCATGACAAATAGTCAGCGAACATTCACAGTCACTCAGGCATTCTTTGAGAAGGTCAATGACGATTGATTGGCTCAAGCCCTCCAGCATATCTCCTGGCTTTGAGATTCGTAATGATTTTATGTTATAATGGTTTAATACATTTTTGACAGTTTTTAGTACGTCTTTCAATTCTTGTATGGAAAATGAGTCAAAGTGGTTCTTTTTCAACACCGCGCTAAGAATTCTATGCTTACCATGCGGTGTTATAAGTACCTGATTAACTTTTGGCTTTTTCAATTTTAGATCTTGAGGATCTATTTTGTCTGTCTCTATCAATAGTCGTGAGGTAATAGTTGTAAACTCGCAGTCAGTGGAAATAAAGTGCAAGTAGTTGTCCCTGAAATATGTCAGATTTTCATTAGATGTATGCAGGGTTAGTTTACTCTCAATATTTTTCATTCCAGGATAAAACAATTCACAAGGAACAGTTTCAACTACGGATTTCCTTCGTTCTAGCTGTGGTTGGGGTACTTCAATTTCTTCATCCGTATCTGTACTTGAAAAACTTTCGTTGATAGGTGGTAAATTAGCCCATCGTCTACTTGCTGCTCCTGGCGGTATTCTTTCGTCAATTTCTGATCCTGATGTTGATCCTTCAGAAGTTACTGCGGGGGTTGATCGTCCTGCAAGATGTCGAAAGGTTATGCCAGATGGTCTGCCGGGCTGATGTTCTGGTGCCTTACCAGGACCCTCGGGTCGTAGAGATTCATATGATGGGTTTTCAGCACGTCGATCCCAATAGTAGTTTTCATTTTCTGATGACGGTCCAGGTGATATTTCGACAACATTTTTAGGTGGCGGTACCTGGACAGGTTCAGTTAATGAACGAGTTTCTTCGTCTTCTTGATTATTCACATACGTCAATTGGTAATCAGTCGATCGAGTTTTTGTGGAATATGGTCCTGGTTTATCAGAACTTTTGGAAGGTGGAATACGATTAGTTGTGAGGCTAGAAAAAGCACTACTTCTACCGTGAGGCACTGGTGGTGCTGAAGCCACTGGTTGAGTGGTCTGTGATTGCTTTGAAGGTCGACCAACCTTACGTGTTTCTGGTTGAGATATTGGAATTCGGGCTATTGTCTTTGCACGCTGGATTGGAGGCGGAGGTGCTAATGAAGGGTTACTTGCTAATCTTCGCAACCTTACTCTCTCACCTATATTGCTAGCGTTCGCTATTGCTGCATTTGTAGCGGATGATCGCAATCGCTCTAAATGCTTGGCGATTGAGCTAGATTGACTGGCGGCTGTTTCAGACTTGGTCGTAGGTAATACCATAATAACAGGATTTCTTGACAATGCATCTGCATTTAAATTCAATCGTCCTGGCTTGTGATAGAAAACATACTCATACTCTCTGAGTCTTGTTCTCCATCGGACCAAGCGTTGAACAGGTGGCTTAACAGAGTCGATCCATTTCAGTGGTTCGTGATCACATACAAGAGTGAATCTCCGACCGTATAAGTGTGGTCGAAAATGTAGGATACCATAAATAACTGCCAAACATTCTTTCTCAGTTGTCGTATAGTTTCTTTCGGCTGGTTTAAGAAGTCTTGATAAATATGCTATTGGCCTATCTTCACCAATTTTTCCTTGACTTAGTACGGCACCGATGGCGAGATCTGAAGCGTCAGTAGTAAGTATAAAAGGTTGAGAAAAGTCAGGATATTGCAGAACTGGAGATGTGCATAATGCTTTACGCAAGTCATCAAAACTCTCTTGTTGAGCTGTAGTCCAGATGAACGCATTATCTTTCTTTAGCAATTCTGTTAGCGGTTTTGCACGCCCCGAGAAATTTTCGATAAAACGCCGATAGTATCCAGCTAGACCGAGAAACTGTCTAATGTTTGTTACGGTTTTTGGTCTAGGAAATTTCTCGATGGCTTCTGTTTTCTTTGGATCTGGGCGCACACCACCATTGCCAATAATATGACCAAGGTATGCGACTTCGAGATTCAAAAATTCACACATCAGATTGTAGGACTAGATTAGCCTGAACTAGTCTATTAAAAAGTCGCCGGACACGTTTGCCATGCTCTTCGAGTGATGATGCAAAAATAACAACGTCATCGAGATATACGAAGAGTTCAACGTCTTGTAAACCTAGAAGAACTCTGTCCATAAGTCGCTGGAAGATAGCTGGAGCATTTTTCAGTCCAAATGGCACTCTCGTATATTCATAGTGGCCATTAGGGGTACTAAATGCTGTTTTCTGCTGGTCTTTTGGATCCATTTTAATTTAATGGAAACCACTAGCTAAATCAAATACTGAAAAATACTTAGCTCCTCCGAGTCTGTCAAGAATTTCGACTATGTTTGGAAGGGGATAAGCGTCGCCTATGGTTTTCTCATTTAATTGACGAAAATCGATTACCATACGCCAACGTTTATTACCTTTGGAATCTGGTTTCTTTGGAACTATCCAAAGTGGTGAATTATATGGGGAAACAGATTCAGTTATTACACCGTCATTTAGCAGCTTATTCACCTGTCGGGCAATTTCTTCCTTATGTACAGGTGGAAAACGATATTGTCTGACAGATATAGGAACTTCGTCAACAGTCGGAATAGAATGTGTCATCATCGTAGTAGCAGGAAGATCGTCTCCAGGGAGGTGAAAAAGAAGCGGAAATTCTCTGATAAGTTCATGCACATGCTCTCTTTCTAGTACGTTTAAATGATCAAGTCGGAGACTGGCGCATATTCGCTCAAATCTATCTTGATCGGTTTCTGGAACATCACTTTCTTCAGAATCGTCAAAGAAATCTTCAGAGCTACCGTCACATTCAAAGGGAATAATTTCTCGAGGAGGTACAACTAATTCTAAACGTAGCAAGTATTATTATTATTTGTAACCAAAGCATTACCAATAAAGATGTTCTCGCGAGTTTCAATGCGGGGCAAAAATCCAGTTTTCCAATCTGTTTTGCAGAGATTGATTGCAGAGAGATTGTGCGAGTTCGTGCTTTTAATACAAGTATCGAGGGTTCGTCTTCTAATTGGAGTGTGGTTATTTGTGGTGTATCGAATGGGTCACCGTTAGTATTTCCGAGCGGAATCGGATGTATAGGTTCGGAATCTGCGACTATGGTATTATGATGAAAAGATATTTCAACCTTTTCATTTGTTAGAAAGTCAATACCAATTATTCCGTCAGTTGGAATAGGTAGTGGATTCTCGAGAACATGAAATTTCTCGGGATTTGAGAAGAATGTGATCTCTGTTGTACCCAGAGTATCAAGTCGTTCCGTAGTGATCCCTTTTATTGAAACAGAGTCCCAGGTATCAATTACTGTGCGAGGGGCCAATGCATCTTTTCTAATTACGTTTATGTCAGCACCTGTGTCAACTAGGAAACGAGCTCTGCCGTTTCGCAACTCAGGGGCTGTTAGAGTGACGACTGGTCCTCTACCCTGGACTTCAGACCACATTATGAATTTTCGACTGTTAAGAATCTGATTGTTGGGGGACGCGCTTCCATGGGGTTCGTGCTGTTCGGCGTCGCGTCGTTCCGCCGAACCGCGTTGGAGTTTAAAGGCTCCTTAGGAGGTGCAGGGGAGTTTGGTCTCGAATTATTTTGTTGGTTTTGGGGATTACCGGTATTATTGTTATTCCCGTAATTATTTCTATTGTAATTATTATAACCGTTATTGCCATATCTTTGATTATTATTGTTATTATTATTATCGTAATTATTACGATTATTGTAGTAGTTGGGGTTATTATTGTTGTAATTATTATTGGGACTACTTTGATTGTTGCCCTGAGGAGGATAATTCGGGTAGTATGATGGGTTATAAGAAACTGGAGGTGGATATGCTCCAGGGGGTGGATATTGGTATGGCATGGGGGGTATATATGGCATTGGAGGGAAATAGCCCGGTGGAGGATAATATGGGTAGTAACTTCCAGGTGATCGACTTCGTGAACGATAAGGTTCTGAACTACTACGCTCAGAATAATTACGTTTATCACGTGGTGGTGTCGTATCTCGCACCGGAGATCTACTATACGGGTTAGAAGATCTAGTATTGTCTTCGCGAGCGAATCTAAATGGTATTGTGTTTCGACGCTCTTCGTCTTGAAAACTGACCATTCGAGTTCTACGCGGTAGGTCAAGATTCGAGGATTCAGATTGCGCGTAAGCTAAATAATTAGAATTACGGTGAGAGCTACCTCTCAGGTCTTCCTCGAGCCGTAATGCAATTTTATATGCATCGTCGAGAGTACCAGGATTTTGGAAACTTACTCCGTATATTAAATCGTCCGGTAGTCCGCGTTTAAATGACTCGAGTGCTGATCCGTCTAACATTTTCTTCATCGCAGCTACCTCAGCGTCATTGTTAAAGCTTTCGTTTAGTGCAGTTATTGCATTAGCGCGAATTTTCTTTATTCGGGTATAGTAACTCAGGATCGACTCATTTTGCTTGAGTCGAATGGCTTGAATATCCGCGCAATATTGTGGATACGTTTTCTTAGTGGCGAAATATTCTTTAAGCGCGTCTCTAAGAGTATTCATTGTATTAATTCTCTTATCTGCAATTGCGTCTCTAGCTGTATCCTTAAGTTTAGATTTTACTCCATTAAAATAAGTGTTTACGAGATTTTCTGGTACGATTGTAAGGCCATTTTCTACGTCCTGTAAGAACGCTTGTAAAGGCATGTTTTTACCGTCAAAACTCGGGACTTGCATTAACGCTTGATGCAATGTCATACTTTCCCCGAGGGACGTGATCATTTGATCCGTAATGTTCGCGTGGCGAGTGATATTATGGACTTGTTGATCTAAATCATTATTGTTAGCCTGTGGATCTAATCCATCATTGGCTGGTGGATTCATTTTGATCAATTACTTGGGAAAAGGTTATAGGAGTAATATAGAGATAGTAAGAATGAGAATTTTGGTAAATAGTACGAAGTTAGCAAGAAACTCTGCGATGGTCAAACGCAGGTGAAAGTTGCGTTGATCAGAACAAAAATTATTTACCAATTAATTGTTACCAAATTAAAAATAGCGTTGAATTGAATTTATAATTGTCTCTTGTAAAGTGAGTAGTGTTTGGGATTTGTTAATTGCTTGAATGAAGTGTTGTGTCTGTTTGTGTTTGGTTATTCTTGAGTTCGTGGTTTTTATTGACACTGATGGTGGGTGAATTATTTATTTCTTGAAGTTGTACTATGTTTGGTAATTTTCTCTTCCGAATGTGGGTGATTTATTTCCTGATTTTGTGAAGTATTTGCTGGGTTTTGTAAGGATAATGGTATTGTTACGGGAGTGTATGGTAACTCTCCTCTATGGTATATTGCGACCAATTTTCGTAACGTATTTTCTTCCAGCGCGTTTACCGCGTTTCATTAGATATTTCTAAGTTGTACGCACAAGACACTTTCACGATTGCTCCACAAATCAATTAAATAGTAGGAATACTAAGATAACTGATCTTACGAAATATTACAAGTTTTATGGTTCCTTGAAGGTGGATAGATGAGTAAATAATGAGTGAGCCGCCTGGAGTGCGACAATAAGTCTGCGCAATCCCAGTTGATTCGCTGATAGATTGAATAGAATGCGACAAAAAGTCTGCGCAATTCTAAGCAACCGCAATTAATGAGATGAATTATGAGTGAGTGATGGATAATTCAAGGTTTACCAAAGATGACTTGCAATTTTCGGGTGCAAAAGATAGCAAGTTGTTGAACGCAAAACTCAGTGGTATTATAAAATAAGGAATTTATTTTTTTATTCATCTATTTATGAATCGCCTTATCCCTAGAAAACCACAAATTTACTTTCACTGAAATTGATTCTAAATTTAATAACTGAATTTATCTGTAATCAATTGAGTTTTCGTCTAATACTTGCATACGCGGGTCAAGAGGCGATAATCTATAATTAAATTTCAAAAATCTTTTAAATATATCAACTGGTATGAGTTTGTAATTAATAAAACTTTGTGATCTATTAACGTGTAAATATTTCCTTATAAAAGAGCACGATGGTGCGTCTTCTACGATTGCAATTAATCTTTCTATGTGAAATTTAATTTTTGTACGTTTAGTGCGTTTTAGTGTAGATGAGTTGGGCATAAACGTGTAGTAGTGATAATTTGTGTAGCTATTAAAATTGTAGGTAACCAATAAATTTGAATTTATTAAACTGAAAGTACAACACTTTTCAACTAAAGCTTTTATTTTTCTTTTTGAAAATATAGTAAAGGTTAGATTTTTTTTTTTTTTTTTTTTTACAAAAACAAAAAAAAAGGGAAACGAAAATAAGTTTTAAGAACAGAATAATAAAAAAAAAAAAAAAAAAAATTTATTGCACAAGAATTTTAAGAAAAGAGTCTTAGGAGTGATTTAAAGATTTACTCCAGGATTTTATTAAAAGATTAACAGAAATTAGTATAGAAAAAGATTTCAGGTAAAGCTCATAGGTTTTGGCGTTCAAATATTTTTAGATTTATTTAAATTGATTTCGACGCGTTTTGATTTTTTGCGATTTTTAGCGAAATTATTTAAAAATTTGAGATAATTGTTTCGGTAATTAACTTCAATGATGGAGTTAAGAAAACTGAATCGGAGTTATTTTTATTTTGAAATGTTGAGAGAAAGATTTCGCTTTTTAAATTCAATTCGAATGTTTTAAATTATGAAGAAAATTGTAAAAGAGATTCCTTTTGAAACAAATAGTGAATATTTTTATCTTCGATTTTAAAGGGTTTTTTATTTTTGAAATCTAGGAATTAAAAAAAAATTTTTTTTTCGTATTTAAAATTTTGAGGATTAAGGTTTTGGGAATTGAATACTTAAAATTACAAGTTGAAATCTAACTCAGAAATTTCAACAAGGCAGAACGTTGAATATTTTTTTTTTTATAATTATAAGAATCGAATAAAATTGTAAAATTTTGATAAAGAACGATTCACCAGCGTATCCCACCGCTGTCACCAAATTTTTCGACTGTCACGATCGAAGTGAGTGAAGGCGACGGGCGAAAGGGTAATTTGAAATCTATTATTTAATATCAGAATGCCGATTTTTCCCTTTCTATAACTTAGCCAAGGAGTTCGATTGAACCTCACGTGGTTAGTGTGAGAATATAGGGATTTAAGCACCGATTATTAATTAATAGATTAATGTATGAAATTATTTTTATTCTGTCATCCAACCAAGGAATTACAATCACGTGGCTGATATAAGAATCTTATAATTTCGTGTCACTTTACAACTTATTTGTCTATTTGTACCGAGCGGATGTACTATAGACGGTCCCGTTCAATGACCTGCGTGGCGTTAGGGTAGGTCAGGGATTTTCGAAGCGAGAGGGATATTGGGTCGATGAATATGGGCCCTCGAGAAGACCGTGTTCTTTCTCTGTCTTACTTTAAAGTTACTATGACTTAAATTACCAGCACTCGAATGCCAAAGAAAAGGACAGTAAATGAAAAGACAAATATATACAAAAAAAACATGTGTAGTATATTGACAGATTTAATTTTACAAAATATTATAATAATGAACTTACCCCAATGGGTTGATATACCTGCACACACACTCACTTCAGATTCACCAGTTTGAATCTTGTGTACACAGGAGTTTACAATGTTTTTATGGTTTTATCGAGATTTACAGATTAAATCTTTTCACGAGAATGCTATGCACGCTGAACCGATAGGCCGGCTTTGCTTTCTAGTGAATTTACGATGATATATATATTCTTTGAATGATTTTTAAAGAAGTATCAACTATTCCCGAACAAGGACTCCGATTGCTTAAGCGGTGGACGTCACGTGAAAGAGTTTAGTTAATTTTATCGCGAACTCAAATGATTTTACTCCAGGTATCCAACCTAGGAGTCCAGATGCGTAGGCGTAGGATCTCACGAGGAAAGGTTTTAAGAATAAAATTCAAGTCGCGTAATTTATATTTTAAATAAAAGAATCGAGTTACGATCATCGATCTAGGACCGCCGATTGCCTAAGCGTGGAGCGTCACGAGAACGAATTTTGAAATCGACTCAGTGAGTCTTACTCGTGGATGAATCCGATTATCGATCTAGGATCCCCGATTGCCTAGGCGTGGAGCGTCACGAGAACGAATTTTGGATTCTTACTTGCGGATAGATCCGACAAGGGTTTTAGTTGCGGCAGTAATGACTGACTTTGATTATTTTTCCGGGGTTTTTATATGAAAAAGTTTGAAAGAAAAGTGGGGCCGAAGATGCCTCTTGCATAGGTTAAAGACGAAGAAGACAATAATATAGAAGGGTTTGATTTCTTTTGGACAGCTGAGAATGACATTTTATTACGGAAGTTCTTGGAATTTTGTAGTAAACAGGATGTAAATAGAAAAATAAGTCCGTGGTGTACTGCTTAAAAATAAAGTAATGAATATATGATGACATTTGTGATCGATATATTACATACTGTAGGAAAATATAATTTTAAAAATAATACAAAATTGAGATGAAAAATCTTTAGTGATAGGTGAAGGAACGGAGAGGTTCTGTGGGGGACCATATAAATTTTTAGAGACTGCGTGTCTATGATGACATTTATTATCAATATTTTTTTTTGGTGATTCCGAGAAATGTAATCAAAATTTAAAATAGAAGAGCTTCCTATGGTGGAAAAGGGAAAAGTAAGAATCCGCGGGAGACCGTGAGATTCTGTAAAAACGATGTTTCTCCAAAATATATAGTGACATTTATTATCGATATTTTGGACACTTCTGAGAAATGCAATTAAAAATTAAAAATAAAATAAAATTAGAGATAGGTTTCTATATTGGAAAAGAAATAGTAAGGATCCGCGGGAGACGTGAGGCCCATTGGTAACAGATGGTTAAAATAGAAAGGTCGTAAAAATTTGAGTTGAACTAGAACAGAGAAATGTTTTGACAAATTTATTGAGCCCTTTTCGGTGACTTTTATGATGACAAGGGACTCGCAGCCGCGGAAGATTCAGAGAAATCTTTTCGTGGGACATCTGGAAGACATTGAGTCAGTGGATTCTTTATAAGGGATCGGCCGTAGTAGTGCAGCTGTGCATAGAGAAAGAAAGACGTACTATTTCCTAGTTGCTTGTTCTTATCTACGGCTCTCTTTCTTGTAACTTGACCGCTCATACTCGCATATCTTTCTGTGGGAATTCAGAGCAAGCCCAAAATACGTCATAGATATCTATATATGGTCAACGTACGCATACATAACACACACATATGTACAAAACTCATGCACATATACGTATGTACGGATACCCCTGTATTATTGTATCTTTGGTGAGCGTGCTCCGAATTCTCCAGGTTAATTCTTATGATATATATATATATATATAAAAAAATTAACGGAAAAAAATTACTGATCTTAAGGTTCAGTTGAGTGGTGACTCAGGTGTACCGATTGTTACACTATTCATTATTAATAGTTATATCATTATTAATAGTTATATCGTTCTTTTTCCGATAATCACAGGCGAGTGATGATACTTTGTAATATATGATAAGCTATTTTGCGGCTAAAACCTATTGTTTTACTCATTATTATTATTATTTGGATTATAATTTCATATACGCATCTAGGGAGATTCAAGATATCTCCAGGTGGGACCTTTCGGTTTTGTTATTAATTTATTTTCAGTTTTTTTTTACCAACGGAGAGCCATAACGGCTATTGAGCGCCAACCACACTCCGCCGTGGGGCGTGTGAAATAGAAGAGAACGTTATACATGTAACATATCAATATAAACGTAATGATTGTTGAAATTTCTAAGATCAATATATAAACCTATTGGATAGTTCCAACTATTAAGTCCATGATTTGGCAGAGTGGTACAAGCTTCAACTGATACGCAGAAGGATCCAGGTTCGAATCCCAGAAAAATAACGAATACTTTTTTGTCGATAGAAAAATTAATTATGAGTGAACAATAACTATAA